>NW_020447863.1:5605682-5611825 GCF_003343035.1 Apteryx rowi | reverse complement strand
AAAAAAAAAAAAAAAAAAAAAACACTTCCGTGTCCTCTGTACACGAGCTACACTCACCCAGACTTCTAACACAACACCTGTATCCTGGGGCAAAGGCTTAAGGAGTGACTACATTAGCATTTAGGGATGTAGTAATGAACCCAAATTAACTGTCAAGCAATTATTCCCCCCCAAAAAACAGATGTAGAGCAGAAAAACTCTTTCACATTGGTAAAGAAATGGCTTAAGTAGGGATATAAAAATCTGTTAGTATCAAGAGTTTGACTTTCTACAACAACCCGTACTCTCATTGCAGCATGCCTCCCCAAAATACACCACTCTGAATAAGCAACTTCTTAGCAGTTACAAATTCAAAGAGTATGGAGGAAGTATTTTCTCCTTAAATTCCTTTTCCTGCCTTGTCTTCTATCACCCACTGCGGGAACAACAAACAGCCAGCCAAATAAGTAAAACCCAAGTAAATCAAAAAAGTCATCATATAGCTTGCCTGATGCCTCCGCATGCATTTATACATTCAATATTGTCAGCATATAACAGCCATATTACAGATTACCCATATCCACCATTTTAGTATCTGACCAGAACATACACATTTCAGAGTCTAGCAAAACAATTTCTGCATGGGAAAAGCCGCTACTGCTGACCCCAGCCTGAAAGGAAGACCAACACACACACTCGACTCCACACACCCCCCTGCGGTCCCACCAGCGGCAACAAAATTGCTCAGCAAAGACGGTAAATAAGGCCCAATACTAGCAGGACAAATTCAAGGTGTAAATACCCAACAATAATTAGGGGAAAGTGACCCTGCCTTTATAAACACCCTGTCCAAGGAGTAAGTCTCATATAGCGACATGGCAGCTACAGATGTCTCCAGCATGCGTCCCAGGAAAGGACCTGCTCCACAAAAAGGGAATGTCCTACAGCCCTTCCCTCCTCTTCCTTCAAGGGCCCCTTTACAACACATCCAAAGACGACACACGTAGGAAGGTCTCATACGTCACGCAACTCACCTACACACAGAACAGCTATGAGTAGGTCTCAACTTCCTTCACTACAACGTGCGGACAGGAGGCACCAAACTCTCCTCCTTCCAAAAGGCCAACCATGCTCCTTGAGCCACAATCTTTGCAGAAAATCAACTGCTGCAAAAGCAACCCATCAAGTCAATTTGCTGTTTATTATTTATGATTATTTCACATCCTCTTAATTACATCTCCAACTGAACAACTCCATTGTCTGAACATTTTATATATATTTATGTATACATGTGTGTATATATATGCACACATTTTATATGTATCTACTATATACACATATATATTTTATATATAATATATATATAAATTATGTATATATAATAAATATATATATACAGACATATTTCCACTCCCATTCTGCTACAACATCCTTCCACTCCCAACATCACAAATAGCTAATGTACATAAACATAAGTCACAAGTCACATCTCTGCCAAACAGGATACCTGGTCAACACCTTCACCATACAACACCTGCAGTTGCTTTCCTGTGTCTCTCTCTTCCCACTCCTTCCGCTATGACTTAAAAATTCAGCTCTCACATGACAGCTGATGAGGCACAGTCACTGTGACAAGTTGCACCAAAGCAGTGTGCCACTGATAAAAGATACACTGCAAACGGTTATTTTTCATATACTATACATGGTAAACAGCATCATTCATTTCTATTCCCTTGCTCCAGACAAATCAATGATTGTTAATGCAAAGTCAACACGTCCAGATGTAGTTTGCATACTAGTTAACCACTAAATTGGCATCACATAGCACAAAATAATCAAGAGACATTCAAGAAACCAAACAAAAGCAAAAAGGAGGCAGATGACTAGCAATTAATCCATAAAAGACTTTTAAAAATTAGAAACTTCTTCCCCATAAAGTGCTGTCTGACCAAATTGATTCCATGGCATAAATGCAAAATTGTAAGAATACGCCACACTGTAGTTTTAATCTCTCAGAAATTCAGAAATTACAAGAAAGAAATACCTCATGGCAACACTTACTGACRTCCATTACCAGAAAAGCAACCACGACCTCCAGCCATACTCACAGCCATCGCCCGGGCTTCTCTTTTCCCTGCCCTCCGCTTTTCTGGCAGTATTTGCCACGCTACCTACAATTAGGGCCTAATCCTACAAAACACTCTCTCTCACAAAAGCCTATTTATGGGCAACTACACACGTCGACGTAACCGACTGCGGGACTAACCCTTTCAATTTTAAGGTGTTTCGTCCCTGAAAGACCCCAGCACAATTAGCATGCAAATAATTGTTTACACGGATCCGAATATGAATTACTACAGCGCTCGGTGCAATTTCAGCTTATTAAGGCCGCGATCCAGGAAACCTTTCTGTACACGCAAGACGCTTCGCACACGCAAGTGCTCCCGGAGAAGCCGGCCGGGTCCGGGTACCACGGTGGGCTAATGCACGCCTGCACCAGGCACCGTTTCGGGAAGCGTGAATTATCACGGAGCTGCGATAGCCCGTGTGAGCCCCGCCACGGCCGCTGAAAGGAGCGGCTCCCAGCTCGGCCACCCCCGGGGCGCCCAGCCCCGCAGCACCCGCAGACCGCTCCTGCGCTCGGTGTCGTGGCGCTCCTCGGCCCTTCGAAGATCACAGCACGCGCCTCGCCATCCCGGGGACGCCGGCAACGTCCGGGGGGTTGCATCCTCCAAAAGGCACGGGCAGGAGAAGCAGGCGCAAATCCCAAGTCCTTACCAATACGAGCCGTACATCAGGTTTAAAAAAATAATACCACTAATAAAAAACAAATGATATTAATCTTTTTTTAGGACACTGATTTCACTGCCGCACTTGCATAATCACAAACTTAACTGCACATCACCAGAGCCACGTGACTGTACCCGTGGAACTGTACTATTCACGGTATTGCATTATGGCAACGTTATATATTTAAATTATTCTAGAGTTATGTGAATATGATCATAACATTTTATACCGCACTTGTGTAAATATTATCTACTACTTTAATAACATTATGTCTATTTTTATCCCTCACTGAGGACTAGGTGCTTGAAATTTTTCTTTTTTAAAAATACATTTCAGTTATGTCACAAGAAATATGTTGGTATCGGTTTACAAGGCTTTCTTCCTTCCCCCTCCCCCCTTTCTATTCTGCCAAACAGTAATTTTTTAAATGATAAATATCGATCAACTTTCCAGAAAAAAAAAAAATCCCTCTGGAAACAAGACTGCAATGAAAAATTACAAAAAATTTCAAGCGCAAGGAGGTTTCTTTGAGAAGGACACTCACATATAGAAAGGTTAGGTTTAGAATCCCATTATAACCTCAACTGTAGCTTTTCATCACCAGTGAAACATATAATGGAAGCCGTTGTTAAAAAGAAACTGATATACACAGAGTTAAAGATTGTAAAGGTTGCAGTACACACACCTACGGTATGACAGCATCCCCACAAGTTGCAACCCAGTACTATTGCATTGCATTTTAAATCTCTGCAGAGGAGGAGATGTGCCATACACAAACACAGGAAAAACGAATATCTACAGAAAATTCACTTATGCCCCGTAACAGCTTAAACCAGATTAAGATAGATATAAACTAGGCCTTACAGGTTTCAATTCCTATATTTTAGAAGAGCATGATAAACTTTAAAGATAAAACCGTAAAACGTTATACTTGTGAGCCAAAACTGAATGCACATCATTATTTATATTTAACATGCAGCACCCATCGATTTATTACCCCCCCATCCTGAAGTACACCAACAATCTTTCTCCCAAGATTTCAGGGTGAGGATGCAGGGGTGGGCAGAGGAGTGAGGGGAGAAAGAAAAAGCAGCATCAAAAGATCTGTTTGGAAAAAAAAAATGTATGAAACCTTAAAAAAATTACAGCTAAACAGTTTCTTTTGGTATAATCATAGACTAAGTTAAAGTTATGGGGCGCAGTTCAAGGAAGGGAATTCCTGGAGTATAAGAATATGGAAAAGCCACCACGTTTAAGCTTCCTGGTTGAAACCATGAATAAAAAATTCTCTGGGATTGTTTAATCCAATTTAAAGCATTGTGTATAATTTTTACTCATATGTGCCACTCTGCTCTATATGCACCACTATTAGTTTGTAGCTATAGTACTTGGTTCATTATTTGCTAAAAAAGAGATTCAGGAAGAGGGTGGGTCCTCGGGGGGGGGTGGGGGGGAATAAATGCAAAAATAAAAATATTAAGTTAACATTTCAAAGTATTTTCTCCTTCACCCAAGAGTTATCCTGCTTTGCAAATCTTTCCATTGCCCCCCCCACAGCAACCCAAAATGTGAAACAAATAAACAGGAGCAGGGTGAAAAATAGACCCTGATCCTTGAATTTATCAGCAACTTCTAATTTCAAGTAAATATCAAGTTACAGTGAAATTATATCAAAACAGGAAAAAACTTTTAAGKGGTTTGAGATTCAGATTTGAAAATTCATTCCAGATTGAAATTTAATTTTTTTTTAAGCGGATGGATTTAAGGTGTTTAAGTGTGGGTTCACAACAGTTCCAGAAACACTTTCAAGTTCAAAATTTAAAAATGCCTTTTTCAAAAAAAAAAAAAAATGCTGCAGCAGTGGAGCCAGCCATCTTGATATTTTGTCCCCATTTTAGAGAGGAGACTGTGTCAAGGTTGGTAAAACTCAATGTTGACCTAATCTTTCCCTTCCTCTCCCTCCCCCACTTTTGGGTGGAAAGGCCATGTATCTCTCCTATATTGCTTTTTATCGAAACAATGAATGTTTCAGTGCTCTTTTGTTATTTATTTTTAAAAGATCAATACCAAGACCCCAGTATTCAAGGGCAACCCTACAATAACAAACCAGTGTGTGCACAGTCCAGAACTCACAGGCACCCCGTAACAGCATAATAACGTGAACAGAACAGTATAAAAAAATATTAACTATGAAAAAAGATTTTGATCTCAAACTCCAGGAAGGCTTTATAGTAAGAGTCAAGGAGAAAAAGGATTTTGAAATTATGAGAAATATCATGACAGAGCCCTTTAAAGGTACTTTAGTTTTACTCTTTAAAAAAAAAAAATCAAAATCACTAAATCTGCAATTAATTTTTCACAACATTGTTAATTATGCACATTCATATTATCATGGCGGACCTTATAATAAACCTGTGTAAATACTGGATTTATATGATCCACAGTATCTAGAGTTGTTACAGTGTGTGTATTTAAAAAAGGGAAAAAAAACCTACTATGGAAATTTTTTTCTTTACAAAAGAAGTAGGAAATTAAATACTGGAAACTATGTTTTAATTATGCCAGGAGAAACCATCAGAAAAGCCAAGAAATTCAAAAATAAAACTGACATTCGACTCTTAATTTTGCTTGTCTTCGTGTTTTCCTGGACTGTGTTTAGAATCTTATTGTTTAAGAGCAGTTTTGCATGAAATCCAAAAATCACCAAAAAAAAAAATTTGGGTGTGTCCACAGCAAATTTTCTATGGTCTAATTTTCCTGCAAAACTCCTTATTTGAAACAAATAACTTTAAGCACTACAGCAAAATCAGTTTTGGCACACCGTGCTAAACAAGTTCAAAATTACAATGAAGTACAATTCATAATTGCTCCATAATAGCAATTCTCCTACTTTCCCAAACTAATCATTTTATTGCAGTTAATCCATATGTGCCCATCTCAAACTTGAATTACTTTGATTTCCGAGCGCTCAGCTGCTTCCCAGCTCTATTTTCCTCCAAGGAGGGGGGGGGGGACCTGAATTCATTCAAATTCCAGCTTAATTTTCATTTACATATTAACAGGGCTTTGCTTCAAAAGGGACAAAAATAAAATTTGCCCAGGCGAGCCCGAAGCCCCTCGAATAGTTGTGGCAGGAGGGAAACCCCAAATCCTGCCGGGCTCCCCCGCACCGCCCTGGCAACGCAAACTTTCTTAAAAATAAGAAATAGCAGAAGATTTCCTCTTTTTTCAATTTTAATTTCTTTTTTTTTTTTTATTTACGAAATAGTCTCCTCTAGGTGGCGTCGTTTTAATGGAAAAAAAAAAACTACCGTTTGGGAGGAAAATTAGAAAAAAAAATTGAGAAGGGGAGAAGGGGGGAGACCCGCGAGGGG
>NW_020447863.1:5253630-5604430 GCF_003343035.1 Apteryx rowi | reverse complement strand
CCCCCCGGAGCGCTCCTAGAAGTAAATCAGGGGCTCCGGCCCAGGTGTCCCCAAATCTAGGGGGTAACRGTGCAAGGGGGGGCAGCACCGCAATTGCCTCTTGCATGGAGCGCCGAGACTCGTACAGCCCCAGATGGGCATCTCCCCAACACATCCTCGCGAAGCGGAGCTCTGCTCTCAACTGTTAAACTTCCCGCTCCCACCCAGGTTTGGCTTCTTTTCTGCAGCGTGCATAAAATAAATGAGGGCAAAGCACTGGATTTTCTTTCCTGAGCAGCAGAAGACAGTCGCACACGGCCAGAGCCCTGCTTGCAGACCATGGCCTGCCGCCCAGATGGTCGGAGCAAGCTCCTCTCTCAGACCCGGCAGGCAGGGCAGCATTTCTGAGCAACGTCCGCGCATCCGGGGCCCCTGCCACCATCGCGCTTCTCCTGACTAGCGGGCCAGCCTGGACACCGCGTCCAGAGAGGGGGGAATCCGCATGGGTCCAAGCAGCCACGTTTGCCCGCCTGCCCCCACGCCCAGCAAGAAGGGATGCTGCGTGGCAGGAGCCCCGCTGCCGAACCGGCCGGGAATGAGTCCTGCAGTTCCCCTCCTTGTTCCTAGGCCAGGCCTCACGCATACCCTGAGGGCATCAAAGCCACTTTCAGGGGGGAGGGGGCGACTAAAACGCAGCAGATTTTAGCTGGGATAAGAGCCCAGGCTCCAAAACAGCAGATCCCAGTCTCACGTGGTAGCTACGCGGCCTCCCAGAAAGGGAAGGTCACAGCTACAAGCACGACCATCACACACGCGGAAATGTTTTCCTGGGCCTGCCGGAGATCCACTGCGTAGGGAAYGCGGGACCAGACGGGGAAGGGAAAGGGCAGGGACTGGTCACAGTCAGGACAGACTGGACCTGCAAAAGGGAGCACGCTCCCTCGTGGGCATGTCACCTCTGCTGCACCCCATCTTTTGCCCCGCTATTGGCATCACCTCTGGGTTTTCTCCCCTTCCCTGCACAGCATGCCCTTCATTTAAGGCAGGGGCTGTCATTTTAGTTCCAAACCTCTATTTGCTGTCCTTTCACTTTTTGTGGAAAACTGTTTTAAGCTGAAAGAAATCCTACATGGCCCAGGAGTCCCGGTCTACCCTACAGGAAAGATCCTGTGATATTTTAAACCTACTGCCYAAGTAACATGCCCTTCATTTTGCATTGGGAGGGTCTGCATCTGCCAACCCCCTACCTGGCCCCACGCAAATTAACCCAGGGCTGGGGAGCACAGCAAAGAGGCACTCGTGCTGCCTGGGGAGGTAGAGCTACTGCTTTTGGGCAATAGTGGGCATCCTGTGGGTCTGCTTTCCTCCAGCCTCAGCCCCACGCTCTCGTTTGTGGGCCTCCCCAGGGTTCTTTCTTTTCCTCATCCTTCCTCTCTCTTCCCTGCTCCCAAGCAACCCCTCTCACATTCTCCCTTTTTCCCTTCCTGGCTCATCATCCAGAGCCTCCTCTCCAGTTCTTCCTCCTGATAGCTCTTCCTGAACACTTCTCTCACTGCCTCATCCTCCCTCCATGCCCCATGGGACTCCATCTCTCAGCCACCCTGGCTCAGTCCCACCCCGCTTCTCTATCTGCTTCCTCCCCCCTCAAGCCCACCCCAGCTCCCCCTCTTCTTCGCATTACCTGAAGTTTACCAACCTCCAGCAAAAGACCCCCTTTTAACTCTAGTAAAGGCAATATCTCCCCAAGGCTCAGGGAACAGTATGGAGGAGAAGCAAGCAGCTCTGCAGCCTCCCCACCATCTCACAGGGTGACCTAGCACAGGCAGCAAGGTTTATCAGCAGCATCAGGACTTGGGAGGACATCTCTGAGAGCCCCAGCCTCTGCTTTCCTCAGGTGGAAGTCATCAGCTTTTCAGGTGCTCTTGCTGATGTGGGACGTGGTCTGGGTGTTCCTGTGGAGGCAGGGACCTGCTCAACAGCAGGGCCTGGCAGCTCACACGGCAGTGTCCAAGGCACCTTCCCCAGCCCCRAGCGTAGCAGTGCAGCGTGAGGACCTCTGGGCAATAATGCAAAACAGGGGAAAGTCTCCATCTCACGTTGTGAAGCTCAGCCCATCATCATCTCCTGACACTACAGAGCTTTTGGTTGGTGCTCGTTAGGAGGATGCATGCTCATGACACTTGGTGCTGCCCTCCTCACCCCACTGCCTTTACTCAACAAAAATGCAGCACTCTTTTTCCCATGGAAAACACACAGCATTAACTATAAACATAATTACATCTTGTGCCTACCTGTCTTTTTTTTCTCCCTTGTGAAGTACTGCCAAAAATCATTATTAATAGTATTAATAAAATAATCTGAACTCACAGATTTTGCTGCCCCAGCCCATGAAACCCTCTTTCCCAGGAGTACCACCAAGCTAAAATTTGTTCTGAATTTAATACTGATTTTATTCTTGTTACATAGACTAAAGATCACTTCAGAGATACTGTAAAATACAAATTTATTTTTCATAATATCTTTCATTCCAAAATGCTGTACAATCAGATAATATGATTACAGAGCTAAATAAAAACAAAGGGGCAAGGGAATCAGTAGAAAAGTTAGACAAGAAAAGATGTTTTTCAAATGAGCTTAGAAATGATGTAAGAAGTCAAGATGCAAAAAGCACTTGTAAGGCTCTTTCACCCCCAGCATCCGGCATGTGAAGAAGAACAGAAAGGAATCCAGCACTACCTCCTCTGTGGACACGAATAAAACAAAATAGGGTGTATAACTAAGTATTATAAAACAGTCTGAGGAAGGTTTGAAAAAAAAAGGACAATGTTGATGCAAAGTCTACAGAATATGAAGGCAAACATTATGTCTGCGAAACGAGGAATTGGCTAGAGGAGAAATGCAGTAATGTTTAGGAATGCTAATTTACCCAAGTGAAGTTCCTCTGCCTTTGAGACTTTTTGCTCTGGGGAGCTACAGAAAGTGAAACATTTTTTTTGGAGAAAGCACACAAAGAAGTAAGAAGGACGCAACAAATTGAGCTCAGCTGTAAGAACAATATATATTTCTTTGGAGACTGCTTGGAGGCCTGAGCCATGGCTGGGGTTGCTTATGTGGGAACTGCGGGATCCCCCGGAGCAGAGGACTTCATTCCTCCGTGGTAGTTCTCCATGTGAAGGTGCCCTCAAGGGCTTTCTGGGAAACCTCTTCACTGCCCTCATTCCTGAAGTCAGAGCTGGTGTAGAGGAGAAAAACATCTCCACACCTCCGTGGAGCCTTCCCTGGCTGTCCTAGTCTGGGGAGGTTTCAAGCATAGGGCACGCCAGCCCTTTTAAACTCAGTCAGATAAGAAAAGAGAGAGTTGTGTGCTGACATTTCTGCTTCATCCACAAACACTGTGTGTACTGGTAGACGCAAAAGGTGTAAATAACATTTTGTCTAATGGCCCAACCAGTCATTTATAACACTTACTTTTAAGTACACTTTTATAGGGCTACGAATCTTTACTTCTCTGTTTGTTTTACCTTCCTTGACAAAGAAACCAGGCCCGCAGCTCAGGCTGTGTTCATCCCCACAAACGGGCCTACAGAGCCTTGGCAACATCTTCAAAGAGGAAAGGAAAAAAGCATTAGGAGTCTCAATTGATATAACAGATTCCATGTCACAGCTGACAAACGTTTGTAAAATTAAAAACCAACATCTAGGCTCCTGCTCTGCAAGTCTCTGGGTGAAGGATGTGGTCTCTCTTGAGTCTGATGGTGTAAAATGTTTTACCGCACAGCAGCTTTTTAATAAGGCTGCTCATATGTAACTTTAAACTGTGTCCTTGAACACCCAGCATTGATTTAAACATGTGCAATGATGGAGAATCCATCACAACTCATGGTAAGTTGGCCAACCATTAATCACCTTCTCTGCTAAAAAACAAAGCTGTGACTCACTTCTAGCCTAAACCTACTTCGGTCCCATTTGATACTTTTACAACATTGACTGCTAGACTAAAGAGCCTCCTGTTGTCATATTTTCATTAGCTACGTGGGCAGATTATCCCTCTTCCTTCTCTTTGGGTCTTTCTTTCCTCTGTAAGGCCTATATTACAGCTCTTTAAGCTTTCTCAGCCTTCTTCCCCAAACCCACTCCCATTTCTTTTAATTGTGGATGCAGAAGGATGGTGGAAACACCATCCAAGTCATCTTGTTCTTTTTATCTATTCTTTCACTGGCCTTGCAAACTGGCTTGGCCATTAGACTAGGACGGCCAGATGTGGGGCTGGGCCACTGGGGCCACTGCATGAACAGTTCTTAGAGAGTTCCCAATTCTTGCTCAGACTTCTCTATTTAAATTCTTCCTCCCAGGCGATTTGGCTCATGATTGTTTTTGGCTTTGTGAAACTGTCCCTTCAAAATCAGCAAGTGTTTATACTGCTGAACTTGGAATTTATTCTGTTTGCACATAACAAATATAATCAAATTGTGATTACCTCCACCTAAAGAACAGCCAATTTTCGTCTGTCAAGATGAGATCTAATACAGAATTTCTACAGTTTGACAGAACATTTTGAGTTGGGAAACTTCTATTGATTAAGTAAGTCTAAGAAATTCCAAGGACATTTTAATACTGGCAGCATGAAATAACCATCGTGTCACTCAGGCTGAAGTCCCTTGTGATAAGGTAGCTTTTTCTCCTGCATGTTATGGATAAACATTTAAGCAGTGCCAGCCTATCTTTCGGGTAGGATTCGGTGGGCTCGTACATCCTGACTGGTGACAATTTTTTGCTGTATCCCTCAAAAGTTCTGTATTGTCAGTAACTAGAAACTGAAAAGCCATATCCTCTCTTCTGTAGTGCCTTTAAACCTGACCTGGATGACAACTACTGATAGGCACATTCCAGCAGAGGGAATCTCCCCACCATGTTTCAATATCACCTTTCTGTTAAAAAAAAAAAAAAAAAAGATCCATCCCCTTTCTCTTATGATTCCAGTTCCCAGTCCTTTTCCCATAGAAGGCAGACCAGCCCATGTATCACTCACTTCATCAGTGATATAATTACAGAATCCTTAATCTTCCTCTGTTTGCAGGATGGTGTGAATCTCCCAAAATATCACCTGGACACGTGTTAGCATTCTTTGCAGGCTGGCATCATTACTGTGGCTCCTTCCCCCTTTCTTAGCTTACCCAGTGTTGGCTTCAGGAAGACAGAGCACTGCCCTACTCTCCAGCTACTCCTCCTCCTTAGTATTTCCTTGTTAAGGATTGCCAGTCTTCCTCAAACTGGCTGACAATCCCTCATGAACGTACCTGTTCGCACAGTTGTGCAGGAGTGTCCCACACAGTCCTGCTCTGAACCAGCGAGCTTCAGAGATCGCTCCAGCTATTTCTGTAATGACAAATATAATGACTGACAGGCATTTTAATGGCTAAAGTTACTCAACGGGGTTCAATGCTATCCCAGCTGCTGCCCCACATGCCAAGGAGTAACATAGGCTGTAAACTTTACAGGTACATGTGTTCCCTGCTTTTTTTGAGCCAGACCTATGACTTGATTCTCAAAGCTGTCGAGTCCACGCAGCTGTGGCTGCAGTCAGTGGGCACAGCGGGTGCTCAGCACCACCTCCGAATTTCCAGCCTGGAAGCCTTGAATTGCACTGGGGACCCTGGCATCCCGTCAGCGTGAGTCCTGTCACTGATAACTTGCTGGCTTTTGTCTGTCTTCCTATCTATAAAATGGGGTGATAATAATACTCCTCCCACTCGCAAGGAAGCTCTGCAGTCATTGCAAACATGGATGTGATCTATAAACGGGGCCTGGGGCTACAAATCAAATGACCAAGGTGAAGACAAATACTCAGTGCAATCCTCATTCACTGAGTCTGGTCCCTCCTATGTACCGGAGGAGGTAGGGTCCTGGGTGTCATAAACTGATGTGATATTATGATTAAAAATTGTCATAATATGCATAGGGGACTGGTTTTGCAAGCTTGACATTCTTTCGACATCCTGTATTTGCACATATTCTAGCATTTTTTTAAGGCAAGCAGCATAAACAGTTTCTATTCTGTACGACTGTCACAGTCCTCACAACATCTATCAGAAGACGATGGAGTGCCCTGGGAGTTTGTGTATTGCAGCGTAGACTTCTTGAGTTACTGTATTAACTATGTTAGTAACAGGAGAGGGCTGTAGTCCGAAGGAGACATCATTTAGCCCCTTGAAACCCTGCTACAGTACACGAGGAGCTCCATTTTGCAGAAGTGAGGCCAAGGATAAAGCTGTGAAATACTTACTGGAGGCAAAGCCCAGTTAAGTGATTAGGATTCTGCATTAGGCAGTTGTGCTCTGTTTCCAGCCAGGATCCTCTTCCTGGGGTACCTGCTCAATAGTCTGGAGGAGTAAATTAATGATAGCAGTCTGTTCAAGAAATAAGTCTAGAGCTCGTGATCCCCTTAMTACTACCCCAGTGCTCATGCATCTGCACCAGAGATTGTCCCAACAGGAAGCGTGGGATCCATTTTTTTTCGGCGCCTGCCCTGAAGCTTGAACTCTGCATCTGAAATGCTGAAGTCGAGCCCTGAGCTGGTGCATGCAGCACGCTAGAATGCTGAATATTTCTAGTATGCTGCCATAAATAAGGTAGATTAGGCAAACCACAGTCAGGAAATGGCAAAATGACTATTTATAAATCGCCCATATCTGCAAAGATATTTGTGGGACCAGCAAAAAAAAAAACAAACAAAAAAAACACTTCACTCTTCCTGACCCCAGTGCTATTTACTTCACTCTGAGGCGTTAAAACTCATCAGAAATGCTTGCCAATAGTTATATAATAGGAAGCGTTAGATTATGTTTGTCCTTGTCAGCACCGAGCTGCTCACAACCCTTTCTTCTTTGTACTCCCCTTTGCTGGGATCCATTCGTGCTCTGAGCACTCACTGTCAGTGTGTGGAGGTCCTGCTGAGGGGTCTGCAACGATCTTAATTTTGCTCTTATATCCAACAGAGACGGAGACTTTCTGCCGCGGGTTGATACCAGTAATGCACTGAATAACAAACTGTGTGGAACAGGGTGGAAGCCCTTAAAACATACAGTTTTAGGTCCAGTAGTTTTCCCTTCAGCGTAATAATTTGCAAGTTCTTTATTTGCTTCAAAGTCTCTTCAGAAATCACAGTCTTCATGCTCAGCTCGGGGTCGCGTCTCGCCTCGCACTTTCCCCCTCTGTGGGTCGAGTGCCTTCCCGCGCGCCCTCGAAGCGCCTGCTCCGTGCCTGAGCCCCCGTCCSGCGCTCCTCCTCGCCGTGGCCCTGACCCGACCTTACGCACCRGGGCGTATTTGGCCGTCTCCAAATGCAGTTGACCGCAGTGGCCCGGTGTTTCCATCCAAAGCGCTTTGCCAGGCCGAGCGCGGTACAAACCATGCCGAGCGCGCCCAGGCGCCCAGCGGGTCAGCACGAAGTGCTCCCGGCAGGACACGCTACAGTCGCTTAAGCAGAGCCCAATATTTTTCACTGACACATTTTGGGCTGCATGTCTGTTCTCAGGGACCGTGCTGTAAATCTGGGTACATGCGCTCACCAATACAGCAGCTGATTTTGCCTCGAAAGGAAAACAGGTTCACAACTGGCGCATGCTCGCTTGGGAGACCCCCAAAGAAAAGTGGCAGGATCAGAGCCGGCAGCGCCGACAGCCCCGCTCGGTGCTCGGCGCTCAGCGCTCAGCAGTGCCCCGGCTTGGTGCAGGGCGCTGTGCGGCTGCACGTGTTGTCCTCCGTGTCAGGCGGGCAAGCGGCAATTTTTGCAAGGGTGGTGATGATAAACCCCCACCGTTGGGAAACTCCAGTGTAAGCAATCGCTTTCTGACTGCTGAACCRATCATGTGATTTTGGGTGCACGCGATGCTTTGCTCACCCTGCTCTAAGCGATTTTCTGAAGAGGCCGGAGCTGCGTGCGTCCTAAGAAGTGGCTGRACTTCAGGAGCAAATGAAGGGGTGTGTGAGCAGTGGTAAGTGTGTGAGTACCTATATTACATATATAAAAAAACCCTTCAGTTTTAAAAGTATTAAGATTGTATAAACACCACATTCTCCAGAGCAAACTAAAAAGCAATAAAATCACAAGGCATGGGGCACCTCTTACCTACTCCTTAGTGACTGTGCAAGACGCTTGTGCTGACGGCGAGAGATTTCTTGTTACAACGCGGAGCTTCCTTCTGCCTCCGACATATGATGCACCGGCCGACTCATGGCACACGAATCCAGCCTCCCTTCGCGTGGTGGTGCAATGCCGGCAGATCCCAGCTTGTGGGCCCACAGGACAGGGTGGCAGCCAAAAGTGCCTGGCCACATATCTCTATGGGAGCAAGATGCCTGGAGGCCAGCCACCCTCACTGGGGCTGTACAGAAGCCGTTTGGTGCCGGGGCTGCAAGTAGAGCTCAAACAGCCATTCCCTGCCTGAAAAAAATGTGCCAGATTGGAGGAAAGCGTCCCGTTGCGTGGGTGAAGCCCCTGGGTGCAGTCAGCTAGGCAGCCGGAATTATACCCTCAGGAAACGGTCAGGGTTGGCGTGTGCATACTGGTTGCACACATCGGGGGTTGCATGCTGGGGGTATAACTGAAGATGTGCTCCCAGCATATGGGGTGGGGATCTTATCTGGCGGGAGAAAAAGTGTCCGACAAAATTCAGATGTTGAAGAAAAGAATCTTAATAAATGGGATTTTAATAATAGTTAGCTGAAAATCCCAGGAAGGTGGGTTTTTGATCCACACATCAGGAGCTATAAGCTTAGAAAAAGATATAAAACATTCTTCAGACAGAAAAGGTTGAATTTCTGCTTTAGTTGAAAAATAGTATGCAGTATTGATATTTCTAGAGAGATGTAATGTTGAAAAGGACTTTATACTGAGAGATGTATCATCACTATTTTGGAGTAAATTAGATATAAATGATTTGCAGTTATCCCCGAAATAAGTAGTATAAACGAAAGAAATTGAAAGTTAAAGTTATTCTTAAAAGAAGTGCATGCAGTTCACTCAGGAAATCCTAACTCTGCTCTGCCATAACATGCAACGATCATCTGAGTATTATAGAGGAATTGTAGCTTTTTGGGCTCATAATCAGATTCATCTGTCTTCTCTTTACAGTGTCATGACAGAGCAGAATCAAGAATATTTGCATGCCTTAAATTGAGTCTTTCTGCTTTAATTATGTAATTATGGAAATCACTATTTAGAGATCCATAGTTAGGGCTATGTTGAATTTTGCACTTCAGGCAGGCATACAATCTCTTTGTTAAAGGGTATTCTCCGCAAAATCCTAGTGTCTACTTTTTGAATATCGAATACATGTCCTGGGTGTGTATTTGTAAATTCATTAATTAATTTATTAGTTAAAACTAATTAAAAAATTCATCCTGTAACAAATTTAATGCATTGTGTCAGACCTTCCTTTTTTTTTTTCTCAAGATCCTATTAACAGAATAATGCAGACCCTGCAAACTTCCTATATAATTAAAACTCTCTGAAATCCTATATATACATTTCACTTGAAGAATATATTTTACAATGAATGGTTTCTTATGACGTTATACTTCATAACTGATGGTTTATTAGGCATGGCTGGTTTGCGAGGTTTTTCTCCAGAATTCCCCATAAAGATTTGTCTTCTTTCAAGATTGCGTCCAGCTCCTGCGGTCACCCAAAGCACAGTCACAAATGCAAGCCCAGGCCACATTTGTCAGAGTACTTGTGCTGCTTTGCTGGAATGAAGCAAGTAGCTGTGAAGCCAGATTAACACAGCAATAAACTCCAGGGACTTCTTGTTACTCTGGAGCAACATAAAGCAGCCAGACATATGGGAGAGATGGTCCTTAAGCTTTAGTTTGCAAGATGAATGTAAGCTGTCTTCTTTAAGTTACTCTAACGCGTTTAGTATGCTGTATGGAGGCCGCGGGAGAGGAGGTCAAAGTATCAAAAAATTTCCTAAATACTTTTACTGCAACAAATAGAATAGGCTAAATACATGACTGAGTGATATAGTATAATTAAGTTTATTAGCACTCCTCCGGGGTGCTCTGAATTATTCACTCATGGCTTCACCCATGTGAGTAATGTGCCTATCCCAGGCATATGCTAGTAAAACCTTTCACACCGCACCACCGCAGTCAGACATTGCCTCTGAAAACAGCCCATAAAGTTCCACAGGGTTATTTGAGATGAAGATCCTGACCCGAAAGGCAACATATTATTTTCATTTATAATTCTGTCAAAACTACTAACCCACCTTGAGTAAGCTGGCTAGTTTGAGCTGCATGCAAGTGAATTGTAAAACCAGCAGAAAATCCAGGATCCTCACTGAATATCATTCAGTAAAAATGAGCATTTCTTTAATGATAATAATCACTAACACTACTTAGCCTGCACTGAAGTTTGCTACCCCGCAGAGACAAGCTAAGGAAATGAAACGGCAAAATTGGCTAAGTCAGAAAAGGGCAAATTTTAAAAAGGAGTTGGCGGGGTGCAGCTCTCCGCATTGACCGAGGCGCGCTGGGCTCCCTTGCAGGATCAGCTTCCACAAACCGAGGCGCATTCCTTTCCTGAGCACCTGCATGTTAATCCAAAGCCACCAGGTATTTCCCAGCAGCAGGGTCATGTTGCAGAGGGGCTGTGCGGCTCCCGGCCTTCGCTCCCGGCTGCCTGCCGTTCGGCATTCCAGGCATGACGCCCAGGTAAATGGATGTGCCTCCGTATATTTATAGTACTAGAGAATAATTGTGTGTAGCAATCAGTGATTTTCAACAGTAAATCACTTCTGAATGAGTCTTCACCCCTCCTGTAAAGTAGGACTAATAGCCCCATCCTCCCGGGAGAAAAGAGAAGCTCCTGGGTTGTCCAGGGCCGCCGAGGGTGCGAGCTCAGGTTCCTCAGCGGAGCTGACAGCCGGGAATTCCTCACTGCCATCCCTGAATTCCTCACTGCCATCCCTGAATTCCTCACTGCCATCCCATATTCTGGCCATTCATCTCCCCAGAAGTAGCCAAGTGCTATTCTTCCTTCTGTGAATTTGTGCCTGTGCTCATAAATTAGCAAATTGCAAATACAACGTTAAATAATGGCAAATACATACTAACAAACAAACAAATAAATATTTCCAGTGCTTTATTAATAGAATTTTGACAGCTTCATTAGGTTGGTGAAATTTCAAGATACTTAATGAAATAATGCTTCATTCCTTGGCTTGTGATATAAATTCTAATGAAATGCGCAATTCCAATTCATCACCAACAAACTGTGATGCTCTGCTCAGAAGGCACTATCATACTGCCAAGGTTTTTATTTCCCTGACATTGTGATCTTAACAATTTTATTTTAACAGTAAGAATAGTAATGCCTAATAAGTTAAACAGCAGAATAAAAGATTCCTCTAGAAGGGAAAAAGTATATGTTTAGGTGGAAGAGACTTCAGAACAGATTATGGGTTGTTTTATATTCTAAATATGACACATTAATATCTGCTCATTTAATACTATAATTTTTTTAAAGTTCTTTTCACTAAAAGATGATCTTTATTTCTCTGAAAATTGCCTAGTGGAATCCCCACTTGTGCAAATGATAAGTGACTGCTGCACACCAAGAGCTAAATGCTCCAGAGCTCAATGGAGCTGCCCTTAAATGAACGAAGTAAATGGAAAAAAATTAAGTAGAATTAATATTATTAAAGATAATAATATAAATTATTAGTAGTATTTTATTAAGGTCAGATTAATCCCACTACAATTCAGTTGGAATAATACATGCAATTTATGCCATCACAAATGTTTTAACATTTAAATTACCTTTTTGGCATTCTGGAAACCTGTATTTTACATTACAGAGCAAGTTAAACACTTCCCAGTGCCAAGATCAGTGACCTCATTGGATGTGCCCTCCTTCTCTGTTCCTCAGGAGGGTGTTCCCCGGCCCGGAGGAGGGGGCAAGCACCCCAATTTCAGGTCAGAAAGGGGAGCTGGTGTCAGGATGACCTATGCAGTCACAGAGTGGCTCTCTGCCCCCTCTAGGGGCTGAATTATGAATAGAGGTCTGAAATTCAGCTGCAGCCTCTGAAGGAGCAAAGCTGGTCCTTTGCCTTTGGATGCTGAGATTTGTACCCCTTAGATCTGGGTCTGGGGTACCTGAGAGACATAGACCCCAGCCTTCGAAGGTATGAGCACTACTTCTCTTGCTGAATGATTACATCAAAAGTCACGAAGAGTATTTAGAAACCTGTGTGCATGGTTTAGCCCACGGAAGACAAGGAGACATAGTGTGTTTGCAAGGATTGCACCCTTCCCCTGGTGAGGAAGCTTCAGTCCCTGCACCTGTGTCCCTGTATTTCACCTCCTGCAGTGATGCCTCCCACAAGGGTTGTACCTTGGGCCTCTGCCAAAGCAGCATGACTTCAAAACACTGGTGTCAGATCAGTTTGCTCAAGTGGAGATCAGCATGTCTCAGTGTTTTCTGAAAAAACAGGTCTCTAGCTGGTGTCTCCGGGGAGGCACCAAAAATATGAGGCACCCAAAGTTGCCAGTGAGTTTTAACCCCCCCCCCCCAAGCAGTAAAGAAACCATTCCCATAGCTTTAAGATGTAAAGTATTGCTACCAGTTCCACCTATAGCAAGTGAAATTGAAAACTGTTTTGAAATACTTTGGATTCATTAGGATTATCCAGATAGCCAAGCAGCTTGGCAAAAATCACCAACTTTAAATTTTGCTAAATACAACTGATTCCTGAAGCACTTGTCGTTCTTCCTTTTTCACTTTCTATCGCTTTAAGACCGGAGGCTCTTTGAGACAGCAACTATCTTATTTGATGTTTGTGCAAGGCCTGGCAAGGAAGTCCTGCTCCCAAGGGGGAGCTCTAGATACTGTAGAAATGCAAACAGTAAATAAGCCAGTAGGAAAATTTTTAATCAAAAGAAGTTTTACAGCTGCCTGTGGGAGCAGGATCCACATTCACTTCACTTGTTTTGCAGCTGAACAAGCATATGATCGCCGTAGTGGGACAGTACTACTGTTGTGGGCTTGCAGACTTGATTCAAGTTCCCAAGTCTTTTGCGGTCTTCTTATGTCACTAGGGGCTATTTGCTCAGGCTGTGTCTACATTGCAGTGTAGGAACACCATTAAAAACACCTGTAAGCATACTATAACTCATCACCTACCCACCTTCTACTCATGATGTTGTACTGACATTGAGGCTGTGACTCCTGCAGGTGAATGTTTGGTTTCCACATACCTCATGGGGTCTCTGGTGTCTGCCACCCTGTCCCTGAAGAGGTCCTTCCAGGCTCCTGTCATATTAAAGGTCTCTGCTGTGACTGGTGCAGCTCAAGGACAGGAAACCTTCATCCTGTGTGGCACAAGCTGCAAATGAGTTGGTGGTGACCAATGTGGGAGAGCATCATCAAGACCAGGGTCTTCTCAAGAGGTTTTGAGGAACAGCTAGGATATACATGTCCCATTTCTTGGTCCTTTATCCTGGCCTGGTACTGACAGCATGACTTGCCCTACAGGCACAAAGCAGCTGAAGGGCTCCCAGGCTTTCTTTCTTCTCCCCATCTGACCCTTCCAAATCACCTGTCCAGCACCAACATCCCAGCACTCCCCACAGCTGGACCTCAGTCACCAGCTCTTCAGCATGACACGCTCTTCCTTTGGCCATCCTCCTGCAGTCCTTCCTATGAGGCAAGGCTATGGCCCCAAAAGTAGGGCTGCGACCTGACCAGCCTGCAGCCCCACTTCTTCTCCTTCCTTACCTCCAAATCACTAATACTGCACCAGTCTGCACTGGGATTTTACCTTCCAGATGTCCGAGGCACAAAACTGTCAGACCAAAATGGGACATATGCAGGACTGAAAACATCTCACCAGGGCAGGCTGAGGCTGGGGCAGAGGTGTCAGGGGAAGATGAAGTGAAGGTGGGTATTGCTGGCTGCCAGGGAGTCATGGCAGAGTGAAGGTGGTAAATTGACCTGGGGAGCTGTGACTGACCCAGCTTTGAGAACTGCCTGTGCTGGAGAGGTGCCACTGGCAGTACCACAGCCTGGACAGAGGCATTAAGGTGGGGAGAGTAAGGTTCAGCTATGAATGTAGACCCCCAAACCCACCCTTCCTATGTGCCCTGTCCCCCTTGGACAAGGCGTTCTTTGGCCCAAGCTCTCCAGCTTCTGCCCCTTCTGCTCCCCATGCATGAGGGTGGGAAATACAGATGCAATTTGCTCTCCTAGCATCAGTTCTCATCTTTTGGCAGCAAGGACAGTGCAGGGCAATGTGTGGGGATGGGGTCATCTTATTTCAGAGTCAGCATGCTGATAGCCTCTCCCCAACCCCTTTTTAGCAGGGTGTTGAGCTCCTTCTGAGTGACGGTGGGGAATGAACCACAAGTCCAGTGTCCATCGCCCTGCAGAGGCCTCACCAGGTCCCCAAAAGCACAGACATAGTAGCTTTGGACTGACCAGTTTGGCCAATGCTGTAGTAGCCTGGAGGTCATTACAGGATGGAAAACCTGCCTATAAGCTCAGATAAATTCTTGAACACAGACACCATGCTGGTGGGGATGCTGCAGCTTCACTGGGAGTGGGACCCAGCCCCGCTGCTTGAAGACCTGCTCTCTGTTTTGTCTCTGTGAACTGCAGTGTAGACCTACACTAATCTTATTTCTTACTTCATTGTTTCTTGCAAGGATAAATATAGCAGAAACTGCAAGGGACTCAGCTATTTTAAAAATGGTGGTTATACAAATAATCTAGGCTTTAGATTTAAAATAATCATAATTGTCTGCTATTTACAAAATGTTCTTCAACAGCAGGCTATCAGCCAGCAGCTGTCCCTAGATAAAATCTATACTAAGTAAGAGAGGGCAATTTGCCATGATTTTTAAAGACATGGTTTTTAAAGACTGTAAGTACAATGACAGAGGACTAGCTAGGGAAAAGCAGAAACTCATGGCATGATTCACAACCATGACCAAAGGGTTGCAAATGCCATATTTCAAAGAATTCAAGCAACATGCAATGTACCATTTGCAGAACTTGCAAGACTCAGCATCCTCAGAGGAAATAGTCTTTTGTAGACTCTCTAAATTTAAGCTTCCTCCAATGCCCTGAGGAACTTATGAGCCACTTGACCAAGATAATGACACTGACATTTTTGGATCTTCTTTGTGTCACTATTACTAATTTTATGATCTAAATTTATCATTTTTATAATCTTTTTCAAGTAATGGGTACACACTGCAATYAGGTTTCTTTTTCTTGTTTATAGTAACAATTCCTTATTATCTATAACTCATCAGTTAGATATTTTGTTAATGTGTTTGGCTTCCCTTATCAATTTTTTACCACTCAGAAATATTAAATTATCTTGATTACTAGTTTTTCCCTTTTTTTCTCTTCTGTATAGGTTGTTTCTCTTTCTAATTGCCACTTTCCCTTTCACCCAGAAAGAGCTCAAAATCAAACATCATTCTTTTAAAATTTTAATGGAAATATAACTTTTTAGCCAGGTTGTGAACTCTTGGTAGGAACTTTCCGTTTTTCACTCATTTACTTACACATTTATTTTTCTTCTCAGTGAGTTTCACTCACATTTTTATTCAGCTTCACAGATCCAGGGAGAAGCACCAGGTATATATTACTGGTTGGGACTGTCTTTTATTATCCCATAATTAATGTAATCAGGTCATGATCACTGGTCTCTAGGCAACCACCAATTTCTAGTTTAGTGATCAATTCATCTTTATCCATCATAATAAGATCTAAAATAGAATTACCCCACGTTAGGTGCCATCCCTTTTGTGTTAGAGAATTATCATATATAATTTTTAGAGATGCCACTGATGTTTTATTACTGCCTGCAGGAGGTCTCCAGCATTCACCTCCCACAATAATGTCCCATGAAAAAAGGGCAAGTTTTCTTTAGACACCCTACAGACAGGTCCACTTGGCATGGGGTATATGATGTCATGTACTAGTCTGCGACCAACCTTTTTCCACAGTGTTAGTTAACRTGTTGCACCATGCACATATCACTCCACTCCTCTCATTTCCTCTCATTTATGGCCATATAAGATATTTTAACTATTCTCTTTATATTCCTTCCTATCTTGCTTCAGTATGTTCAAGATCCCCCGAGTTTCTTCTTATGTCACCATTATCCCTGGCTGTTCGATTCCCACCTCCTGCCAGCTTCCCTTACTTTCATATGACCCTCCAAATTACCCATCTCCATCACTGCATAATGCCAGGCAAGCACAAAAATTCTGTAGGCTATAATCAAATAGCTGGAAAATCACGGCCCCATCAGAATAATGGAAGCAATCCTATTGAGGTCGTCTATAATGTGTTAAGTTATAAAGATGTTTTGAAATATTTTTGATCAATTAGGATAACTCTAAATTTTGAGAAGTGTGATGAAAACTAGTGAATTTAAAAATCGATCTTACTGAATACAACCAACTTTTAAATCAACATTTCCACTGTATTTCTGTTCATTATTATTTCCTGTTGGTTGTTTTTAGACTGAAAAGTCTTTGGAGCTGAGATTGCATCTTATTTGATGTCTGTATAGATCCTGGGAAAGAAGTCCTATTCCTGTTTGGCATCTTTGAATGGCCTTGTAACTGAAATGGTAAATAAATCCATAATAGTAATACTCAGTTTCACAAGGAGTCCATTGTTGTTGTCAGCAGAACCAGGGCTGGAACAGCGCAGCAGAGCTGGTATCACCTGTGATTTTGAAGTCTAGAATAGATCTGTTGGAAGCTTTTTGTGCTAATGTGGGCAGCTGATTTAGGGATACACTCAAGCAGGAGGGATGAGGGGCCGCTGAGCTTGCCAGGTCTGTGGAAACCAATCGTCAGAGCATCTATTCTGGATGTCTGAAGAGTCAATGTGAACACGTCACCCACTTCTCCCTATGGCAAGTATTGCACCATGCCTTGGCAGCCCTATAGTAGGTGGTGTGGGTCACCCTTGCTCTGTTGCAGGTAGATGCCACAGTGGGCCCTGTGTCCCCTTCCAGGGACAGAGTAAGAGGTGGGTCTCTGCCCTCAAGCCTCTCTGTCTGTGTCCCACTGTCAATGGTAATACTCAAAATCAGCCACATCCGTGGGACCCTACAAGTAAATGTTTTCAAGTCTACGTCAGACTGCCTGGGCAGAGGGACAGAAAGATATCTGGATGAAAAATATTTAGAATAATTATTTGAAAATCAATAACTGTCTGAAACAGCAATCAATTAACCTGGAGTCATTTCAAAATGAGATCTATACTGACTGGGTAACTGAGGTTCAAATGTTCACCTAAAATTTGCCCTGGATAACCTTAAGTTTGCTTTCACCCTAGGTCCACCACAGTCAGCAGCCTACCCTGAGTCACCGATTGCCCCAGTTTCAGAGATGCCCAACTCTGAGAAGATGAGGATTTCCTCTTGTTCAGGGCTGTTCCCATTCTGTCATTGCTGTGGAGGACTTGGAGGCATCCCAGCAAAGAAATCAAGGGAGGTATGAAGAGAAGCACATCTCATAGGGTGAAGGCTTGCCTCCTTTTTCAACAGAAGAACTCCTGGAAGGAAATGTTAGGGCTTTTGAGTCTGTAGCCCCAAAACATGGCCATGCTGGATGGCTACTGCAAAATAGTGTTGTTTACAGAGGCTCCTGGAGGCAGATTACAGAATCACAGAACAGTTGAGGTTGGAAGGGACCTCTGGAGATCATCTAGTCCAACCCCCTGCTCAAGCACGGTCACCTAGAGCACGTTGCACAGGATCATGTCCAGATGGGTTTTGAATATCTCCAGAGAAGGAGACTCCACAACCTCTCTGGGCAACCTGTTCCAGTGCTCCATCACTCTCACAGTGAAGAAGTTTTTCCTCATGTTCAGATGGAAGTGTCTGTGTTTGTGCCCGTTGCCTCTTGTCCTGTCACTGGGCACCACTGAAAAGAGTCTGGCTCCAGCCTCTTGACACCCTCCCTTCAGATCTTTGTATACATTGATAAGATCCCCTCTCAGTCTTCTCTTCTCCAGGCTCAACAGGCCCAGCTCTCTCAGTCTTTCCTCATAAGAGAGATGCTCCAATCCCCTAATCATCTTTGTAGCCCTTTGCTGGACTCTCTCCAGTAGTGCCATGTCTCTCTTAAGATTGTCTCTCACAGAGCCATGGAAAATTGAGTGCTTTATTTTTGAACTCCAGCAGGTTTCTAGGAAGAGCTGAATTACTCAGGGACAGGAAAAGCATTGGGTAGGACTGTTTTCTCAGATTAAAAATAAATAAATAAAAGACTTCACAGGTGTGACCTCGTATGGACTGGCTGCATGAAAACTGAACACTGCAAAACCAGCCTTTAAAATGTTCAGCAAACACTTTTTTGGGATCTTTGCTTTATACCCTACTGGACATCAAATGCAGTAAAGAATTGAAGACGCCCAACAGCCTACAGCATTAGCGATAACGTGACTTCCCTTTTGCTGCTGCAAATTCTTAGTCCAGCTTCTGCAGTCAGTCTGCTGTATTCTGTCTGGGAGAAGGGGAAGGTGACAGAGGAGTGGAGAGACAAATGCCAACAGGAAGGAGGAGCTCTGGCACACACAGAGGAACGAGAGTCAGGAAACCTCTTTCTCTTCCATCCATTTTGCTGCTGCCCCCATCAGATGCAAAGCCTTTCTCCCTTCCTGCTCCCATCATTGCAAGGAGGTGGGGCAAGAGATGGTACAGAGATGTCTAATTATTGCAGAGGAAAGGACTTGCTGCCAGGTATGGCCAGCCCATTTCACAGACAAGGATACTGCTACTGGCCTGGAGGTTCTTTGTCCAACCACTTCCTGCAGGTCTGGTGCCTTTTACCGGGACCGCAGCTTTCAGAGGATCTGTGGGAAATGCTGTTAGCTGTCTCCTTCCCATTTTACAGCTCTTTTGCCTCACAGCTTCTGCTCTGAAGCCCATGCGGGATGCTGAGTCCCATCGTTGCAACTCACAACACATCTATGATGTGTGTGACCAACACCCCCTGCTACAGGTCCCATCTCATTTAGTTCACTCCAATATGAGCCCTCCATACCTTTCTTTGAGCTGTGCCTGGTTTTCCTGGCAGGTGAAGCGATCTGTGTTCATACTTTGTGCTAAGTTTGTAAAGTGCTTTCGGATCCAATGACAGGTGTTGAATATTTAAAACAGAGAAGAGGGAAAAATGAGCAGATAGCTGCCAGCTGCCAGCTGCTCTGCCTGCAGCTGATCAGTCTCTCCTCGAGGAACCTGGACAGTCCTCTCTCCCGTTTCACTTTAAGCCAGACTTTTTTTCTTTTTTTTTTTTACTTCTCTGCAAAGAAAACATGAGTATGGACAGAAAGGAATGTTACAAAGAGCATAATTTTTCTTTTTAATCCAGCAACCTAAATAAAATTAATAGATTTAACCTGATTTTTTCTTCATATTGACAGTTTCTGGCTAGTCCCTTATTGTTTCCTCCGGGCTTGAATTATGGTGCAATAATTCACACGGGGTTGCATGGACAGCACTCAGCTTTCAGCCTTGTGCCTGACAATGCTCCAGGAATGAATTATTGTACTATAATTCACACCTTGTCATATCTTATTGCCGGAACATCCCCTAAATGACAAAGCTAGATTCATTAAGTAGAAATTCAGTCAAAACTTGGGAAAGGCAGTTGATGGCAGGAAGGACCATATACTTAAGATCTTCATCTGTGTCATTTCAATCTGGAAAGGAAGAGCCCTAAACAATTAACCTAGGTGAAAAGGTTTACACATCTGTGTTTCAGTGCTTATGTGCGTGGTGGTGTGACTACTGAAAAAGATGCCTGCCCGTGGTCAAGATGTATTTGCTCCAGAGCAGACAGCTAGTCCCTAGTCACCTCCACAGAAGTCTTGTTAGTTCTCTGGGTTCTCATTCTGACCAATCAGTCTGCTTAATCAGAACATCAGCAGACATTCGCATCCAGAAGATGCTTACAAGGTGGTCAAAAGTCAGTGCACCTCTTCACACACACACACACACACACAGAGAATCTCCCTACTTACTGTCTTCTGCGCGCATTCTTACTCCTTCATCATGCCTGCCATAAGTCACTTGTGCAAGAAGAGCTTTGAGGTTTCTCCCTGTCCCTCAAAGCTCACATATAAGACAAGCCCCACAAACCATTGGCATCCCGTACAATGGCAGAAGGGAGGCCTCAGGATCAGACCGTGCTGAAAATAAAGGTGCAGCTTTGCCAACACTGTTCTCTAAACACCGCTCCCTCCCAGACCCCAGCTTGATCCCACAGCCAGGGCTAGAGGGACAGGTTGGCTAAAGCCAACGTACCTACCACCCTTGGAGGGCACAAGTACTGCTTCTGCCTTCTTGGTGAGCCATGTGCTTTTAGACTGCCCTTGGGAAGGCACAGGCCTGCTTAATCCAGGGAGAGGATTGGTTTTTGCAGTCTGAGTTCACAGAAAGGCACCCTTTAGGAGAAAAATGGCCATTGAGATTAGGAGAAAAATGGCCATTTTGACAAATAGTGGTAGATTGTTGGAAAATCAGCAGGGATTAGAAGATGTTTGGAAGAGGTGAATCACAGTAAATCTCACTCTGGGCTGTGTACTGTGAGCCAGCCCATGGTAGACAGCATAGACATCTACAGTGTGCTAAATGCAGTCACTCACATAAGCAAGCATCTTGCTGCTGTCTGCGGTAGTTGAGAGAAATCACTGCCAAACATCTAGGTGCTTAAAACAGCACCAGGCATCTGCTGTGAGTCAGATAATTCACACCTTTCATGCCCATTGCAATTTAAAACATTTCAGTCGAAATATTCCTCTCTACATAGCCAATGCATGCAGGAAACAGCTTGCACTCAGATGGTTAGTGTAGTCCTCCCACCACTGCTCCTCTGGCTCTGCCAAGTCCTCCCGTCATCCCTCCCTGCTAGGTATGGGCTCACTTTGAAATGGTTGAAGTAGCGAAGATGTGGCCACCTCCCCGAGCTGCTTGTTCCTGCCCGTTGACCAGCCCTGCTAGAAGCAGGGACAGTAGGAGCACTCTCAAATCCACCGCAGGCAAAGTGAGCTCACACGTTTCTTTCTGCCATCAGAGCTGCAGTGGATGGAACAAACAGGGAGTGACAAATGGCTGGAGGTGATAGGATCTTCAGTTGGAGGAGCTCAGTTTCTTCCACGGAAACAAGGCGCATAGAGCTCAATAGGTCTTAGGTCTTGTGACAACAACCAATACTTGAAAATTAGCACTTGGTCCTCAAAGTGAATTTTTCACTGCTATGGTAGATGCCCACGCTCCAGAGCATTAGGCTCTTAGGCTGTGATTTGCAGGAGCACACACACTCACTGAGCACTGGGATGCCTCCTTCAATAGCTGTGACAAAGGGCAGGATATACCTTGGGCTTAACTACCTTCCTCAGGACTGTAGTAAGGACTTTGGTGGGACAGGCTCATAGCCTTTGAACTGTTTTGTTTCTAGGTGCGTACACTGTGCTGAGACCCAAATCTCATGGTGGTTTCGTCTGAAAATGAGAGTGGCAGTGACAGTGCCCACCAGTTGGCTTTAGGCTATAGAGATAAAACGCTACATGTAGCACAGCTCAAAATCCACTGAGTTCCCCAGGTTCTCATTTGCTGGGACATTCATCTTGCCCTGAGTTAAACGAGCAGTTGGAGAAAGTGTAGGACCCCTGTCGCCAGCTAGCATCCTGGTATGTTGCAGTAGGGAGGTATTTGAAAAAGTTTGTCACTAACAGACAGTACTGCAAAAGCAATAGCCATTTGGGTAATTCCTCCTGAGGTGGCCACTTTCAACACACACGGTCATCAGAGCAGATGTAAGCAAAAGGCTTGTGTAGTCTGAGGCATGACTCATCTTAGGTTAGTGGTGCCCTGGATCCCACTGAATCTCCGAACTAGCTCTCCATTGACTATAAATGCAGCAGAAGGGAACAAGCTCAGATGCAGGCACATCTCAGAGAAGTTATAAATCCCACCAGCTGGCACACATGCTGTATCCAGCTGGCAGAGGAAAGAGCACAGAGCCCTGAAGAGGTGGAGACAGCAGGGGAAACCCAGGCGTCATGTAACCCTGTCAGGTTTGGCAATATTTGCGTTACTGCATTAATTCAGTTCAATGCTTTCCTGGTGGAATGTAAGCAGATCTAAAGCATCAGCTGCAGAAATGTAAATATTGTTTACTGACAACTGGCAATAGCCATGTGTTACCATTAGTTGTCCATTAATTAGTGAATTAATAATCAGTTAAGCCAGCTTATTATCTGGTGGTCGAGTCTTCACTGTCATCCTGGGTTATTATAATAAAAATTACTATGCATGCTCCTACATAACACCACTGGTCAGAGAGGGTGTCAGCCAGAAGGGAGTATAATACACCCTGTATCCTGCCTGCTTCCTTCACCCACCCACTGAAATCCAAGCGTGGTGGCAAACTGTCATAAACTGCCATAAGACCAAATGGTAGCTTGTGTGTCAGGTCTGGAAATCTTCCAGGATAGTAGTCCTCACAGTCTTGGGGCAGACCTTTATACCTCCTTGCACCAAATGTGAGGCTAGCAGTGAGACATGGCAGAGACAAGCAGGAAGGAGCTTCAAGCAGGTGAAACAAACTCAGCCAAACAACCGTAACTGTGGCATGCAGCCAGTTTATTTTTCTGACCACAAGGAGCACTTTCGTCTGTTAAAATCCCCTTCGGGATATTCTATGGGCCTGTCACTGCAAGAAAACAGGCTCTTTCCTCCAAGATTGTTGACGTAGCTTATTACTGAATACTCGTCTGTTTGCAGATGTTCTATATTTTCCTGACATGAAGTTTCTTAACATCCCTTTTAAATTGTCTTTATACTCACAATGTTGATGCATAATCTCTTTTTTCCTTGAGAAGTTACTGTAAGTGCCTTGTGCAATGATGAGATGAAAGCCTTCTTTGTGTTCCTGCCAATCCAGTTTGTATGCCTCTGTTTGTCACCTACAGATAAAAGCTCAGGGATGTTGTTTAGAGCTAGTCTATGAAGCAGAGACTCAACTGGAGGCAAGGACAGGAGGAAAACGTTAGCAAAGCAACCACCTAATTCTCAAGAATCTCAGCACCAGACATTGTGAAGTTTTGCCCAAACAAGCACTCTTACCTAAAGCCTCTTAGGGTGGCTTAAGTGAATATATGACACTTCAAAGAGAATACACACAAGGCCAGTTCCTGTAGCTCAGCTGATGAGTGGTAACTCATTAAGCTGCAGTAATCTGGCAGTCTTTGTTTATTTATATTTTAATTTGAGCATCATATTTTGTGCAGATTAAATCATTTTTTTCCAACAGAAGATGTACCAAAACATTTAAAACTGTGTTAAACTGGTGAAAACCTGTCATATTGACCTCAGACTATTGACTTAAGAGCAATGTATTTAAATGACAAAAATCTGTCTACATCCTTTCATAAAATATAAAACTGTTTTCTTTGTTTATTTTTAGCCAATTAGAAACTGGTTTAAGCAAAATCATGCATTTTTGGGGCAGATACAAAGTTCAGACAGACAGAGACCAAGGTGTAGGCACACTGATGTTAATTTATGTCCCTCGTTACTTTGTTGTAAGGCAGCAGCTGGATACACTAGGAAGCAGAATTTCGTTTCTGTTGTATTGGTGTCAGCAAAAATAACCTGAAAACTTTGCTGCCTGGCCACTTGCACACAATAACTACAGCCTGAATGACTTCTGTGCACATTTGTGTGTAAACCAGCCCTTTATATGAACCAAAATACTCCTGGTTTAAGGAGAAGCAAGGCTATCAGCACAACTTTTCAGCATGGCTCTCATGATTGAGGGGCAGCTGAAGCTTTTTCCCCTTGATGGTGTCTTTGAATCCAACCACCACACATCACACTGCCCTTTCCATCATAGGCTGCCTGCCTTTCCTTGCCAGGAAACCACATCATTCCTCCCCCTTAGACCAGGACAGTCCTACAGTACCTTCTGTAACAATCTCTCCTGCAGCCAGTGATGTACTGGCCAGTAACTTTCTTAAAATGATGTCCGTGGGAAGAAGGAATTTAAAGAAGGCTCAGACCAGGTGAAGGCTTTTTTACCGAAATCCTTACAGTCCTATCATGGCCACATGGACAGGATCTTTGCCCTCTCCAGAGGCTGAACCTTTAAACCCCACCAGACTCTTCAGGCTACTAGAGATTTAGGCCATGTCCAAACCCAGTAGCACCACTTGAATATACTGCCGCATTCAGCCATTTGCCCACAAGACAGAAAGTCTTATTTAGGGGCTTTCAATCTCTTCATTCCCCCTGTGGTACACAGTACATTTGCCAATATCTTAAACTGTTTTGTTTTGGACTTTGTGCAATTAAACTGCAGATATTTCTGTTTGGATAGCAGTGAATTGTCTACGCTAACTAGTAGTGCAGCTCAGTATGAGCAGATCTGTAGAGTGAAACAGTTGGTGCTGAAGATTCAGCATCCATGCTATATTTATTTTGGGGGGTTAGTCTGGACTACCTCTAGTATGGTCCTGTGGCTGATTAGTGGGTGGAGAGCATTAAGTGATGCTAGGACACATTTTCTGGCTTAGTTTAATTTGAGAGGACACCACTTTATGTGCTCTAAGTCCACTCTGCAAGATGAGCCAAATATTTATCTTTGGTTGCAACAGTTTGGGATTTATCAGAAAGAAAATTGAGCTGACTCATTTACAGTGTGTCCATGCTTTCTGTAATGGTGTGTGCATGTGGGGAATATCAGGTGTTAGAGAGCTTTTTAGTTTAGTGGAAAAGGGCATGAGAAGAACAATCACTGACAGCTGAAGTCAGTTACATTTGAGCTGGAAACTGGGCACAAATTTTAGCAATGAGGGCAATAAACAATTGGAAAAAACTGTCCAAGAAAGAGGTGGTTTCTTGTTTTCTTTGGGGTCTTAGTCCAACAAATCTCTGGTCCCAATCCAGTGGAAACAGGGTGAAACTGGGATGTGCAGGAGGTCAAGAAACTCCTTTTTGGTTTCAATTCCAATATAGTGCACAACCTCTTCGTGGAACATCTCATACAGACCAAGGGACCATCAATCAGATTGATCCCTTCCATATATCTACCCCAAATTGAATCACAAACACTTATGGTCTTTTTCAAACACTGGTACCTTTTTAATCAACAAAAAAAAAGTTAACAATGGCATCTCTCCTCCACAGAATTTCAGCAGAGATTCTGAAAACTAAAAAGAGAGGAATGTTTGTTAATGACAGCAAAGCAGGCTACTGCCGTTGATGTTCAGTAGGCTGATTTACTTTTATTGATCTTTACCTCAACAGTAAAAGGAAGGCTAGAAGGTCAGAATCAGATTCCATCTATGAAACAGAACTCTTAATATCAGTTTAGCAGTGGTCAAGCTATAACATGAGTGGTCATCTCCCAGGTCCTGTTAGCCCTTTCTCCACTTTAACTTTGTTCTCTAATCTTGTGCTTTGAAGGTCGTTGAGATCTTCTAGTTTTACCTGGAGGCTCATCCAGGTAGCAGCACATGATTAAGACAGATTTTATTTTCAGAAAAAAATGCAGTTTTACTTTAGATATCAAGCAGCAGAGAATTCACCACATCCCTTCATATCTTGCTCCAATGATTAATTACCCCATGTTAATAAGAATTTGCACATTAATTCTAGTCTGAGTGTGCTTAGATTCCTCCTCTAGTAATGCTCCATTCTTTGTGACTAGGTTGAAGATGTCTCTGATATCAGGATCACCCCAGGAATGTTGATCAAGGCAATTCTTGGAGAAGGATATAGATTGAGGGAGTAGTCAGCCATGCTCTTGCAACTGAATGTAAGTGATTTAAGAAGCCACTGTCTCTCTGTTGGAAGCCACCATGCAGGGAGTGATCAAGGGATGCTACTAGTTCAGTGTTTTCCTAAAACTGCCATTGCATCTCAGCAAAGAAGGGTAACTAGACTGGACTTGAAGCAGCTGCTTAACTTGAACTGAGTAGCAGGAGCACATCCGATTACACTTGCAACTCCCCAAATCTGCCAGTGTAGCTGAGAACATTTCAATTCATTGCCATCTAGATAGGATTCCAGGCTGGGATCACCTCCATTTCTGACCCACAAGTGGCTTTGAATTTGGAGATTAGCTCTACTGCTCTGTCTAGTGCAGATCCTTCACATTTCATGTAAAATCTCCTTGTAACATTGTCCATCTGAAATCCTCAATAAGCTCTCCTTGTACTTCTGCACTGCTTCCTTGCAACCTTCTCCACATGAAACTTTTGCAGCACACACCTCCCCTTTCTCCTCCACACAAGACACTTGCATGATAATTGCAGTCACTGGGAGGATGAGACACATGGAGAGAGAAGGATGTGGGAATTGTTTCTGGACCTTGAAGCATGACGAAGTGTCAGAGCACCTTCCCAGGGCTGTGCAGGAATAGTCACTCCTAAGTACGCAGGGCAACAGCCTGCTTGCCTCCTCCTGAGCATCTCTAGGAACAGGTGGTACCAAGGCAAGACCAGGAAAATTCATGCTGAGCTGTGGCTTTGCTGACCATAGTCTGGTGTAAAGGTGAGAATGGGGTTATTCTGCGTCAAGGCTCAGCCAAGTCCATCGTGGGAAACCCTACCCAAGAGGAACAGGTAGGTATGTGTGAGCTTGGAGCTCTTAGGAGGTCTCTTTGAGGGCTGTATCCCAAAATGTGGCACATTCACAGTGCCAGTGCAGGCCACCCTGCTGTGTCTTGCCCATGGACCGTGGAAGTGGGAGCGGATGTTGTTCCCAGGCCAATGATATCTGCATGTGAGGACATGGAACCAGTCCTTGCCATCACCGTGAGGGACTGAAGAGGTCTGGGCACTCTGCCCTGGTCAGCATGGGTAACATTCCTCCATAAAGGTCACAGCAGGGGCTTTCCAGCTTCTGTTTGTGAGATCCACAGCATCATAGACAAGAGCTGCATCCCCAGTAAGAGAGCAGCAAGACACAGGGTCTGGCCACTTCTTTTCCTAAGGTAACCGAGAGAGTGCCTCCTCTGTAGCTGGGCCATAACTGTGGGGTGGGATGGTCCCCTGTGACCACATCCACCAGCTCTCAAATAACCTCATTCCACAGTAACGCTGGGAGGTACCTCTGGCACCAGACRGCCAGTGCCAATTCAGACACTGAAAAAATTTCAAACATTGGTGTTAAGCTGCCTGTTTGTAAGGCTGGGAGAGGCTGGCAGTATGATGCTGAAAGCCCATCTTTGAYGACGAGTCAATATGTGAGGACTTCTACTCACTGAATAGGGGCACACATGTGAGATGTGCCTTTGCACTTAAATCCTGTTTAATACATTTTCTTTAAAAAAAAATCAGTTATTTTCTGTGGGAATAGCATATACATTGGCTTCAGCAAGGATGGAATTTCTGTTTGAATGAAAGAGATTTTCATCTCTTGGAGAAGAACAGGTAGCCTTGGGTTTGGACACATACTTTAAGAAACCTCCACCCAAATCTGCCAGCTATCTGATTCACACCCAGGAATCAACTCTTAGTTTGGACTATCAAAGATGAACGTTTTGACCAGAGAGAGAATTGTGCCTTCTTGCATCATCTGTCCTGTTGTGGTTGTTCTACTTGGTTTAAATGAAATATTCATAGGGCATGAGATAGCTGAGGGTCTTTGCAGGGCATCACAGGAAACACTGAAAAGTTTGGGGTTGGCCAGAATTTGAGTGGGAAAATTTTTGAAGTCTTGAAAACTTCCTTGGGATAGAAAATAATTTCCCAGCCAGATCTGATTGTGTTAACAAAACACCAACTACATTATGAGGGCAATGAGAACAGAATAGCATTATTTAATAACAACTGAAGAACAGAACAGAAAACATGGAGGAAGAAAGAGAATCTTTGTCTTACACCACCACGAAAAGTTTTGCTCCGCATGACTTTAGCAGAGTTTCTTAATCTAGAAGAAAACTTCCCTTCAGAGAACCACATTTTTGAAGAAAGTTTGAAGTTCACTTGACAGTATCTACTGCAGTAAACTACAAGAAGACATAGGTTTCGTAGGATATCTGGGATGTGAGACTTCTGTGGCAGTGAAATCAGATCAGAAAAGGCCGCAAAGGACAAGAAAGTAAGAAAGCCCCACAGACACCTCACAACAACTTTCAGTCCTGGGCTGGTGGTCAAGCCAGATGTGCATGAGAAGACTTTTCTTGGTGAGTCCTCAGATGACATTACACCACTAAACCTTTCCTGAATCTATCCCTGCTTCCCTTCCTCCAACATTTGGGACTGGCATTACTGTATTTTGGTTTGCTGGGAGAATGTTTCCTTGCACCCAGGTAGAATGAACAGTCCTTTAAAACATATGGAATATACAGAGATAAGTAGGTATAAGTGGTAACATAACTATAGAAAATATGGAACTGGAAGCTAAGTGTGCCACCTGGGCCTGTCAAGGACTGTTTCCCTGCTCAACAATTAAAACAGTGAAGAAAACTTTACTTCCTTTCTTTTCAGAATTTATCACACTGGTTTCCAGCAAACAACATCTGAACACTCAGCCCTGTCTTTCTTCTTCCCCCTCCTTTATATCTTATCTGACCCTTTGCTCCTCTTCTCCTATTGGCACTCCAAGCTGTAGTGGGTTAAGGAGAATGCAGTCTTTCAGGATTTTGGAGCTGTTTGCATTGTATGAAAAAAATAGTTTTCTTTTTTTTCAAAGGTAGGGAAATGGTATACTTTTCCCCTTCTCTTCTAATGCAAATATGGCCAAATTGATTTCCCTCCAACTTTCCAAAAAAAAAAAAGGCATTCCAAGAAGAGAATTCTGGGAAAAGGTACAAGTTTGTGAGGACAAAGTGTTCTCGTGGAAGCTGAATAGTTATCTAACAAGAATATTTGCAGTATATTGCCTGTGAATGGCAGGGATTAAAATGAGGATAGGGAATATCTTTGCACAGGATCACAGAAAAAAGAGGATGGTAATCAAGTTAAAAGATTTACTAGGGATGTCTGCACCTTATAACGCAGCATGAGTTAGAGATCTCAGCAACACGGTGACATAAGGAGACACTAGCATGGACTGGAAGTGTAAGAGCAAGCAAGTCTCCCAGCAAAATTTCTACCTGTGTGCTCTTCCATGACCTTATGGTTTTGTGTCTATTGCAAGCCCAGGTGGTGCATTTCTCTGCACTATGCTCCCCATTCTGGGCTTCACTTGTGTGGAGCCATATCTGTTGTCTCTGCACCCACAGAGTAGATGGAACTTTTGCAGTAATGAACATAAGTGAGATCATAATTTAATGGTTAGATGTAAACTCAGGCCAAAGTTTGCTTCATGTGGTGGGATGGATAATGCTCACAGTTCGGCTGCCACTTGTTCCAAATATTCTGATGAGGTTCTAATATTTTTATTTTCCTGCAGCTATTTTATGGAGCAAGGTCAATAAAGCACCACTGCCAATCAGTTTAAACAAAGAAGTAGATAACCTTGAACTCCAGCTGCTTAAAATAGCTGTCACATCCATAGCAAAGAATAGCTATTGAGTTATCTAGCTCATCTTTGTCATCTAATGAAACACCCTCCATAAGAAAATGTGCTTTTTGCATACATTTTGGTGAGAAATAGTTGGGGTTAATATAGGCCAACTCTCTCTTTTCAGTTTTCCTTTAAATTGCCAGGAAGATTGGTTTATTCACAGCTTTCTGAGCATTTGAATGTATTTATCCCAACTGATATCCCTCCAAACTACCAGAGTTGGACTCTCTGTTGACAGATATAAGAAAAGGAGTTAGGAGTGCAGTCAGCTGGGGCACAGAGAGGAGACCACTCTACAGATTTGCCACTCTACGGCAGCCTGGAATGAGATACCCAAGCTATGAGAAAGCCCTAGATGGGGAAGCAGGAGATATTATATAGCAGGAGTTCCTGCTTGTGCTGCCCAAGAGTCTACCTAAATGCAGCTGAACCTCTTAGGGCAAGAGAAGGCTGATGCCAAGGCACGTCATGCTCCTGGTATGGCAGAAAACTTCCTGACTGCTCCTGCTAATTTAGCCCTAGAGTTCATGCGGCAGGAGAGGCTATGGAAATGGTCATGAGATTGTAGTGACTGGGCACCATCCTCCCATCTTCTTTCCTACTGGTTCCGTGGAGCTAGCCAGGACTTTCAGTCATGCCATGAGGCTCAGGCAGCAGCTTGGGACACTGCTCAGAGGGTCCTGGATCCTGCTGGAGACTGTGTGGTTTAGACTGAAGCTAGTCACACTCCAGGAAAGAGCAGTGATTTTCCAAGGTCCAAATTCTGGCTGTTCCCTGGCTCAGCAGCCAAGAGGCTCACACGGCTTGAGTAGGTGCTCTCTGCCGCAGACACTGTAGACACCCCCACATGGCGACAAACGCAGCCTCCCCACTGAGCCCAAGTCCACTCTCCCCCAAAACTTCTCTCAGTGAGGAGTGTGATGTACCCATAGAGGAACAGTCCAGAAGGGTCCTTCAGATCTGAGGCCCCCTTGGCTGTTGGGCTCAAGCATCATCAGAGAGTGAGTGTGGAAATGGCGAACCCACATGCAGGCAGGGGGCTGTCTTGCGGTGGGAAGGTCACCCATCGGACGAAGAAGCAGAGAGGACTCTCCACAGTGCCATCACACAGGCAGGTACACAAGCTCTTTGCAGATAGCATGGGACTTCCCAATGTGTGTTGGGATGTTCCAGTGGGGTGGGGTTTGCTTCTGCTGCTAAACTATTCCCTCAAGGTGGATGGTGCATGTGAAACACTGGAAATTTAAAGCTGAAAAATGTTCAGGGAATGGCATGCTCAGACCAACCTGCCTGAAAGCAAGAGTGCCGTACCAGTGCACAGAGTGCTATCCAGAGAGCTAGTATTTACTTCCAAACCGTCTATAAACTCTCAGTGCCCTGAATCTGGGCAACCTGAAGTGGTGTCCACACTGCTTTTGGGAGCCCTACCTCAGTTTGAAGTCAAGTCTCCTGTGCTGAGAGGCTCATATTGATTGTGGCCACACTGCCCACAAGAAAGGAGCTTAAAGGAGAGCTGGTCACCTCCATGCTTGCAGAGTTAGCTGGGACCAGGGTATGAGCCAGTGTTCAGTTAATGCAGGGTTTAGTCCAGGACTTAGACCATGAGCTAATGTAGACACAGATTGAGCAATGTGGCTCCTCTTCCAGGCTGATCTAAGGAGGTGCACACAGCCGCCTGGCCTTAACACACTGCCCATCTGTCTGTCTATCACTCTCCAGGGGGTTTGCATTTTGCTGCAGCTCTCATAGGAGGGTTTGTCCCTCCCAACCCAGTGCAAAGACAAAAGTCTTTTTTCAGCCTTGCTGGAGACATTGACGTAGGGAAGTTTCCTGCAGGTGACTTAGCTGTTTCTGCCACTGCTGTTCTGCATTTTGTGGTAATGCTCTCCATGATAATCTGATGAGCAGTAAATAAATTCTTGCTCCAAGTATGCACTGGCATAAAGCTGGGATGATGTGGTAGACAGTGCCTGTGTCTGTACGGCTGTAGCCTAGCCTCCGGTAAACACTTGTGCGGGTGCTTACAGCTCCGAGGAATATTTTATAGGTCTTAGCTCAGCTAACAGGGAGAAAAACGTGAGCGAGAAGACTCGGGTGTGCATGTCCTGCATGAGTCTCAATACATCTCAGCTGAGTAGTCAGCCAGCTCACCCAGAGTGCCCCACAGGTGTCACATTGGACCTCTAGATGTCCCATGAATGGAGTCCAGGGGATAACCTGGTGGCTGGTGGAGAACTCAAATATTATATTGCCTAGCAATAGAGTTGTGCTGGAATATCTGATATCAATGCTGAGAATTTATGTTGACTCTTACAGCAGAAGTGTGGTCTCAGATCAATACTGTGCAGTATTTAACAGAACTGACAGCAGGATGCTCTGAGCAGAAACCCTGCAGGCTGGCAGGCAGCCCTGGAAGGGATGCAGTTGGTCTGGTTCATGTGCATCGTGCCTTTCAAGCCACAAGTCTTTCAGCCTGTGCTGTGGGAAGTGCTCTGCGTGGTGTTCAGGTGCAGGCAGCTACAGAATGCATCACTGCATTTTTTTCTCTCTTGCTGGAAAATTTTACAAATGTTCTTTGATTCCTTAAATTTGAAGTGTGCCATCTAAAATGAAATTTGAATACTTTAGGTGTATAGGGAAGCATAATTACTAGAACAAGACAGAAAAGTAAACTTTCCCTGTAAAATGCATTTCAATATTTTAAGAGTGAAAAAATGTCCAGGAAAAAATAATTCAGTACAATAATTCTGAATCTGTCAAAACACTTTCAGAACTGTTTCTTTTAGATTTCTGATTTTTTGTGTACTGTTACTTCAGTTTCTATACTTTTAGTCTACGTTCTATTTCATAAGGTATATTTTACTAATGAATACTGCATTACAACTTATAGTATAAAATAAATCTCTAAATGAAAAGTCCTTCTAAAAAGAAAATGAAAAAATACTTGCCAAAAAGATGAAAATTTTGTTGTCTGGTGATTGCCATTATTAACTATGAACAGAAAAATTAGGTTTGACTTTATTCAGATATTTCAATAAAACCCAAGTATTTATTGAAAATTATACAGCCCTATGACATGTTTTGATCTTGATGAATCTGCTTTTCAGGACACAAATTTCAATCAGTTCTAAAAGTAAAGACAAAACACATTGCTCTGGGTATGGCTACTTTTCAGGGAAGTGTCTTTGCTAACCTGTGTAAGGGGAATTCCAGGCTCTGCACATGTGGGGAGACGTGGTATCACTGTTGGTATTTGCAAAGATCCTCATACCATTGCCTAGGTGCTCAGAAGAGCTGGAAATACAGAAAAGTTCAGATATTTGAGCCTTCTAGGAGTTAAATTGTTAGACACTGCAGACAAGCCAGTGTGCCTGCTGTGATTGCTGCTGTTGGAAAATATATAATATCTATAGCAAGGCAATCGAAGTGACCAGCAAACCCTTTACAAGGGGTCTCCAAGTGGTTCATCTGCAGCAAGTCAGAGCAAAGCCACTCTGCTCGCTGGGAGACCAGGGTGCTGACAGTGTCCATACGCTGCTGCTCAGTCCTGGTCCCTGCTTCAGCGATGTGAAAGCTGTCACTCAGATACCATCAGAAGAGACTGCATGGAAAGGTTCAACCTAAAGCAGAGGACACAGAAGTGCCAGACAGAGAACCTGATACACAGGGCTTGATAGTGCCTATGCTGAGATAGTGAGATTAAAGATTGCCCAGGAAAGCCAGCTAAGGGGCAGAAGTGCCCTTCCAGAGCCGGATCAGTTGACTTGCTTCTGCTGTTGCACACGCTCAGGGTGTGTCAGATTGGAAACTCAGTGCCCTGCATGTCCTAACCCATCTTTGAACAACAGTCAATTGAAATCACAACAGTATGGTCAGTTTTTACACTTTCTCTTGCCAAAGTCATCTCATCTGTGTGGGGTGAGGTACCATTTCTCCTCTTTGCCACAGAAATAGGCCATTGAGTACAGCGTGTGATGGAGAAGAGATCAGACATTCACCAGGTGAGAAGAGATGTTATCTGAGATGTCCCCATCTCTGCAAAGGCTCTGAGATGGAAAGAGGAAAGCTGAGCTCCACTTCACGGTGTGATACCAAGATGACTTTGGCTAAGCTGTGCTGCTGGTGGGGTGACAGACTGGAGCACAAGAGCTGCCTTGTCACCTCAGTAGGGACAGAAATAGGTTTACCCGCAGAGCTGGAGGATACCTCACAGTCACAAAGCCATAAGGCATGACACTGCTAATGCAGCTTCCACATGCCATGAACCTCCTCCAAAGGGATGAACTGGCTTGCAATTTTCTGTGCATTTTACTGTGCTGGGCAATTCCCGCCCAGTGTGAGAAAACATAAGCCAAAGCACCGTTACATGCTGTGAACAAGGAAATAAAGACAGAAACATGAAATGTGAAGGATTTTGACCAGAAAGTTCTGCCAGTCTAAATAAAACTGTTTTTTAAATGTCATGCTTTATCATCTGGATTTGCGGCCGGCAACAGCAGAAGCTGCTGCCTACCAGCCAGCACTCCGCAAATCTACCCAGGTGGGCTGTCTGCATCTCTCATTTGTATTTCATCAAGGGAGGTTCAGTGCRCTGTATCAATTCTTTGCCCATCAGATAAGAGTGTAAAGTACTCAGCTAATGCAAATGTATAGTAAATCAATAACATGCCACTACTAATGCACTTTAATTAAAGCACAACAGACTGTAGCTCCTCTGCAATTACAACGAAGGAGAATTGGCTGATGTGGCATCAGGAAAAGGCTGCTCATAGATTTGAGGATAAAAGAAACCTGTCCTAGAAGTGGACTGGCATGTGGGAGGGATCTAAACAAGGAACGGTGAAGTTCAAAAGGAAAAGGCACTGGCTGGAAAATAACAGCATGAGCTGCACTGCCACAGCACATGCAGAGAATAGAAATATCCCATGGGTCAGTGAGGTGGGAGAAGGATGATAGGGAAAGCAGGGCCTATGAAAGAAAGAGGAGATGAAAGGTAACTCATACCTGGTTGTAACTGAGGCCCTGATTGACTTATTAAAATCTACCTTCGCAAAGGGAATTTCAGGAAACAAATGATTAGTGAGGTGCTCAGGAGACAAAAGCTAAAGAGAAGCTAGGAGCTGAGGGGATGTATTGGGAAATGTGGACTGAGCCTAACTGGCCAGGAGAGCTGGCCTGTGTCCCAGAACACAAACGGCATTAGAAACCTCACTGTATTGTGCAAAATCCCTCAGGAAATCACGCACCGAGAGTGGGGAAACAAATGTATTGAATTCCTTTGTAGTGACTCTGCTGGAAATCTGTCTTCTTGGCCTAATGTAATGGTGTGACTCTAGGGTGGAAATCCAGCGCACTGCTCTGCCCCTGCTCTTCGGCCTGACGTGCACCTTCCCCCTCCTCCTGCGTCCCACTGCACAGAGGGGAGGACTGCACGGCAATGTGCTGGGTGTACAGTGATATGTGGGATGGTTCTCCAGATGTGCTGTCCTGGGATGTCTGCAGGCCAAGAGGCCTCCAGAGGAATGGTGAGTCCTTTCATGGTTCCCACCCAGATCTGCTCACCTGACTCTGACACACATCATGTTCATTACACCAGCACTGTCCTCATAAGCCTCTTTGAGCACACTGGTGTTGGATCTACGACCTTTTATAGAGCAAAATGGGATTGTGATATGGCCACAGAATCCCAGAAGCAAGTGCCTCAGGGGTGAGCTGCTCATGTTCGTTCTTTAATCTAGCCCTCCTAGAGACTTCATAGCATATAGCATTCTGCTCAGATATGTTAACTGAAATTTAATTGAAACTGGTTGGCTAGAAGCTCTCAAAGGGCTTAAGAGCTGGAGAAATGACAGTCAACCAAGGAGAACGTTACAGTGCAAGGCAACAATGTGGACTCATTAGGCCCCTGTGAGGGCCCAGGCTAGGTCTTAAAATAGTTATCAATACTCTGAAAGTAAGCACAGCAAGAATACCTGGGGGGATTGCACTTAATTTAGAAGAGGTACAAGCATGAATGGGCAGAGAAGTAATTTTAAAAGGTCTGAAGATGTAGAAAGACAGAGTTTGTCCTGATTTTTTTCTCAGAGAATTGGAGGAAACAATGCTAGAGCAGTACGCTACCTAGGAAGGAGAAACCAGGAGGCAGAATTGTGGAAAGGCCTGAATGCATGGATGGAGTTGATGGGAAGGTGGAGATGCATTTGCAGTGTGAGATGGTTGCAGGAAAGACTAGCACAATTTGGGAATGCATGCTGAAAAGTGCAGGCCAGAAAAGACCAATGGCATCTTTAGCAGGGATACCTCAAGCTCTGTGGTGTGAGCACTGGCCATTAGGGATTATTCAAGGCAGATGAAAAGTAACATCATCTGCAGAGGAAGAGAATGGAAATCTGTCTTTTTGTTCTTCCTGTTCTGGGCCAAGCCATGTTAGCGATATGGCTTTGACAACAGGAGAAAGTCCATCTAAAAGCTATGTCACTCAGTAGGACCAGGAAGGGTGGGTGCCAGAAAGAGAAAGGTGCCTACATTCAGGCAGGAGGGGCCAGAATAGAAGGAAAAAGCATTTCAGCATTTAAGAGGCTGTAGCTCCACATGGTCACTGTCAGGACATATTGGATCAAGTGGCAGGTACCAGGTATACTGTTGCAAACTCTTACATCACCATCCAGCCCTCTCTGCATCTAGTCCTACCAACATCTTCCCTTCCCTTGTGTAGGACTCACTTCTCAGCATATATCAGACCACTGGAAATCCCCAGAAGGCAATGGCTGGTTGAATCCACATGGAATGTTGCATGTTATTGATATGTTATTCCTGACGTGTTTGAATGAAGTACCCTTGTCCCTGGCTGCTTGCATAAATGATATGCTGTATTATACCTACTGCATGAAATTTGAAGTAAATAAATATAGTAGTTTTGTAGTAGAATTACTTTGGAATTTGTTTCTATTCTATCACTGTGAATTGGTTGTCTACGGACATCAGCTCCATGATATAATAAGCACAGCCTCTGAAATACCTTCTTGAGAATTAGGGTTCTATAAATTAACTGATTACAGATAAAGCCTAATTATAAATTAGGTCTTATTATCAGAAGCTTTGGAACTACACCAAATGAATTAAAGCTGTAGAAGCAGAAATATTTCAGTTAACCATGTGAACTCTGATTAACATCTGAAGAAGGACTGTGCTTTGCAATGCTCCCTGTCCAGGCCCAGGACATTAGCATGAACTTTTACAAAAAATAAGCAGGACTACCTCCTGAGACAGCACTCCTACACCCATGGGTCTAGTGAATTCAACTATAAACTTCTTCATTCCCTTCCCCCCTGTTGGCCCAGGGATCAAGGTGATCCCTCTCTAGAGCTGAGATCATTTCTCATCTGTCTGGAATAACACCCAACTAGCTAGTCACTGAGAGCAAAGATGCTCAAGGCAGGAAGTGTGGGGCTGCAGGAGGCAAAGAATGGGAGGGCTTAGGAACAGCTTTCCTCCCTGTTTCTTTGGAAAAAATCCTAATTGTCACGAGCCGCTTGCTAACCCTCGTCTGGCAAATCTGCTCTATGACCTCAGCGGCACTGTGCACACAAACACAGGGGCTGCAGAACTGGAGATGAAAAGATGTTTTGTTCAGTGATTTAGTCTCAGCCTAACACTTTTTTCTTATTCACTGGAAAAGCAATATTTCTCTGCCTACTTCCAGCTGATCTATGTCAATAGAACTCTTGATTTTCCAGGAAATGCTCTATCTTGAAGAAAATTCAAAATATCCTAAACTTTTCTTGGTAGAACTAGTAAAACCAGCTACTCTTAAAACTTTGGAATGCATGTCCCGCCATAATCTCCTTTACAACATTTTCTCTGTTCCTGTATAGGTATGTATGGGAAATTCAGAAAACTCAAATGCTGAAGTCAAGCACGTGAGTAACTTCAGTATGGGATCTCCTGCTTCAGAGTACAGGTGGAGCACAGCTGCAGGGGGAACAGTCCTGCAAGGGTAGGTTGGTGACAAACCCATCAGCTGCAGATACCTCATTGACCTGGCTCTGATGGAGCATGGTAGGAGTTTATTGTCAGAAGTGTTACAATGTCTGGCTTCAAGACCAGTTTCTCTATTTCCCTTTGATTTTCCAACTCTGACTCTCCCTTGTGTTTTGAAGCTAGAGCTGTGTGTCTTTTGATTCTCCTTTGCTTGTGAAACTGTTCTGCTCTTGCATTATATTAAAGCAGGAAATCCTTTGATCCACTGGAGATTTCTCTCTGTTAATGGGGATTGGGAAATTTAGGAAAGGAGAATCTAAAATGAAATGGTCTTGAGCACCTGTCCCTCAATGCAAGGGCCATCCCATGTTCACAGCAGTCCTGCTCATAAATGTTTTCCTCCCCATCTGGAAACCAGTTTGGTTTTTTGCCTGTCCCACCTGAACTCCAGTTTTCTGGCTGTTTGGATCGTTCTCAGTTACAGCTTCCATTTACCTATGTGCATCTGTTCTTATGCCACCACTAACTCTTAATTGAAAGAGCTCCTCTTCCTCTCCAGTGCCCCCCAAATAGATTTATAAATGGCCTTTGTTTTGCTAGCCAGCTCAGACCCAGGTTTTCAGCTCATTCCTCTAAGAAAGGCTCCCCGTTCCTTGTCATCCTGCTGCCCCTCTCTGCACTGTCATGATGTGAATTCAGATTTTTCAACATGAATGTGCAGATCCGCATGTAGTCCAGTTGAAGAAACTAGAGTCCAATAGCCCAGTCTTACACTATACATGCCCTATTTTCTGTTACTTTCTCTCCTGCTCCTCACCCCATATTCATGATTTTTTAAAAATCTCCACTCTACTGAGTGCAGGCCTGGCTGTAGCAGGAAGATGAAGGCAGCTCACTTTCCACCCATCCTGAAGCAGCACCCAGGGAACCTATATCTTCTGTTCCAGCAACTGGTATTCACTGTAGCACATTCAGGAACATGTTTCTGAAGGAGCTCATGCAGCAGCGCTCTCCTGATTGGGATTTGTGTCTGTAAATCCTTCACTTCAGCTACTTCCCACCCTATTTATTAGTAGAGCAACTCAGCACAGTGCTCAAGAAATTTAGTTTTTGTGGGATATGCGATTTAAAAGATGTGGATATTCTCTTCATTGGACTGTCTGAAAAAGGTACTGAAAGGTAGGGATTCAGGGACTTCAGGCCATAAAGTACAATTGCAACTGCCGATCAGACCTTCTGCATAACAGAGGCCAAAGAACCTCACCAATAATTTATGGCTCAAACCCAAAATTTACATCTAATGCTTCTGAAAAGACAGCAAGACTTGATTTAAGGACTACAAGTGATGAAAAATCCACTGTGTCTCCAGGTATGCTATTTCTATTTCTATGATCAGCTACCTCACTATTAAAAATTGCACTTTATTTCTGGCCTGAACATCTCAACCTTCAGATTTTAACTGTTGGCTCTCAGTCTGTCTTTTTCTACTTTGTTAAAGAATCATCCACCCTTAGAGCATCTCTCCCCATGGAAGAACTTGAAGTCTGTGAGTTATGTCTTTGGGACTGAGGAAATAGATTSAGGGGTTATTTTTAATCATCTAACAGTAACACTATTTTCCAGCCTTTGAATTGTTCTAATGGTTCTTCTCTGGCACCTCTCTGATGTGTCAACAACTTTCTGATATGGGAGCACCCCAGTGGGATATGATTTCCAGTTATGGGCTCACCCATCTCAGCTGGGTGACCCTGTCACAAGACCTGCATCTCTGAGAACGGTCCACTTTTCTTACTCTGGAGTGGAGGTTCCCCAAAGGAGAAGAAAGTTGGGCTATGAGTGAAGGTAAAAGCGCCACAGCAGCTATGTATCTCAGTGGAGAGGTGTTGCATCATCCTGATGGGAATCCTATGTAATATGATGATCTCCTCATGCTCCTAGGAGAAACATAAATCTCTGAACCAGCCTTTTCCCAAGGTATTTTGCAACCTCCTGGGCAGCTTTGTGCTGAGGGAAGACAGTCACCTGCCCGTGGGGAGGGCTATTGTGGCAAATACCCTTCACTTGTGGGAAAAGTGGGAGTCTTCATGTGTCCCAGTCCCCCTGCATAACTGTAAAGAGCAGACCATGGCTTGATCACCATGACCACTTTGTTTCTCACTCACTACCTCCTCACAGCTCTATTTTAACTTAAGGAATTGCCGTTTCTTGGGGGTGTTTTAGCCATACTTGGTACTGTAGCAGAACTCTATCCAGCAGTGCAGGAAAACATGCAATTATCTTGGAAAGTGCGTGATTCTCAAGCAGGTGATTGCCAGATACTGGCTGGGGAGCAGAATCCAATCCCTGTGAGTGTGTTGAGAAAATAACACCCATCTGCTCCTCCAGTGTGGAAAAATCATCATTTGGCTTTTTAAGGACATGTTCCCTGTAAAGCTGTTTTCATTCCTCCCTAGTAGAGACAGCATGCAGATGGAATAGGATTGTTTTCATGATGACAAGGATTTGCTTCCTCTATTTGTTGGTGCAACCAAACATTTAATTATAAAAGCTCCTGAAATTAAGTAGATGCGAAAATTAAGATGAATATGCTCATTTTTGCCAATACTGTGAAATGCTGTTACTCTGGAAGACTCATTTCATTACAATATACTGTAACGGAACGTTAACACTCACATAATGACCTTAAAACCTGCTTAGAATGCAGAAACGGGTCATTGCTGTTCACTCTCTTAAGAAAAGTTATAAATCCCTAAAAACTGAGTTTACAATGGAAACACTGACAGACCTTTAATTATAGGAGCAGAACATGCGACACCTTAATACTATGGCTCAATTTACAGTCTCTTCTAGATTATAGAACGCTTACAGGACATACATCTGTCTGAAGGTCACTGAAATGTGTTGCTTTCCTTATTTTTCTCTGCTGTGAAACATCCTTAAAAATTCTCGTTTAGTTGGAGTTAGATTTCTGGTAGCATAGAGTTAAATGAGTTGTTTAAATCAATTCAAGTAATGCAAAAAGGCATTTTTAGTGTGGTTACAGTGACCTATTTCAATTTAGCTTAAACTTCTCCATAATATTTTCAGGTAAGCTGAAAGAGGCCTGGCTGATACAGAAATGAGAATGCTCACTGCACCTTTTCTCAGGTTGAACTGAATCATGTTGAAATGATACTCTACGCTAAATGGGCACAAGTCTAATCGCAGGCAAGCCCCAAAGCGGGGTCAAGGCCTAACGATAACAGAGAGGTTGCTCACCAACAGGTAGCTCTGAAAGATCATTCCTGACCATCATCACCTGTCCCACCCCCTCCTGTATTATCAACCAAAGACAAAGATTGACAGCCATTAGGACCTCTTCAGTGGCCCTCAAGCAGGAAAAGGTTGGAAAATATTGTCTTAAAGCAGATTTGCATGGCAGCTCTGGAGCAAGCTGCAGCAGAGCTGGTGTGTCCACATGGCACAGCACAGAGCTGGGTCTGGGAATAGCCATGTTACCAACACACCATGCACAAGCTCATGGGCTCTGCCAGCAAGCTAAGGAGCTCGAGCGCAACATGCTACTAACAAGCTGCAAGACCTTCTGCGTCTACTTTGTGTAGCTTTGTGGGTGCTGTGCTGCATTGTGCAGATCTGCCCACACTTTCTTGGGGCCAGTAGCAGTGGTTATTATCTGGCAAATGAACAGTGGGAAAGTGTTGTTGTTGTTTCAGCTTCCTTTAATGCAGTTTAGTGGCTGGAAAACAGCCAGGCCTGTGACCTGCCAGCTCTTACTTCTCAACTAATCCAGGCCAGAGCAGCGGATGTGGTTTGATGCAGGCCCAGGAGGGAGCACAGGACGGGAGATGCTGTGTGCCCTGGGATCTTTCCCAGTGTGTAAAGCACAGTCACAGTTTTGCATTTCTGCTGGATTGTCTCTGTTGGCCAGTGGATGGAGGGAATGCACAGAAAGCCCCGGGCAGAGGAAAGGCAGCCCCTAGGACAAACCCATGACAGGGGTTTTGCCATCTGTTGTGTCTTGTGCTTTAACCCCCAACAGGGTCCTGCCACCACAGAGACCTCAGCCCCTCTGAGACATACTGCCAATGCCCTTTGGTACAGAGGTACTGAGGCATGCACACTATCCCATGCATTTTGTGCCTCTCCACAACAAGCCATTTAAGCATGCTAGCCTCCCTATGCTGGTGTGCCCACACACATGTTGTGGCTGCATCCACCATGCTTAGATATGATGCCACAACTGCCACATCTGCCATCCCTATCTGATATTCCTGACCCTGCCAGTAACAGGGATGAGGCAGGAAGTAGGAGGCTGTGACCAGCAGGGCCATGGGATGCTTTGAAGAGGAGTGGTGGTCCATCCTCTCTGGTCCCTGCTCTATCCTGCACAGTAGAGGAGGAGAGGAGGTGCTTACTGACCAATCACCTCTTTCTTCATGTCCTCTGGGAGGATTGGCCCCATGGGTATTCTTGCTCCTCACCTACCCCTCAGATGAAGAAACAGTCCCCATTTCTCTCAGGAGGTGGCTGGGAGCCCTCTCTTCCCCTTCTGGAGCATCAGATACTGACCCTGGAGAGCCCTTGTGTCTGACTGTGTCCTTGGAGTCAGTCCAGGCACTGGGGAAGCTGCCAGAGCCAGATCCAAATGGGAATAGGAGGGATGTCTGGGAGAAGAAGAGAGGTGTGAAAGTACATGGGGCACAATGAGGAGCAGAGGAAGGCAGAGCCAGGCCTGGAGGTGCAGAGGGTAGGGTGGGAAATTCCTATTTCACCAGAGCCATGGCATGTTATCCAAACACCTGAGTTTGTGTTCCTGAGAAAGTGCACAGCCATGTGCAGCCCATTCTGAAACTACCCCTGGCAGCTGGACCAAGGCCTGTGGGCTGGGGTGGGCTGAATGGCTGAGCCATGTATCCTGCGAGGGAGGTGGATGCACAGCCCCACACTGCTACTGGGTGTGCTGGCAATGAGCAGTAGCTGCCCAGGCTCTGATGAAATTTTTCCCTGGCAAAACTGCCAGGGAACCTTCCCCACTTGCTGTTACTGCTTCCCAAGCAGAGGATGGAGCCAGCACAGGACCAGAAGGGCTGAAGATGAGGAAAAGGAAGGTGATTTGCTTCTGGATCATTTTCCATACCCTGGGATGCAAAGTTCTGGTGCTGTCCAACTGCAGGCTGCTGACAGCCTGTGCTCCCATTCTCCTGCACCAAGCAGTGTGGACACTAACATCTAGCCACTCCTTGAAATGACACACTTCATCCTTCCCAGGGTTGCTACAGGGATGGGCATTCACCTGACATCCCATGGAGAGGTGGATAGAGCAGCCAAGAAACTCTCCTGTGCTGAAGCCAGGTCTATAGTGGGAGGAAACACACTTCCCAGATTTCAGTATTCTGACTCTCCAAATCCTGCAGGGATATCTGGGGACAAGGGCCTGACCTCAAAAGGTTGTACACCTCCATGAGCTGGTTGGTGGCCTCCTCCGCAAGGACACTATGCAGTTATTCATAATATGAGCCAATTCCCCCCTGAACCAGCAGCTAGGATTCCTGCATCCCACATAAGCTGCCTGAAAGTACAGTTAAAGTCAAAGGAGCACAGACCCTGGGATTGAGAAAAACTGCCTGTAACAGTTCAGTTGTAATTGCGTTGTTTTTCTGGAGGGGAAACCTACAAGGAAACCTGCCATTTCAACCCAGATGTTAACTAGAGAAAGGGTCTCCTTGGCATCCCCAAACTGTGATGCCATTCTGCTACAACAGCTTGGCAGGACGAAATGAGAGGCTATGCTGGCTATGACTGTGTAGTGCGTGAGGAAAGGTGTGGAAGTCATGAAATGTGTTGGGATCAGCAAGCTTGTAAGACCTGCTGCGACACATCTGGGCTACTCAGAAGCTGGCCAGAATGTCCCAGGAGTGCTTGGTCACCTCCATGGCTCATACACCCACATACCCTTGGAATGATGTGGCTTCATCTGCACTGCACACTGGACACATACAGACCTGATTTCCACCCTGACCTGCCCAAAAGAGTCAGTGGCTTCACTCTGAAATAGAGGCCTGAGTATGCAACAGCAAATAGATGGGGGTGACATTTAATTGGCAAGGGCTCCAGGGCATGACACTAATGTAACAGCCCATGTGCACCCTCGTTGTCCCTGTATGATGGCAATAGCAACAGAAACAGTGCTGCTTTCTGCTGCTCAGCACCCAAGAGCAGTATCTGCACTCTGAGCCCTCATTTATGAAAGGCAGGACTGGGAGTAGGGTTATGATACAATAAGCAGTATTTACCTTTATGGTTTAATAGTGGTTTATTTAACAGTGTGGTGTGTGCATGAGGCAGGAGTCCTGACCCTGATCACATTTATTGTTCTGCTTTGCCATCTCTTCCGTGGGGTGGGTTTGCTTTGCAAAGCAGGCCACATAAAAGCAGAGCCAGCAGGGCTGTAACACCCATTCCTTGGGCATTCCCAATGCTAAACTCTTGTTTGCTTTTAAAAACATTTATGATTTGTCATGAGAAAGCAGACAAGCAGAGATGAGTTTCTGTACTTGGAGCTACCATCTCTTTTCAGCTCCTTATTTCTGGATTTTTTTTTTAACAATATTTTGCGATCCTGGGAAATCACCATACACTGAAAGAACAGGGTGCCTTGGTGACTTTGTCTTTAGCTGTCACACTTCTCAGTCATCAAGACATGCCATTTCTAGACAATTCACAATGCTATCCTCAAACACAACAGCAGAAGAGAGCAACAAAAGGACTTGGCCAGGTACCAGCAGACTCCTCACTACTGTGGCCCTGAATTCCTCCTGCCCTGGTAGCCAGAGTAATGTTGAGCACTGAGCACCTACCTGAGTAGGTACATCCTTTGCTTAACATTTATGTTCAACATATTCAGGGGCCACATGGCTCCAGCTGCGAGAAGTGGCAAAAGAACTGTGGTACTCCTACATGTCACTGTGAAGGATGAACACTGCAACACCAGTATGGAGCACCTCCATTTCTTCAGGCCTCTGGGAATCTGGAAACCTAGAGCAGGTCCTGGCAGTTCAGACAACCCATGTCAGGAAAACTGCCTGGTGTGTCTTCCCTTTGCGGCTCTCCTCAGATGAACTGCAGGATCTGCAGGACAGAAATGTCACCAGCTGGCTGGAAAACCCATTATAGGATGTGGCACATGGAAGCCCAGACCTTTCTTTAAAACTCCCTTGTTAAATAATGAATTTCCTGGCAGCAGTATTTCAGGATGAAGGCTTAGCATGGGGCTGTTAGAGAAGTGACCGCATGTGACAAAGCAGCTGGAAAATGTCAGAAGAATTTGACAAATCAATCTTCCTGATTCTTCACTGAGAAATACAGCCTTCACAACAGCTTGGTGAGGATGCCAAGCCACCTTGCTTTATGCAGACCTTAAGAGACACCCTCACATGTTTCTCAAGGAAGAAAAACTCATATGAAGAAGCAATTTGGAGGAGAATGCAGTGTGCCTCACAGGTGAGATGCAGAGATGACCCTGGCTCAAAGTGGGCAGGAAGGCAGAGCTCACCTGATATCAGAGACAACTAATTCAAAAAAATCTCATGCTCCCTTCCTTCGCTGTAGTCAATGGCTGTGGAGTTATCAGACAGTTGGAGTGCATCATGCAAGGCAGGAGGGAAATGTGCAGTCAGAGTGAAGGCCTGAGAGCCATCAGTGATGCCTGCATGAGGATTTTCTTAGAGGCATCAAAGGCTGAATACAAAGCTGGTCAGAGCAGCTGGCATTTCTTCACCTATTTCTGCTCTTTCTAGATATATTGGGGCTTTTGTGTCACCCTTAATCAGCAAAAGAGGCCATAAAGGAAGGAGAAAGAATGACAATCTGTGAGTGGGATCAGGCTATTAAGAAAGCATTTCCAATCACCTGTTTCCAACCCTTGCAGCTGGACACATCTGAAAACCTTTTGGATTTATATTTCTGGGCTCTGTCTCTGCTCCCATGTGGTTTTCTTCTGAGAATATTACAAAAACAATGCAGTTGGCACCAAGTGTCAGGAGAAAATAGTGATTCTGTGACCGTCAAACAAGTCCTGATGACCTTGCCTGCAGCTGAAGGTGCTGAAATAGACTGAAATAGGCTGAAAGTTAAATGCTAGGCTGGAGATCATGGGTCTTGGTGTATGCTGTAGAGAATATGGGTTAGCTGCAGTTGAAATCCAAGTAAATCTCTACAAAATGTCTGTTGTGAATATACAAAAACATATGGTTCATGTTTTTCAGTTATTTGGTAGAGCAGGTGAGGTGGCACAGCAGCCATGGCCCTGGTACAGTCTGGATGGAGGTGGGTGTGAGATGTTTTCACAGGACTGTCAGGATTTCACCTTGTTGCTAGTGGAAGCAAGGAAACTCTGGGAAAATGTGAACTGAGGTTCCTTTGCAGGCTGTTCCTGGGTAGCATCCGCCTCTTGAACTGCTCCAGCAGGTCGCAAATGCTCCTCTGGCCATTTGTTCAGCCTGGGATCAGAGGTGAGTGAAGGGGTGCATGGTTCTGACCCACAACAGCGTTTGCTGCTTTAGCGGCTGTTTGCCAGCAGCCATGTCCCAGTTTTGCAAAGGGTCAAGCCGTTCATTTTCTCCTTCAGACTGTAATTGTTGTCAGTACTGAAGATGTCCGGTGCTAAGAAAATAAGATAAATACCAGTGCTCATTGCAGGTGAAATTACTGTCTGTGAGCCCTCCTGTTGTCTGCTGGCCTCAGAAGGTATCTAGTTATAGTCACATTATTGCAGTTTTATACATTAGTGTTCATGTGGAGCTGCTTTTCCTGCAGTATAGGCCATTTTAGTAAAAGCAGCAGTTACGGCAGATATTTTGCACAGATGGTGCTGTCATCATCCTATAAAGATCTCCCAGTCTGTTTAAAAGTAAGATTTCAATCACTGTGATGGGATCTTAAGATCCCAAACTGTCTGTAGAAGATTCCTTTTTGAGCCAAACTCGAGGAAAGTGCCAGGGTTAGCAGTGGAGTCCTCTCCACTTTCTGACCCAACAGGAATCACAGGAGGATAGTCAAAGACACAGAATATGCAGGAACAGGGTGCAGGAGACAGTAAAGCAAAGTGCTGTGGATGGGGAAGTCTGGCGCACGTGCAGTATCCATGCATTGGCTGGTCTTTCTCTTCAGTTTTCTACTTTGCTTTTGGCATCAATTGACAGGGCCCCCACCCACATGTCAGCAACCAGACCAGCCCTCAGCATCTTGTGAAGAATTGCAGTTTCTAAAAGCCTCCAGGGCCTGGGCTCAGCCTGCCCAGCAGGACCACAGACACAGCAGGCCAGCCCAAGAGAGGGGCAGTACATCCCAAACCATCCTGACGGAGAGATGAAGTGAAAACATCAATAAAACCCACTCCTCTTACACTTGCTGGCCCCTAATTTATGAATGCTGCCTTCGTGCTCACAGGCTGGATATATCTGGCTGCAGGCCCTAAAAAATGCCCAGATTTACCCATCCGAATAACTAAGTGCTGAGTGGGCTTGTGTCCAGGTCAGAATAGATATGTACATACACTAAGAGACTCTCTGCCACCATTTCATTTGCTGGGGAACGGTGAAAGAAACTCTTGTACAGCCAGCCCCTATTGGAGCAAAGGGATGCATTTTTACACTCCCTTGCTGGGCTTTTCCCTATTCACGCTGCGCTCCCATCCCCTTAAAATATATAGACCCAGGGCCTGTGCCTGAGGAGTGCACGGCTGGTACCTATTTGAGGAACATGGCAGATATTTCTGGTTTTCCAGATTTCTAGGTGGTCTCATCATTGAACACAAAATGTAAATATTACCCTCAGCTCTGGTAGCTGCTGAGGTCTGGCAAAAGGATTTCCCAGGAAAAGCAGAGCGTCTCAATACCCTCCCAACCTGAGAGGAGCTCTCAGAGCTGGAGGGCATCTGCCTGCCGCCCAGGGTCTGTGAGTCTGCAGCACAAGAGTCTGTGAATTTATTCTTTTTCTCTGTTGTGATATTCTCTTCTCCTGCTCAGGTGTTTCCGTGGATCTTTGATGTCAGCCTTTTGCATAATGTGTGGCATAATACACATTCATTCTGTAATTTGCATGTGTGATCAATACAGACCTTGTTCTGTTATGTTACTCTACAGTAATGGGGATCTATAATACATAGAATATTCACAATTTCTTCCCACAGGCTTACTCGTGACATAAGGAGGAAGACTGTGTTATCCTTTAATCCAACAGTGTAAACYGCACACTCCATAAAGCTGCTGTATTTACCCCATATTTGTAGTAAAAAAATGCTGTATCTTTACATCTAGGCTGCCAGGCATTAATATTCTTTTACTGCTGTCATTATAGGAGAAACATAACACCAACAGTATACTATTATCACTACAAAGTGACAGGACTGTAGCTATATCTGTGCTACTGTGCTGCACTGTATGATAATTACAAATGCTTTTCATATGTACTCTTTTTTTGGAGAGAGAGAGAGAGAGAGAAGTCAAAAGAGACTGAGCTGGTAGCACTACATGAAAACCTTATTCTTCATGAGACACTTACCTGAGAATCAGCAAGTCATTTCATAGTTTCGGCCCCAGCACCATCACCTTCACATGAGCCTGTCTGACATACGCTTTATCATGCACTCACTTGTGTCAGCCTTGTTTTATAAACAAAGAAGTCAAGAATGACATTTAGAAAGACTCAGCTTAGCTGCCTTCATTCCCAGATGTCCAAACTGAGTGTGCCTTGGAACCCCAAAATGGCATTCAAATTGAGTGGACACTGAATCCTTCAGTGCAAATATACGTCAAGGGATGCAGAAGTGTTTTTTGTGTCCCTTAGTATTTCAGAATAACGTTAAGCAAGATCTATTAGATCTGAACATTTTAACGTCAGCATACCTCTCACTTTACTTCAGTAGCCTAAAATGTCAGGTGGAGGATGTCTCTAATGCTCTGATGTTGATCTTTTAATACATGTTGGAATATTGATGGGTTCATATTCAAACTGGGGTGGCAGGATAACACGGATAATTCTGAGCAAGTGAACTTGGCATAAACCCTAGGCAAAATAAAGGAACCACTACAGACTGAAAATGAACTTCTATAAAATCAATAAATGTTGGCCCACATTGTTCTATAGCAGTTATATCTTGTCAAAGAAATCCAATATCCTTTTTTGCTGGAACTGGAAGTTGGTTTGAGAAACATATTGCCTGGATGCAGCAAATGTTTGCAATGCATTTGACAGAGGAGTTAATAGAGTGAATTGGGATCACCTGGGCCCATTCACATCTATTAATGTGAGGCCAAGCGCAAACTTATGCATCTGAAGGCAAAAAGAACATCCTGGAAAACAGTGGCTCCTGCACTGGATTGATGACCACTGTGGGCAAGTGACTGAAAGCAAGCTGCCGGTGCACGAAGAGTTAATGTAGTCTGGTGTGTATTAACACAGAGATGAGTAAGAGTGAGGAAAGATTTCTTCTCTTCACATGCAAGTGCCCACATCAAGCCTGGATTACGAGATACCAATCTGATGTTCACATTTGTAAAAGGGTACAGGAGCTGGAGAAGCTACAGAAAAGAGCCACAAAAATGATTTGAGGACTGGAGAAAATGCCCTACAGTGAATGATTTAGAAAGCACAATCTGTTTAGATTGTAGAAAGGAAAAGTGAGAGGTGACTTGATTAGCATTTAAGTACCTTCATGGGGAGAAAATACCAGGTACTAAAGGGCTCTTTAATTTAATGGAGAAAGACATAATAAGAACTAATGGCTGGGAGCTGAAGCTGGAGAAATTCAGACTAAATAAGCCATAAGTTTTTACCAATGGAGGTGATTAAACACCGGAACACAGTCCTGAGGGGAGGTGAGTGTCCTCTCTCCTGATAGCTTCACTTCAGACCTGGGTTTCTTTTTTGGAAGACGCACTCCACCCAAACGTTAGGGATTTGCCTCATTACTGGGGTAAAGCCCTCTGTGATCTAGAGGAATCAGTCCCGACATGGCAACAGCACCTCCTGACTGGAAACTGCTGTGAAAAATCACTGTGGAAAATTGCTTTCCCACCTGGATGCACCAAGGGTAGGGGGCCTACGGGCCTCCTGCTGGGGACCTCTGCTAATGACAGGCATTTAAATATGCACAACTGGGTCCACAGGGATTACGGATACATCTCATATGGAGCAGCAGACTCCAGAGCAGTTGAAGACCTGCCAGCCCCAGGTCTCAGCTGAAGAGAGGGATGCAGCCCAGCATCTGAGGCCACTTATTTACTATAAAAGTTCTCCAGTGTTGTTAGTACCTCATTTTCTGTACTTTCTCCAACTCGGATAGTCTCTCTGCATTGACAGATGTTGTTATCAGGGCCTACGGAGAGGTTCATACTTCTCCACACTGCAGCATTTGTGAGCTGGCTCCTCTGAAATCTAATCTCTCCATCAACACTGTAGGAAGATGAATACTTCCCTGCTCCAGGCCAAGTCCCAGGTGTGTAAATCGGCATCAGTCCAGGAGTGCAGCCATGGACAGAACCATATTTATTCATGTAAGCTGGACCTCCAGCTGCAATCCCGTAATGTTTTTTCTTTAGTGACCTCTTTAAATGCCTCACTGGTTCATTTTAAAATTGTCTGCTACTAAAAAAAGAAGTTTGTATTGCCCAAGTTGTATGCAGGAAAAGAAGTGGATAGATCTTACTATCGTCTTTGTCATTGTGTTGTTACGTTTTTTATCTTGGGGTTCCCTTTCTCCCTTTCAGCAGATTTTTGATTCTCATAGCAACAAGCAGCAAGGTTTTCATGACTCTCTTTGCAATACACATGCACTAGCATTTATTCTGCATGTAGCTTCTTGGCCAGCTTGAAAATACTCTGCTGTCCCTCTACCTGTCTATAAATATTTCAGTCATTCAGTCATGGAGCCAAAGCAATTCCAGGTGACTTAAGCGACTGCTCATTCACCATAAATAATGAGTAGTGGAAGAAAAATACCACTGTGAGTAGTTCACAAGCCATCAGTGGATAGAAATATGTTCCCATGGTAAGTACATTTGTAATAACACAGCACATGTATATAAAACAAACTGTTTGCAGTTAATTTGTAAGAAAAAAGAAATACAGTGTTGATGAAATAAGTGGTTAATCATGTATCACTCAAGCTGCTTTGGTGAACTACCACAAGTCTTGCCCATTTCCACAGAAAACTAATAATGTATCACTATTTAACCACTAGACTGAGCTATTGCAATGGACTACTGGCATTAGCAAAAAGGTCAGGTCAGCGCACATATTTTAAGGAGATTGTTCTAACAAAGCAGACATATTGAGAGACAGCCTCCCACATGCTCAAGGCTTTGACCACTTCCGTTCCTGTCAGCATGCTCAGGGTATGCATTGTGTGTATATATCTTTGTTTGTAAAAAATTTTCCATTTAAATCTTACTGGTTTCTCATTTAAAGGCATCATTTCCTACTTCTCATACTTCTCCAGCTTCACAGGATTTCAGCTCATCCACCACCTCTATTGCATCTGATTTTCCTGTGGTCCTTAGCATCAGGAGTAAGTCATCTGTATGTAGGCTAGTTTCTGCTGCCGAGTCTCCAGACTTAATTTCTTCTATTCCTTAGTGACTTGGTACAGCTAAGCCAATAGTTCATTTCCTAATATTAAAAAATAGAGATATGAGAAAAGAGTTTTTTCCCTGTCTTTTCTCTAGTGGAACTGGTTAGGGTTCTGATCTTAGTGTAACTTTTAGAAATATCACAGAGGTTTTTAGAATGGTTTTGCTCAACTTCTAAATCGACTTTTGCTGGAAAAATGTTGGCAAGACATCAAATTTTGCAAGAAATCATATCAAGTACTTTTAGGAAAGCTGCTGCTAGTCCTTTTTGGACATCAACTCTGATTTGTTTCATTTGATGCTATCCTTCCTAACAACTGTACTCTGAACAAACCCAGCTCAGTCAGAACAGTAAGAAACAGTAAAGTCCTATTTGATTAGACCATACAGAAAGATCGAAAGAAAGGAAAAAAAAGCCTCAACTGGACCAAAACCAACCGGAAACCCCGTTCTAAAGGAGGATACTGACTTTACAGGCCCACTACATACTTGGCAGAGTGCAAGTAATCAGTGGAACATTCATATCAGTGTGTAATTCATGTAGTAATGACAGAGTAACTGACACCAGTGGAGAACTGACATTAGGGAAAACTTGAAGTCAGGTAAGGCAAAGAAGTTCACTGTATCAAGAAGCAGCACACAATTCCTGTGGACTGAAATTTCATGCATATGTGGGAAGAAATGACACTATGGGTATACTCTATATTCTATGGGTAGGCCACAACACCATGACAGAGAAGGAGGTCATCAAGCGCTAAGTATTATTAGTCAGTCTGTCAGGGCAGAAAACACAAAAATAAAAGTAGGCATTAATTACCCTCCTGGTGATTAGTGAATGTTACAAAGGGATCAGATTCTGAGACTATATTTTCAGACAGCACAAGTGACTGTTTCACCAGAGAATATGAAAAAGGAGAAGCAACTTTTGATTGAGTACAGAGTAGTCCAGGAGACCTGGTTCAAGGTCTAACAATCAAGAAGCTACACCACAAGAGTGACCATAATACACTGAAGTTCAATAGCCTCTAGGAGTGTGGAAAAAAAAAATGAAATCACTCTGATAAAGTTTAAACAGAAACAACAAAAATGAGGAGGCTAGTTAAAAGAAAATTAAAAAGAATGGCTACAAGGGTGACAGGATTGAAAGTGCTTTGGATACTTTTGAAAGACGTTGAATTAGAAGCTCTGGAAAAATTATTAGAAAACTTTAAATGGTCAGAAATAATTCTGGCTATTTTATATAGCAGCATAAAAAAAGCCACTAAACTAAAAAGATATCTTTCAAATGAGGAAAATAAACTCTGGCAAGTTAATGTAAAACCATAATAAAATGGGCCAAAAATTTTATGTTTGAAGATCAACTTAGTAAAGACATAAAACTAGCAATGATCTTTTTCTCAAACATTAGAAAGTGAATACATGCCATAGGACTTGCACAGCCCATGGAAAATCAGAATTCAGTGGAAGAACAATGGAAGAAGGGGCACAGCAGAAAAGTTAAATAAACTGTAGCAGTATTCCTACAGAGGAATTTAATGTTCCCACATGGGAAATTTCATTACAAGGAATGAGTATAAGGAACTGTTTCATATTTTAGGGTTGAAATTAAAAAATGAATAATAAAAAATCATCAAGACCAGACGGTATTTTCCAAAAATGTATGAAGAAACCAAAAAATGAAATTCCAAGCTATCAACTCTGCTGTGTAATCTGTGACTTCAATCTACCTAGGCACCAGAAAACAGAAAGACGAGAATTTCTTGCCAGTTTATTAAAAAGAGTTGAAGGGAAAATATGGAAAGCTGCAAAATAGGAAGTCTGATTTTTCTACATAGAAACTTGGTAGATACTGTAATGATGAATAAAATAAGCAGGCACATAAGTCAGAACAAGATGGTGTCGCGTCCAAAATGGACCAAGAGACCACTCCTAGATCCTGGAGATGAGAACACACGTAGCTATGAGTACTTGGATTTCCAAAAAGCTTTCTATAAAGTTTGCCCCCAAATCAGTCATGGGATAAAAGGAAAGGTCCTTACATGGTATAAGAGCCAGTTAAATTATAGGAAAAAAGGGAGGAATAAAAATTCCCCTTTGACAACAGAGGAATGCCACCTATGGAGTCTGGTAGGGCTCAGTGATGGGAACTGGACTATTCAACTTTTCATCAACAATCTGGAAAGGGGGTTGAATCACGAGGTGACCAGCTTTGCCAACAGTGCCAAGGAACCTTCCTGGGCAGTGGAATTCACTAATTATAACATTATATTGTTAAATTTTTAGACTGGTTTCTGGCTTGGCTCTGTCCAGCCAATTTGCACCATACCAAACAATTCACAGGCACTGTCTGGCAGTCAGCACAGGTCAGGGGTCGGGGTAATTTCTGATCTTTGACTACTCCTTTCTGGTGGGTAGGGGAGTAGTAATGCAAAGTATTGACATGGGTCATGTAATGCCAGGTATAATGCTTAATGGTATAATATGAAGACGTATAAAGATGTAGTTCTTCTATAGAGTTCTTGGGAACATCAGCACAATGCCTGGTAGTGCTTATGAGGGAAATATTAGGAAACAAACAGAATGTTAGGAAGCAAGCAGAAAAGAACATGATTGCACATATAAATCCATGGAGCGATAACTTTTTGGATATGACGTACATGTCTACTGAAACTACCTCAAAAAGCTTTTGGCAAACTAGAAAAGCTTCAGAGATGGGCAGAAAGGATGATGAGAGGCTTGGAATAACTTCCACAATAGGGGATTTTRGAAGGCCTAACACTCTTCAACTTGGAAAAAAGATAGTTGGCAGGGGGAAGAGAAAGACTGCAAAAGTCCTATAAAATCATAAATGACACAGAAACAGTGAACAGCTGTTCCCTATTTTCCAAAACAAAGAAACCTGCAATCAGCAAATCAAATTATTAGGCAGGAGGTTTAAAATCAAGAAAGGAAAGATCATCCCAACACATGTAATTAAATTTTAGAACATGATGTCTGAGCATGTCATGGAGTCCAAAGGTATAAATATGTTTAGAAAGCAGTGAAGCAAATTCATGGAAGAGAAGAATGTTCTCTGAGACATGATGATGCAGAACAATGTTCAGCAAAAAGTCCTTGAGCCACACTTTGCTGGAGGCAGGGAGACTCACCAAGGAAATATTACCCTGTGTTTGTCCTGTGTCTCTGTTCTTTCCCTGAGTGTCCTGTAGTGACAGCTGGCAGGGACAGGATACTGGGGTAGATGGATCTGACCTAGTATATTTGTTCTTTCATCCTTATGTAAGGTTTATCACTTCCACAGTCTAGTAATTCTCATTCGGGTGTTTTGAGGGGTTTTTAATAGAAGCACCATTGACAGTAGTGGCCAACAGTGAATTAGAATTTCTGATGACAGAGGAAAGAGCTGATCTTTATTCTGTTTAGAGAACTAAAAATATGATCAGTCTTCCAAAAAACTGGGGCACGTATTTGTCAACAGTTTTTTAGAATTAAAAAAATGCTCTTTTAAGAATATATGCTGATGTCACTTCTGATTCAACAGTGACATGAGCATATATCTTGGCATGGAGGATTTTTTCCAGTAACTCCATGTTCTAATGAGCTTATCATGAATCACTGAGCAAGCATCATTGACACATGTTTTGAGAACAGGACCAGCCTTTGACGGTGTCTGCACAATCATTTGACTTTCTTCTTCATTCCTAGCACTGTTGCATTGAAAGCTCCTTCTGCTGGGCTGTTTGATCCTGGTAAGCATATAGACAATTCTGATCAGTGAAACAGCATGCCTTGCATAAGCATATTGTATCTTTTATTATAATAGCTTCTCTTAATGGACTGAAAAAATATTGACTCACCAGAACCCCCCAAAAACCCAAGCCCATTTGAACAAATAAATAAAGGGTAGGATTCCTGTACAGTGACTTAGCTGTTTGTGGCTGTTGGAGGCATTTAAATCTCACTCAGTGAATTGTCTCTGATGCTGCCAGCAACCTCTCTATTAGATTTAGATGGATGAAGGTCCTCAGCTGTGTAGGTTGCCCAGCTTGCACATGTGCGGAGTCACCTCACCCTTCACTAACCATGACAAACCACCTTGCAATTCACTTACCTCTCACCAAATATCTAAGTCCTACCTCCCCCAGCTACAAAGCCCTCAATAGTCATTATGTTAAGAGGTGGAAAATGAGGTTTGCAGAGGTCTGAGCTCAGTAATGGCATGGCCTGGGCCAGGAGGCTGGGAGAGGCAACAGCTGGATGAGCCGGAGTGAAGGAAGAACTGGAGGGGGCAGTCAGGCAAGATAAGCAGCAAACCAGCACAACTGGCCTCACTCCCCCAGCTACACCAGCATGGCAGGATGTTCAAGGGAGGTGCTACTGTATCTGAGAGTTTCATGCCGAAAGTCCTGGATGGACTGTCTAATCAAGCTGGCTTTCAACAACTCACCTTGGCTCATCTGCCACCCAATGTCTCCTTCAGAAACAGCTCATGCCAGAGCACACTGAAGATGTCACCATTCCCTCACAGTCTACAAACTCAAGATATGTCAGATTGGACTGAAGGCTCATCCAGCTCAGTACTTGTCTCTGGTGGTGATCATAAGCCTAAGGAAGAATAAGAACAGGGCAGGTATATAGAGTACTTCCTTCTAAGAATCTCTCAGCTTACAAATATTTTCAGCTTAGCAATTGCTTGAACCAGATGTGGCTTCTGTATTTCACAGTGGATGAACTGCTCCATAAACTGTTCTTCTCTCCTCTTGAACCCATATAAACTCTAATTATCCACAACATCCTTCAACAAGGAGTTGCACAGGTCTGCTACCCATTGGTGAACACTCAACTCCTTTTAATTGTTTTGAACCTGGTTCATACTAGATTTATTTGGTAGTCCTAGTGGAACTGGGGACAGTGAACAGCTGGTCCCTATCTGACTTCTTCTGGGCCACTCATGATTGTATAGATGTGTGTCATAGCCCCACTCAGCTGTCTCCTTTGCAGGCTGAAGAGTTCCACCCTACTTAGTTGTTCCTTGCAGTGAGGCTTTCCCAGACCTTTGATTATCATTGCTGTCCTTCCCTAAACCTCCTTCAGTTCTCCTCTAATCTCTTTGAGAGAAAGGGACCTGCAAATGAAGCTGGCATGCAGGCCCTCAGCTCCTCCCAGTGTCTGGCATCTTGACAGATATCAGCTAGTCCATGGCTGCTAGAACCATGAGAAAATCAGCTGACACACTTTGTAGGTGTGGAACAGTTGATTGACATCCTCATGGGCCAGAGGTCAGTACAAAAAAAATCCATTTTCCCCAAAAGAAATGCTAATTTTGATTAAATACAGGATTTTCAGAACTCAACATTTTGTTTGTAATTATCATTTTGAAACAAAGCAAAATAATCTTTGATCTGATTTGAAATAAAAATTAACAAGGGAAACTTGAAGATGAATGGTGAATGGCAAAATTTCATTTGGAATTCCCTCTGCAGAAGATGTGAATTTTTCAGAAGGCTCTATCTTAAAATACTGCATTTCTGGGCCAAATACATATAATTTTTTTTTGCCCCAGCACAGGGACATCATCAGTCAGTGATCTGCATCTAAAAGACATGAGCAATCAGGAAGATCAGGAAACATGCCTGGTCACAAGCTGCCTCCTTCTGAATGATCCACTCTACTTGCTGCATCTTCCAGGGGAAAACTTGCTTTTGGTATCCTGGCCGAACAAGGATCTTCAATTCTGAAAGAGAAAGTGAAAAAGAGGGCTGGGAACCTCCTCTGCTTCACGGGGACGGTCTCCTTCCTCCTAGAAGCATACACTACCCCATTCTCTCCCTCCTGTCTCAGACAGAGCTTGGTCAGTCTCCTACACCGAACCCAGGAAAATCTCTGGTCCTCAAAGAAAAGCAAACAGTACTAGTGCCGAAAGCCCCTAACGCTCCTTTCCCTTTGCAGCCTGGCTCTGCACGTCTGCACCAGTGCTAAATTAGACTGGATTGCACTTTTCCCACTTTAGTAATTTAGATAAAAGTAACATTTTGTTTGAGAGCTGCAGCAATTATACCCTGGGGTTTGGGATTAACATGATTAATACTTTCTCGATCTCCAAATGTATCCCCCCCTTCTGCTGCAATCAGAGTCTTGTCTTTCAATGACGCTACAGTGGATAACATTCCCCCAAAAAGGGACTTTGTGTATAAATCCTTATTAGGGAGAGTTGCATGTGTTTAAGAAGGAGCATCTTGGAAAAAAAAAAGAGAGAACTGTATCTCAATGCATTAGTGTCTGTATCACATGAAAAGGCTGTCACTTCACCACCCAGGGAACTAATGAAGATCCCAATTATACAGCAATAAAATATACATATGCAGTACAGAGGGCCTTATACATTTTTAATTTTTTCCAAAGCTAAATGCAGAAAGAAAATTCTAATTAGTGATTTTTGTCATTTTTAGATAAAAAGGTACACAGTTGCAGGAAACGCCCAGGAGTTGCATTCCAGCACCGTGCGAGGTCAGCCTGCTGGCCCTGCCTGCAGTCCCAACACTCGTCCTGCCAGCAGCTCCCTGCTCACTTGAAGGATGTCTGGGAGGAAGAAACCACTCTTCTTGGCAGTGACCCTGGCGATTTCCACTCCCTCCACAACACGTCACTCTCTAACCACACGGTGCCATGATGTCCCCCTCTTCCTGCTCCAAAGAGAGCCATGTAGACAGGCAAGGAAGCACTCAAATCAAAGCCCCTCGCTGTACCCAGCTCTCCAGTCAGCTCTGCATTGCTAGTGAAGATTTCCCCTCTCTCAGAGAGATCAGAGCCATGAAGACCCAGTGGACTGTCTCCAGCATTTCCATGCTTGGGGGAGCAAAGCAGGGCCTCGGGCTGCACTGCAATGCAGCAGCGGGAGGGCAGCACACACCCAAGCCTCAGCTGCACCCATCCGTCCTGCGCTCACTTTTCCCTTGTAACTGTCAAAGCTGGAGGGGCCGCTCTGATCGTCCAGCCTGACTGGTGGCCTCTGACAGGACAGCAGGTCCCATCCAAGACCCAGTCATCAACTGCATGTGTTGTCTTCAGAAAAAAAAATAGAGTGGAGCTTCAGCAGCAAAACCTGCAGCTTCCAGCAGAAATCCTCTTCTTTCTCCCCTTCCCCTCCAAATGAGGGCCTGGGCTATCTCAAGGAGACAGGCACAACTCTGTCGACATGTGTTGATGTGGGTCATCACAGCTCATCTGAGAAACACTGAAAGAAACTACCCAGCAATTAGGGGTGAGGTGGGACAGAGCTTCTCCATGTCAGACCTATTTGCAAATAGGAAAAGGAAGCACTGCACCCCGCTCCTCAGCACCCATGAGGACAGGACTGTCCACTCAAGCCCTGTCCCACTTTTCTCAGGACAAGCCCCCTAAGTCACCCAGAGAAAATGTACCCAGCACAGCCTGGTGTCCATAAACCCATGCACACACCAGCATCCCCCAGGCAGCCTCCATCTCTCACAACAGCGGGGACTGAACAGAGAGCAGGGAGATAAAGTTGAACCCTCATGCTTAGGACGTGGCAGAATTAAGTAGCTGAAGCTTGCACAAATTCCTCCTGGACAGGTGGACAATGCCCCTCTTCAAAAATCCCTAGCAAAGGGGCCTTTGGGGCCACGGAAGTGAAAATTCGTGCCTTATTCCCACCCCTTCTCCAGGAGCTTTCAATTAAATGATCACATGCCATTATTTTCCATGGCTTTGCTGTCTCTCTTGCCCTGGGAACATAGCGCAACTGCAGGAAGGAGCTCCCCACATTTCAGCCCTCCCCACCAGCACCTGACCCGGTTGCTCTCCCTCTGCCTGGCCCTGCTGCCTTCTTCTGGTCCCGGCTCCCTAACAGGTAGCATGGGGTTCAGGAGAAGGCATTCCCATCCTCCCTCCTTACCCTTCAAGGCACCTGGTTGGAATCGCAGCCCTTTGCTGTGATTTTGTTCCTCAGCCCCAACCCTGCAGACAGCACATTCACCACAAATGGACATTTAGACAGTTCAGGTGTTGCATCCTCATGAACTTGTAAAAAAATGAATTTTTTTTTCTTTTGGTTCATAATCAGATAAATCTAGCTGTTGCTCACAGGACCAATAAAACACTTATCTAGCCTGACTGCCATCCCTCCCAGCCTTCAAATGTTTGCTCCAAAACAGGAAGGTATTAGAAGTATTCAACAAAACAACTTTAAGAGCTTTAAAACATTAGTGCAGCAATATGTTTTCATTAATTGCATCCAAAGAAATGATTGATCTCTTTGAGATTCAGTTTCCAAAAAAATATATAAACCCCTCAGTCTGAGACAGGAACTCAGCTTGGAAAGTTTCAGGCAAAATGTTGAAGGTTTGGCAAGGTTTAAGCATTTGAGAATCACATTTTAAAATGGGAATTGTCATGCAATGTAAAAGTAAAGTGTAAAGCAGTTCTGCCAGCTCCTCTTATAATAAAAATAAATGACCATTTGTTGCTTTCTGAATTCTAACATGCAGATGAGTGCCTATGCCCCAAACTCCATCATCATTTAAATTTTAAAGCCACTGTAATAAGTTGCATAAATGTAAGGGGAAAATAATTATTGATGATAGCATAGTTCTGAAAAGTTTTCAAGCATGCAAACAGCACAGAAATTAATCAGTGAGTAGCCTCTGAACATGTCAGAGCTGTGACAGATATAGGATCATTATCATCAGATATGGCAGGAACTTTCACCTGAGATGGAACTATTGGAAGAAAAAGAATTCTTCATTTTTCAAGTTGTGGAGGCAGTGAAACTGTTTAAAATGCATATATTAATGACAGCAGTTGAAATTCTGTTGTTTATGCAACTGATTACAAGACGTTAAGGAAAAAATTTCAGGGCAAAATTCACCCTCACATAGCCTAGCTGCTATTAGTGGGCCACTTAATTTCAGCAAAAAAAGGTGCAAGAGATGCACAGATTTCTTGCCGGGATCCATTTCAGCCTCGGTATCTAGCCTTTTGCTGAATAACACATCTGTTGTCTGTCATCTGTTTCACTGAGTTTCCAGCTCCTAAGTGCTTCGCTGAGTCTCTCTGTAGAAAGGCAGATATGGTCCCCTCTCTATTTAACCTTCTGTAGAGATACAGGTACCTTAATACTGCTTGAGCTCTATGAAGAAGAATGAAATGATTCAGATAAAGTAGACAAGGGGCACTGTTTTAATTTTTTCTCTCTCGGAGTTTCAAAGTTCGTCTTGAAATCCCGGTATATACCTGACTGCCTTCCTAATTACTGTTATCTTAGCTACTGTGCCATTTTTAAATTGTAACTTGAACTGAAATAAAAAGCAAAGCAAGTTTAATTAATTGGTTAATTAATTATTTCTTCCTCTTTTAATAAGAAGATAATATTCAGAGAGACAAAACAGGGGCGGAGATAGATCCTGAGGCCTGTTCACCACTGTACTGCTGGACCGCAATGCCACTGCCTGCCTCTGTGGTTGTGTGCCCTCGAAAAAATAGGCTTTTCTCCAGGTTCCCTCTCCCTGGACTTCCTGCTACATGAGGGAGTAGTAAACCAAGCAACTAAAGCTGCCACTGAACTGGCTAAAGGGTTTCAGAAGGCTGGCACTGAAGGAAAGTTTGGAAGAAAACAAACCTAGTGGGAGAAAAAGAATGACTTTCTGGATTGTATCTCAAAAGCATTCAAGTATCCAGGACTTCTTTTGAAAATGTTAAAGTAATGCAAATGATTCCCAAGGGGAGATTTACCACTGGCAGAGTGCCTGGCATCCAACAGTGTCACCGGAGCATATACGAACTCTCAATAGGAGTGAGATGCTCTAGTAATGTCCAGTAGGCTGGTTTTAAATGCTCTCTAAGTTCAGGCCCGAGTTATTAGACTGGCTGAAAACTTATACTTGGGGTCATACTAGCTGGTTACAAAGGCTCCTTCTAACCTTATGAATCAACAGGAGTCAGAGCAAAGACAGCGGCTTGGATGATGGACTCATTCAGCTGGTGTGACATGAGCTACCAAAGGGAATTGTGAAATCTGCCCAGTATTTAGCACAAGGACATACAGGGATTTGATTAACTCACCATGTCCCCTTTGTAGAAGTTAACAGTCCAGCAGCAACATTTTGTGTGAGCTTGAGAGATGTATATAAAAACAAAGCAGTTAAAAGAAGGGATGGTCAATGCATATCAGGTAGATTCTGGCCAGCTAAAGAAAAAAGAAAAAAAGAAAAAAAATATATATATATATGCCAAGGGAGGATTCTGTATAACTGCATTACAGCTAGCCAAGCTATGTAGGGAGTTATTCTAGTATTTAGAAGACAAAATATTTGCAACACTAATATCCAGATGCTGAACACAGCAGATTTGGAAAGAGCACTGGCTAATTTTTTTCCATCCTGGTGACTTTTCATTGCCAAGGTAACTTCTGCAGCAATGCAATTTTTCACAAGGAGACGTATGGTAAAAATTAGATCAATTTTCTCCTGGGGTAATATGAATAAATACTGAATTTGGTTTGCTAAACAAATGCATCAACATCACATACGGAGATTCAGAAAATTTAGATGCCATGATGAGCATCTCAAGTCTTGACATGACTGTGTGGAAGACTGTTCAGGAAGGAAAAGGTTTTGAAATTCTTAAGAAAGGTTCTACCATGACCTTTCAGGGAAGAGTTTAAGTGGCTGAAGACATGTTGAATAGGCTGGTGAGCATGTATAAAGTATCTTTGATGAGAAAGAATAGATGAGCAATGTTAGTGCAAACAAAAGAAATATTCTACAGTGAGCAAATGAGATGGTTTGGGACTGAACTGGCTGAGAAAGTTTGAGGTGAGGATTTGGGACAGGCAGGTATATGGCAGCAATAGGGTGTGTGGGTGAGCATACAGGAAGAGTTGTGGAGGAACAGTGGATCAGATATAGGAAATAGCTGAGGGGGAACACATAGGTCATGGCTTAGAGTGAGAGAGTGTTGGGAAACCAGGGAGAATTTCCGGCAGAGCCCCCTGAGAGGGTGGCATTTGCTGAATTAACAAGCAAGTTCTAACTTAGATAGAGGGCTGAGCAGTTTCCAGCTAAAGCATTGGGAGATAGTGAAGCGTGTGGTTTAAAATTTGTAAGGGCTCTAGAAGCACAGGGCAGGGGCCACGTGAGATCAGCCTCCCTGTGGCCCAGCACATATCCCTTCATACACCAGTGACGTGTGTTCACCAATGTGTGTGTGTGTGTGTGTGTGTGTGTGTCCCAGTTGCCCTGGGACAGTGCTGAACCTTTTCCCAATATGCAGCTGACAAGTTTTTCTCAAACTGATACCTGTCTGCTCTCGTGCTGGTGTTCCTCTGCACCCAAACTCTCTCTTCTCCTACTTTATTATTTTTCCACAATGTCTTTAAGGAAAATAATCCAACCCCCTACTAACCTTTGTTTTCCAGGGCTACACAGCTTCATGTGATCTCTTCTCTTAAAGCAGATGGTCTGGAGAGTGAGAGCCTCTGCAGCTCTGGGAGAGTCCAGTCCCAGCTCTATGGGTGACATGTGCCTGGTCTGATCACACTTCTACTTCCTGAGTTCACTTTCTATCTCACTTGAAACCATCCCAGCCTCACACTTGTCTTCTCCACAGTCACATCACATACTGGTTCTTGTGCTAGTCATTAACAAAAATATTAGTATGTTTGAATTCTGAACAATTTCCCTAGTGGCTTCCCTCCAGCCAGCCCTTGCAGCTTTGGCATAACCTGTCTCCTAAGTACCTCTCAGACCAGTATTGATTATCCCTTACTCTAGGTTATCTAACCTTTTCCTATATGATGCAGAATCAAAACCTTTACTTCAGTATGGCTCACTGGAGGTGCCACATTTTTTTATTGAGAAAACCACTTTTTTTTTTTTTTCTCCCCCAAAGAAAGTTATCAGGTTAGTCTTGCACCATCTATCTTAAAAAAAATCCCTGTTGGGTTTTAACCTCTTTTCATTTATCTCACATCTCTAATTTTGCTCTGTCCAAATTGTCTCTAACTCCTTAGATACTGCAGGGATCAAACTACTGGGCTGATAGGTGCTGGTTCACTGTCTTCATTTGCCCTAGGAACTCCCCTGCCTACTCTTTGTTCCTCCAGTGCCACCCTCAACTTAGTAGATTTATTTGAAATACTCATTACTGGACCTGAAATTTTATATTCTGGCTATTTTTAGAATTCTGAGATTGAGATTATCTGACCCCCTGTCTCCAGTGCATTGAGTTATTCAAAAGTTGTTCCTCCACAGATGTGATCAGCTGCATTTTCATACCGTCATTCGCAGTAGCCTCCTGCTGTTGCTTTTGCATTCAACATTTTCTTCATTAATGAAAAATGACACAAAATATTCACGTAGTTTTGGAGCCATAGCTGGAAAATCTTTAATCTCCGGTGTCACTGATCAGCAAACCCACTTTTTCTTCTCTTTTTATTTATAACATAAATGAGTCCTTTACAATTTGTTTCAATTCAGTTTTAACTCAGCTTGAATTTTATCAGTTCTCACTTTTTTCTGCTCTTACTGAGATTCAAGATATAGGTCTATTTGCTGCTCAGTACTTTCTTCCTGTCCTTGTAGCCGCTCTGCATAGTCTTAACAAACTGTTGGATGAGGTTACTCATTCTGTTAAACCTGTAGCTCAATCCTCCAAGATTTTTCCACTTGCTTGGGATGTCACTTCCAGGTACTTTTGCACATTTGACTTCAATACATGCCAGCTACTTCCACGCTTAAGTCCCTGAGTTGTTCAGGACAGCTAGCTTAGTTCATTTGACTTATTATAATCTGTCTTTTGAAATTAAGAGCCTTTCAGGATAATTAACTGAGCCCTCCATTTGTCTGAACTGAAAAAAATTCAAAATAGAGTCATTTTTTAGTGACTGGCTCTGCAAGTAAGAACCAAATCTAATGCAGGATCATTTCCTGTTGATTAAAGAGTTCTGGTGAAGGGTGCTGCCACAGGCAGGAATAGCTGGGGCAGGTCACTATGAGGAAGCTAAAATGTATTCCACCTGTCGGAGTACAATACTGACACCAATGGAAGAGTCAGCCATGGTGCCTAGCAACTCTGCCGTTACTGAAACAGCTCCAGTGTCAGGGGTGGGAAATGTCATTTCCCTTTGGTGCTTTCCAAGCAGAAACTGCATCTTTGATTTAAGAGGCAGAGAGGTGAGAGTCACTTAGAAGGACCACAAAGGTGTATCTAACCTTCTTGTGCTGTTTTCACAAGAGTCCATTTCAAGGTGCTCACTATTTTCTTGCAAATAGCAGAGAGTGGGAATAGGACTTAATTTAGGGGATGCTCATCATTAGGAACAAGTATTACTAATGGCTTCTTCTATTTGCTGGAAGTATGACCTAGGACAGGGATGGAGACCAGTGGAATACCCTAGCAATGACAATGGAGTTGAAAAGCTTTTGTATTTCTCGACTTACTAAAAAATCACAGCAAAGGCTCACAGCCAAATCCTATCTCATAAACATTTGTTTTTCCTACGTGCCACCACTGTGTCTCCACAGCCAGTACCCATCGGTATCACAGCACTATTTGCCCTAGAGCCAGTTTAAACTATTCCATCTGGATCTATTCATCTCTGCTACTTACACCAGCAACTCCAGGAATATGAAACATCATTAGCTTTTTATCTTAACATACGCTTGTCTCAGGAACTTACCTGTATGTTTTCTGTGTTTCTCCAGTGAGAAATTAATGTGTCTGTCAACAAGTGCCCTTCCATTAAACCTGCACTTGTTTATTTTGAAATAAAAGTAAGCTGCCACACAGAGCATAAAAACATGCAGTGCTTTATGTGAGAACCTGAAAGAATATTATATGAAAATGCACATTTCCTTGCTTCTCTTCTGAATCTCATGAGACTCTCTTCCAGGGAATTTCAGCTGGCAATTACTTTCCTCTGCATTAATGTGAATCAAGCCTTTTCAACTATAAAAGTTTCCTCATATAATGCACAACCCTTTAGTGAAGTTTACCTTAGAATAAACAATAAAGCAGTTCTCTGTCCCATCTCCTTTGTTCTGACAGTAAAACCTAGAATCATACACCCTGGCCCACCAAGGCATGTCTAGAAAATGTGGCCGCACGCAATGCACAGATCCCCAAGCAAGTGGAAATCCCAGATGTGAGTCTGTATGAACACGCTAGATCAGGTCTGGAAACAGGATCTTTGTCTTTGCCTCTCCATCAGGGTTTTACTGGAGGGTCAGCACCATGCAAAATGGTCATTCTGCCACAAGATTAATGTTGGCTTGTGTGAGAAGTGACAGCTGGTGCCTTGGGACTATGGTGTGGTAGAATGGACACCGACAGGATTAAAAACTGCCACTGTAATGGTATTGGTCTTGTGCCCTACACTGCTCCACCTGCCGAGGCTGTGTCTCCTCCATTCTCATCCCCCATCCCTCTTCAGGGGTGGCTGGCATGATTTGCACAGCTTCTTTGCCTCATTCCCAGGGAGGTGGAGGCAGGCCAAGTACTCCTTCCTATGGCCTGCTGAGAGTCCTGGACTCTCAGTAGGATCCACCTGTCTGGGGCAGTATCAAGAAATTCAAAATGTATCATTCACTGCTATCACGGAGCCAGCTTGGGTTGCTCAGCACAGGGCTCTCCAGAGCACCAGTTTGAGCCCTACAGCAAGTGGATCCAGATGGGGCACATTCTGCATCTGAGGCATAAATCTTGTCCATAAGATGACCCCATACATTGTTCTGCTGGGGAGGACTGCAGGGTTATTTGACAGGGAAAGGACTTGTTGCTCTTCAAGAGCTCTTGCACACAGGAGAAGAACTGAAAAGACATCCTGTGTCTCCATTATGTTTCCTGCATGTTTTTTTTTTTCCTCTGGAGAGCAAAATACAAGCATTATTTTCACATATTCTGCCCTGTCCTGCTATTCAGGTCATAGTCTCCAAATCTGTGGCCAGTGTGGACTGCAAATCAAACTCAAGTGAAAGAAGAGGATGATGTTGGGTGATGGGTGTGCAGTGGGTCTCCTTGGAGCATAACACGCGGGCACTGGCTTGTCAGAAAATAACTGTGATAAGGAAGTGTGTGTTCAGTCTGTAAGGCTGCTGTAATTAAAAGTCCTCACTGGAATTCTGGCTGACCCTTAGCTTTATACACGCATGGATGTCAAATGTCAAACTGTCTCCCCAGCTCCAACAAAACTGGCCTGATGAGACAGCCGCTAGTAAAAGTAGAACAGTCTATTGGGACATCTGGCATTCAGCATAATTGTTTATGAGACTAAACTTGCCAGAAGCAGCAGCAGGCCAAATTGGAAAGAACTAATGGCTAAATATTGGGGAATTATCTGGCTGGAGCAGTACGATCCAACCTGGTTAATTAGGAGCTTGCAATGAATATAGAATTGCTGTTAATTTTAACTCACCATGCCTTTCCTGAGGCGAAACAGTGAGAATGTAAGTATTATGTGGTTTGGTAAATGGTGGAAGGGAAGGTTTAATAATGGTGGATTTTCTTTATCTTAAGTGCTTCATCCTTTATCTAGCAGATGAACACCCATTTCAGCAAGTCAGGTGAACAGATAGCAGTAAACACACCAGGATTTGGCCCTAAATACCTTTTTAGTGCCCTCTGCAGAAATTATTCAGTGCATGCAGTGAGCTGATGCCTGCCCATCACACACAGAGCAGTTCTGCCTGGCTGCTGAAGGCTCCAGCCCCTTCATGGTTTCCCTCTGGCCGCTGCCATGCAGCTTGCTGCTGGCTTCCCCCTCCATAGAGCAGGAGCCAGAGTTTGCCACTGCGGGAGGAGTCAAGGAGGAAGAATGGAGCAGGATGAGTGGAGCATTGTATATCCCAGGGGACAGGGTAGGTGCTGCTACAAGGGCTGTATGGGTGGGCAGAACAGCAGAGGAGATCTCCATGGGGGCCTGCTGCAAGGGGGCTGCCTAGAGGGATGAGGGGAGTGGAGGAGGCCAGGAGCAGTGGGCACTGAGGCGGCTGAGGTCCCAAGGCAGAGGCGGTTAGGCATAGGAGAGAGGCACAGATGAACTGGAATAAACAGAGGTGTAGGATGGGGCTCTGCAACTAGGGGTGAGGAGGGGCTCTTGGATGGGACCTGTCTGTGACAGGAGAGACTGGGGCATGGGAGCTGTAAGTGGGAAAGTGCTCAGGCAGCTGGGGCTGAAGGCACTGATGGCCAGGGCTGATGGTACAAAAGGTTCTGTCAGAAGGAGCTGGTGTTACTACAGGACATTCCTCCTCACCACTGAAGGGATCTAGATCAGGGGTTGGGACCCAGACACCAGGCTGATGCCTCCACTTGCTCAGACCATGGTGCAAGGGGAACTGTAGTTCTGCGCATTATCTCACCTAATCTAAGTTTCTTTGTGGGTGCCAAGAGAGTTCGGATCATACGCTGCTCCTCTACCACTCTTTTTATGGAGCAGGTGCTAAGAAGATGTAGGAAGGCTCTGTGTTGTGTACTGACAGCATGTTCTCAGAAGGTACAGCTGCATGCTGTTCCAGAGCAGTGCTGCTCAATGAAGCATGCCTTTTCCCCTGACCAGTGTAACAGCTTTGGACTTCTCCTTCCTCAGTTTAGATCATAGATGAAACTGGAGGCTTTCAGTAGAGTTCTGGAGACTCTACTGGCTGGTGAGGGAGTGCACGGTAGTCCAACATCATAGTTTCTCTCAAACATGAGTGCGGCAATGCAGATGGACACAAAGGAAGCAATGACAAATGCATCAAAAAGCCAAACTATTAGTATTGATGATTAGGTAGATCAGGGCTGTCACACTGGACATATCGACCTAGCAGATGAACTTGTTTGGCTCAAACATTCAGACAAACATTGATACATTGAGTGATGGAGAGCCCACAAAGTCTCAGCAGTCCCTTCTAAGACATCTTTGGCTTCTGTATGATCTGTTCAGGCTCATAGCTTGAACAGGGACACAGCTTGACAAGAGAAACCTGTACTTACAATTCTCTATATATATTAGCACTGATCTGGGGCAATCAGGCTGACCTCTTGGCTAATGCTCCCATTTCATAGTTTTGTATCTTGAATTCCAATGTTCTCAGACTGTAACCAGTGTTCTTGAACTGTAGCTTTGATCTACTTGGGTAATGCATGGCTGACAATTAGTCCAATATTAGGGAGTGATGTGCATTAATGCAGTATCCCAGGAGGGTGACAGATTGCTTGCTTTCTTAACTCAATCTTCCTGAATGTGCATGAAAATCCCCTAAGTCACTCAGCAAATTCATCCTCAGTTGAACTGATGATCAAGATATTGTCCAAGCATGTCATAATGCATGAAATTCTGGAAAGCAGAGCTACTATGAAGGGTTGAAAATTTCGTCTTATGACAGAAAGTTCAGATCAGGATTTGAATAGTATTCTGAGAGTCATGACTGTGCATCTGCAACATCTTTGATATGCCTGGGCAAGACCTGATTTCATAAGCTCTTCCAGCAACAGCAAGGAATAGCTGATTAACAGCAAGCATGAGGCATAACTGCTCCTGGTACCTTCTTCATAGTTCATTTGTAAGGCCAGAATGGTGCACACCACCATTTGTTTTGTGCATAGGCACAGCTGGTGTAGACCACTTTAAGTTTGCGACCAACTTAAGAGCCCTGGCTCAATGAGATGCCCCTAGTCTGTCTCCGTCTTTGTCCACAAAGGAAAGCTACATCATGGGCCTCTGTTTTATCAATGTGATTGTTGGATTCCAGTGGAATGATATCAATCACCATTTATAAGCTCTTAACTCTTCAGAAAGCCCTTGAGGGAGTTCTCCAACAGTCTTTCTTAGTCGTCCTTCACTGATGGTATGAACTCTTTGAACTCCAATTCCCAGTTCTTACCAAAGAGGCTTTTGTGCTGGCTCATTGTAAAAGTAAGAATTTTTCCTTGAAGTCATAGCAAACTTCCACCTTTCAGTTGTTGCTGATGTGAACGCAATGATTGGTCTGATTTCAGAGATTGCATGGGGAACTTGAGATCCTGGGGCAGAAATGTGAAAAGAAATAGCAGTAGGTGTTCTCACTGATGACCATCAGTCCAAGGTCAGAGCTGATTTTGTTTTGCACTCCTGTTGATTTCTAATAACAACAAAGATTTTGGAAGCAATACAGAGGCCTGTGCTGAGAGACAGGAGGAGCTCTACATTTGGGACCAGGTCCGCTACCTCATCATGTGGCGTTTTCTGTGTGCTAACATGTATCCTCTAGTAAAAACATCCTGTAGCTTCCACCAATGTGTCTGGCCAGCGTCAAAAACAAGCACCCTGCTGTGACCCCCCTTAGCAATTCTTACTTTTCCTCTAAGAACTATATAAGATAATGATGTCTATTATTGCATCAATGCTCAGCACTAGAAAACAGTCAAGAGCACTATCTCTGTGCAACTTCCAGCCTAATTACTCAGCCTTACCCGAGCACTTCTTTCCTCACATATTCCACTTATTTTAGGACCTTTTTGCCTTGATCCAGGTGAGCTGACCTAAAATCTTTTAAGAAGGAAGACTAGTTCTGTGACAGCTTCCAAATGACCTTTCTCCCTTAATATGAGGTATTTAAATTCATCTCACATTTTGAATGCTTAATATACCATTTTTCATGGCCAAAAGAAAATATAGTCTGAGTGTTGTAATGAACTACATGTACAATATTATTTGTGGCAATGCATTTTTACTGGAAATTTCAAAACATATCTGCTGGGACATCACTTGGCTCCTGTATCTGCTGAAGTGAAATAAAATCCTGTGTGTTTACTAATAGCTGTGAAATTTCCTAGCAGGCGTTAATAAGAAGAGGAAAAATCTTTTCTCTTTTTTTTCCCCCAAAGAAATAAATTATTATGTCAGACTTTAAAAAGAACTTAGGAACCTAAAGATGAAGAAAGGTACTGGGTAGGATTTATGAAAACATCTAAAAAAGAAATACATTTTTATTCCACTTGAAATGCATTCTTTGCTGATGCCATGGTACAGCTGTATACATTTTATACAATTTGTACAACAGTATATTTCTTCTCGAATATTTAAAAATCTTCTCTACTGTCTGGAAAGTTCACTCAGGAAGGTGTCATTTTAGCTTTTCGTCAGGCTTAATGTATATATTTATTGGTATGTATTTTAAAACAAGTAAGCTTTCCTTATTCAGCTGGTATCAATTAGAGTTGCAAAATTTTTAGCTCTCCAACCCAGGAGTGGACCAATATCAGATAGTCATCACTGTTGATTTCCTGAGTGACCTAGAGCAGGGTGAGATGAACTAGAAGCATTTCCCACTCAGAATTATTCCTTGGCTTGCAAGGACAAAGAGGGGCTGAGAAGAGGGGTGATACCTGTGTCTAAAGCTGGGTGGAGGGTTTAGAAGCTGAAGCACAAAGACTATCAAGCTGCACAACCCACCTTTGAAAACACTTTTTTTTCCATAAATGCTTTGGTCATGTGGAGTGTTACACTTTTAAGTATAAAAATTGATGTATCCATGGAGTAGCTGGGACCAAAGAAAAGCAGTTTTTTTCATAACAATACTGTAATTCCAGTCTCTGGAGATCTGTTGTATCAATGACTCCAAGAACAGAGAAAGCATAGAGCAATCGCTACTGCTTATCTGCTTGCACCCTCAGAAGAAAGAGATGCCAGAACACCATAGCGCAAGATGAACATGCCCTACAACCTGACCAGCTGACTTTTAGGCAGTTGCCTTAACAATTAAGGTTGAAGAAGACTCAGTGTGCCTAAAATGATGAGTACTCCACATGTCTATTTTTACTGATACATCCTCACCCCAGAGTTATGTGGATGGACCCTGCTAAGACAGAGGACAGGAGAGTGGATTTGGATGTCTCTGTTGGGGGCCTGGCCATGGGGAAAGCTTGCCTGGCATGATGGTGGTTGGACTATGAAACTTCTCAGGAATTAGTTACGCATATATATTCCTACACAGAAAATGAGAAGTTGCCATGAAATTAAAACAAAAGTTTAGTGGGGTAGGTGAAGCTGAGCACTGGAGGATCTGAACTTACCATGCTTGCTATATAAAGATCACCAGGAACTTTGAAGTCTTAACACTGAAACCAATTATTTCTTTCTATAAAGATATGCTCCACATTAACCAGAAGTTACAATTGGCTTGGCAGGAGCTCTGGCTGTGACATCCACTGCCTGTGTTATGTAGAAAGGGAGTCTAGATAATCGTGAGAAATCCTTCTCACCTGTGTCTTGCATCTTCATTGCCCAGTTTGTTTATGTCACTCCATTTTTTTCTCCACACATTTCTGGGCAGTTCACAGCATTTAAATACACAATTAGAAACTCAGCCATATCGAGTGCTACTCACTGGGCCAGAGCATTTCAAGTTTACCACCTTTCACATAGAAGTAAAAGTTCTCGCTTTTCAGCTGTGCATAACACAAGACTCCAGCTATACTTTCCAACAGCCGTCAACCCCACCACCTACAAACTGTCCACCACTGAGCAAATATGGTCCTTGCTAGAGGTCCTGGAGACCCTCTGTTCTTGGAGACTCTCGTGAGGTCTTGCCTTGCGTTCAAGGCGTGTGGTAATAGCCAGCGATAAAGCATAAGGCAGATGTTCAAAAGGGACCATCAGCCTGATCCAGTGCACAACCCCAGAACGCAGCCTGCGCCCCCAGGCACTGAGTGCTGCCGCTCGCAGACTTCATTAATTATAGAGTCTCCATACTGATTTTTCAGACAATTTTTAAATGGGCTTCAGCTCTGTGAACATGAGCCGTGGGTAGTATTCTACCTGCAGTTATCTGCATCGCCAATATGCACCTGTAAAAATGGAGACCGCGGTCTGAAAAGCTGTCCCTGCACTGCTGCGGTAAATGTGATTCCTGCTAATTTCCCACAGCATCAGTGTCACAGAGCCTGGCGTGGTTCGAATAACTGTGATTACAGCCTTACATTTTCTGTGATTCAATTAACAGCCTGATTAGTAAGATACTATTCCATTCTATAATTAGATTAATGAGAGCATTCATTCAGAAGTTGTTATCTCACTTAATAATGACCTCACTGATTATTCTATCTCCTTTAACTGAGTGGCTGATTTTGATTAAAATAAATATAGCTCACAGCACCTGGAAATTCATTCTTCTATTAGAAGGAATCTGATAGGAAGAGATTCCCTTTTAAGAATTTGTTGAGAGTGATTAAATATTTTGGTTCTCCTGAGGCTGAATTTTCATGTTTTTAAAGATGACATTTTTGAAATATTTTATGATAAAATATTTATTAAGCCCTGTATTTATATTTTCAATACATCTGTTCCTACTTTGACTGTGTGAACATAATTTCAGCAGAAATATGTATTTGTATGCTGTGCTGATTTAAAAAAAAACACCCGCAAGTGTTTATACATGCACACAAGTTTGCACATACACACAGAGACAACTTACATTGAACCTCACTATTCATTTAATCCTGGACCTTACATAATGATTTCTGATTTATGAACAAACACAACCATCAGCCATTTCAACAACTGAGTCTATCAGATCCCTGCTGTTTATGATGTTATTTTGTATATTAATCTATTTTCTAAAAGCTGTAAGAACTAGAAATCACAATTGTTACCCATTTTAAAATGAAAAAGGCAAAAAGCCAGGCAAATAGAGTTAGCAAGTTTGTTAGCAAAACATATCTGATTATCACACTACAACAGTTAGTGATATTCTCAAAATCTGTACTACTATTTCGGACAACTTCAGTCATGTCACCAGCAGAGTGAATCTGAACGTGTCCATTGAGAGCACCTGTTTTGGGAAATACCTTAAAAGACAGAAAGCTCTCTTTATCAAAAAAMAACAACAACAACAACAACAACAACAACCACCAGCTAAACAGCTTCTTTGAAGCATTTCTTGTCGGGGGACCAGCAGCCACCAAAGGAAGATCATGAGGAACAAACTACTTCTCTTGCTTACGTGGTGAGGGCTGAGCTGTAACCAGATTCTGCCTGTGGCCCTGAGGGGAGCCTGTGCTCCCCACTTGGAGACGTGGTCGGGGAGGGCCTGGCAGGGGGGTGCGCAGGGCCCTACGAGCGAAGGACGACAGCAGGCTGCCTGCTTTGTGCTTCACCTTTAAATGCTGAGGCCTCGCTCTGCCTCAGCAACTACCCTTTTGTGTTTCAATTCACACGTACAATATTGCAGAGTGAGTCACTGGGCTTGTGCGCTCTCAATCTGAAATAAGTCATTTTCCGAGGCTGACTGAGAAATGCATGTTTTTGCTCCTGTTAAAAAAGAAATCACATCAGAGCACAGCAGTGCAGGGCTAGCTTCGCTCACAGCATGAGCTACCCCGGAGGAGGGGAAGGGGGAAGAACAGAGGCCGTTTCTAGAGTGGAGCATACGCTGGTAAAGACACAGGAATAACCAATGGCCAAATTCAAGCTGGGTTAGTATTTAATGAATTTATGCAGCCTATTTTCTTCAAATTTAGATGCACCAAGTCACCGCCAGCCTAATATCTAACCCAACATCGGTATCAAAACTCACCACTGAAAAAGGAAGGAAAAACTCTCACCAGTATGGTGTAGCTAGCTAAAGGGCCTGGGCTAATGCAGCCAGTGAAATGGGATTCTGCTGAAATCATGCATCTTCGCAGGCACTGAATAGTCTGACTGATATCTTGGCCTGCTATGAGCGGCTCACCTCCCATCACAGGTATTTCCAGCTAATACAGGTCAGTACAAACCGTATTTACCCATCTTCTACAGCACAGTCTGTAAACAGCAATCCTGCCACCTCCTCCCAAATGTCTGCGAGGGCCCAAGCAGCCCGACACCCCCTCGCTCCTYGTAGCACTGCGTCAGCCGTTCGATGGACAGCCCGCTGCCCAGGCAGCTCTCCCGGAGAGCTCGCTTGCTTTGCCTCCCACCCTTCTCTCTTTTCAGAATATACACTGCGTCACACCCTCTCATCTCAAACTGCATCATGAAATGTCCAGAGCATTAAATTCCATTCTGCCCTAGATCGTACATACTTTACATTCCCAGCTTCTCACTTCTTGAATTTCCCTTTGTATCTAAGATCTTGAAAGCTTTGGTACCCGTATGAAACACATGCACACATTAACTAAAATTGACTGTGTTTCTAATTCACTGTTAAATGGTTCCAATCCATCAGATCTGTCTGCGTCCCTGAATCCTACTTACACTATTTTCCCTGGTTGCCAGAATGCCTTTTTGTAGCTCTGAGGCAGAGGTAAGATATCCTGGTGGAGCTGAGGAGAAGGAGGCTTTGGGTTTCAAAGTCCCTTGGGGTTGGTGCCCTGCTAGTTCCAGCAAGCGAGACAGAAGAGAAGCAGAGTAGGCACCAAAGAAGAAAGCCTCTAATTTGATCAGAGATACACCTGCCAGTAAAGGGGGCAGTGGGGCAGAAGCTTTTAGACAAGAGTTAGGATCAGCAGGATCTGAACTTGGTGTGAGACCTTTCACTTACTGGACCAAAGCTTCATCCTTCTAGTGTGTTCCCTCCTGGACTCTTCATCACATCACCTTCCTCAGCCCTCACTTTGGGATACAGGGTCCAGGTAATAATTACATGGGAGGATTTGCTGTGAGTTGTGTGACAGTCTCAGGGCAAAGGTTCACTTTATGGACAGCCGGGTAGCAAAATCTGTTTAAAACAATCCTGTACTCCCACAGCTTGCTCCCACCCTGTGCCCTTCAATTCTGCTTCAAAAGTAATTTCCCTCCCTAGCGTTTTTTCCTTATATATATAAAAATGTTTACTTAAAGGTTAAAAAACCCATTACCTGTGAGTCAGGGGAGGAATCTGATGTGTATGGAGCTAAGGTGCTCTCTGGACAAAGACACTGTAATGAGGACCTAATTAAATGAAAGTTGCCTAAGGAAATCAGTATGGACAGAATTTTCTGCCCATTGTGAAACTCGAGCAACCCTCTGAGTGAAGAGGGCAGACCAGCAGAGGTCTAAGAGAAGATGACCGTGCAGAAATATGAAAATTTGGGTTCATCCACAAATAGAAGTCCTAAGAAACCTGCAAAACAGATGGACACTGGAGAGGACTTTTCTCCTGAAATGAGACAAGCACCTTGACACAAAGAAGTTCTGAAACTGAAGCCATATAATAGCCACACCAAGGTAGTAGAAACCTATCTGTTCCTTTACTCCTTCTATCCAGCCTGCTGACCTGGCCCTGGGTCATACAGCTTTTCCCAGACATTGTTGTTATCTCTTTGCATTACACTAGGTACTTGCATTCAGTCTCTACTACTTTCCTTGGGAGCCTACCCCACTCTGATCCATGGAGAGCAAGAGAAGGAGAGTAAGCAAAATACAACTGAAGAGATTCAGCCATCACCTACAAATACTATGGGGCTGAAATCTCAAGCTTACATCTACATAAAGGTGATAGCAGGGGATACAGTGAAAACTTTGTGCATCAGTCACCCACCCAGCCATGGAAATCTAATTGCCTGTGAGAATAAGTAACTTATGCTCCCTAGATTGCTAACAGATGCTCCATTTCAGTTAGGTATTTCTCCTTCTCTCCATTGTCTACAGACACTAATGTTTTTCAGCCTTTTAAAACTGAAGTGCCACTTAACCTAAGAAAAAAGAAAATAAAATAACCACAGCATATTCTCTGCAGTGCCTTCACATGGTTTTCATTTGTAACCAAACAAAAATGACATTGAATTCTGAAAGTTCACTTACAGCTTTTATTTTCTTGTAGTTTTTATTTTTCCACTTACTGACTTTGGAATTCACACATGTGTTTCCTACACTCTTTTCACAATGACTTTGCAGAATATTATCTACTCTGGTATCCACAGAGGATGAGCTCAGTAACACTGCAGCACCTCAATGTTTCTGCATGATGGGTGGAAACCAGAGAGAGCAGGGCAATCACTAAGCCCATTGACCCCGTGAGATGCAGACTGAACTTCCCTCTTGGCCAAGGACAGACCCCCTAAATGGAGGAAATCAGGCTGTGTTCTGAGAGAGGGTGGTTCCACCTTTCACATAATACTGCTGAGACCAACATTTGGAGACATACTTTAGGTTTCTTAGCTGAAAGAGTGGAGTGATGTGTGCTGATCCTGCAACCCCCACATCCCAGAAGACAGGTATAATTCCTGGGGCAAGAGAGCAGGTAAGAGGAGACTCTCTCTCGTCTAGCTGATAAAGGAGAGGGTCTGGTGTATCAGACCCTCAGCTGACTTCTGCTTATGTTCAGTTGCAGTCAAATATAAAATCCATCAGCAACTGATAGGCAAACTTGTAGATCGGCCAAGACTGACATGGAATTCAAGAGAGAGACCTCCTTGAGATTTCTGCAGACACAGAAACAGCTGGGGTGCATCCCAAGTGACTTGAGATATCAATCTGTGAGTTGGCCACTGTAGACATCTCTAGCTGAGAGGAATAGTGACTTTTATTCTGTGATGAATTTAGTCAAATTTGGTATCTGTCTGAGGATGAGGTGCATCTGCTCCAGGCTCCACTGTCTGTAGTGATTCAATCTCCATAAACTACAAAGGCAATCCAGAGATGTGAAAATTCACACTGTAGATACCAAAGTTGGTCAGAAAACTCATAGCTGCAAGTGCAACTGCTCAKACATACCAGCAGGTATTCTCCTACAAGGTAGTTCCCACCTAAAAGCTAATGCAGAAACCCAAGAAGTTACAGCTTTGTCTCCCACATTTCATTTGGTCCATGGGCCATTCTAGTGCTGTCTCACAGTTAAACATCCTTCAGAGTGACCAGGACACAGAGGGAAATGAACTGTCCCAGAGAATAAAATACATACTTATTGCTTACTTGAACACTATTTCTTCTGAAATTGCATATATTTTCAAAGCCAGAAAGTCTATTGGTCACCTGATACACACAAAGAAGAAACAATGTTCCGTAAGAGAGAGAAAAGTTTACTCCTTTTTTTTCACTTTTTTTTTTTTTGGTGGGGGGGGATTAAATGTAATATTTCCTCTTCTTTGATCTCAAGATTTAGAGCACAGTTCAGTTCAATAGTTGCTCCATAGAAAAGTATCTTCAGCATTGCTTTCTCTTCGTGGCCACTCAGCATCCACTCTCTAGGCTGTTACAACTGCTTACCTACTTCCAAAAGCCCCAGAGGTTTTTCTGGACTAAATAGGACTCGATTTTTTTAATATGAAATTGAAAAAATCCATGAACACAGACTTATTTCCCTTTGCAAGTCCCCTGTGAATGGCCAAAGAGCTGTTGTACGGAAACTGTTCTACAGGAAATACCCCCAGTTTTCATTGTAGCTTTTAGGAATACAACCGTAGAAATACCCATACAGCTGGATTGTGCCAAGTCTTAAGACTCGGAAACATGAAGATTTTTTATTTTTTCCTGACTGGATAACGGCAATTCTGAACATTTTGAATTAAAGTGATGCAGTGGCTTGGCAGAGCCTGTCAGCTTCTCCCAGAAGAACATGAGTATTTCTAAAGGAGCACAAGTACTTCTAAAGGAGGTTGCAGAATGTTAATTGCCTATGGATACTGTAAAATGAGAACTAAAATACCAAAGGTTGCTAGGTCCCCATCAGTCATTTTTTTCCAGAATTCAGCCCAGGCTGCAGCTCAGACTTGTTATAAAGGTAAAAGGCTTTTTTTTAAAGTACCTGCTAGATGCAGGATGAGACTTGTCCCTGTCATTCCCTCCCAGACTCAGGTCAGAAAACACTATCTCCATCCATAGAATCTGTGCAAGACTGACATTCTCCTAAGCACATTTCTGATGTGCAACCTTTAGAGGCTTTACCAGAGGAAGAAATTAGAAAGAACACATTAAAATCTGTAAAATAAGAAACATGAGCTAAAACAACTGGCTATACATGGAAACCTCAGTGTCCCTCCTCTCTTTGTGCCACTCCAGCATGTGAGAGAACAAATTCTACCCCATTTACACCAGTATAACCCCCTGAAACCCACAGGTGCAGCTAGTGATTTGGCCCTGCCTGTTGAGCTTTTGCTGCAGAAAATTTGGAGGCTGACTTTTTATTCAAAGTCTTATTTTCAAAGACATGGGGGAATATTTACTTTAAGCATGTGTGATGATTTCAGTAACCATGACACAGCAATGTTCCCAACCAAGCTCAGTCCTTCCTGAAGAGGTACTTTATAATATATCTGTCACTGCAGTATTAACCATCTCAAAGTCTCTGTCTTCACCAGATGCTCTGTTTGATGGTGCCACGCTGTGCAGACATATCCAGCCTTGCTCTGAAATAACAAACTGAGGTAGCAAAAGCAAGCTAGCCAATGTGCTGGACAGACGAACTGAGCTGGTTAATTCAAAATATGGTGTATTCTGCTTCCACTGTGTTCCTCTGCCAGGTCCTGAGTTAGGTTCTCAAAAACTAGGTTGCTTATCTGCATGGTACGGTGTAACCTCCCCTTGGTAGGGCTGTGTGTTACTATTGTGGTGCTCCCTGAGGAACAACATGTTGTTATTTAGAGCTGGTTCTGCTATATCAAAAATAGCTAAGTATGTTAGCTGAGGTCTGAGTGTGCCACAGGGGAAGTGCGGGTTGGATTTATCTCATCTTGTTTGCTCTGAAGAGCTATAAAGCACTCATGATAAAAAGGGATAAGCCCAGTACAGATGCCCAGTGAGATAAAGACATAACTAGTATTACACTAGTTTGTCAATGATAGGAAAGGCTTTAATCTCTGTGCCCTTCAGGAAAGACTGAGGAAGAAAATAGCTCTAGATTTCTCTTCATGTATTTCAGCATTCATGTTAGGGGGAAAGACAGAGGTCAGTTCAGTGTACCACTAGATGAAAAACTTCCAGCCCTGCATCAATATTTCTCTCGAAATACAAAGAGAAAAACACAGGTGTCTGAAGCAATCAGATCCAAATAACAAAAATGAGTAATAAATGGGTAATTAAAGATGTTTTAAATTTTACAGCTGAAATCTTTAGTGTCCTTTTTCTATGAAGGACCTTGAGATTGGCCTCTCTGTACATTGCAGGAAAAGCACCTCTTTCTGGAAACATGTAGGGTTCTTCTAAAAGACTCTGTGCTTCTGCCAAGCAGGGTTCAGTGTCCCTCTGAACCACAAAGACACAATTTTTCAGGCAGCAACAGCTCTGTTTGCCAGTCCGTGTGCCATCCCATTCCTTCTTTATAGTCCAGCTCTTGGTGAACAGATGCCACATCTTCGGTAGTGGATGCTGGCAGAAGAAATGCAGAAATGCTGGCGGAGGCCATAAGGAGCTAAACTCTGGGTGAGCGCAGAAGGGACTACCTTCAAAGGTGGCCTTCAAAGAAAAGAGCTGAGACCCACTGGTAACTGATAAGATGAAAAGACTTCTGTTCCTGAAGCCTTTCTAGATAGCAAACACTCATCTCTTGAGCTGATGCTTTTCAGCATTGCCTAGCTCCTTTAAGCAGTTCATGCAAGTTTGTGTATCTATGATTACAGTTGCACACAAGGATAGGAGCATAAAATGCCTGTTAAAGTGCTGTAGTAAACAACTGAGTGCTTCATGATTACAGTCAGAAGGCTAGACCTGGTCCATCCTCTGCCTGAGGTCAGATGAGGTCTGTCCACATGAAAGTCAAGACAAGTTTGCCTTTCTGTAAGAAAGCCAAAAATGGACCATTTGCAGTTTTCCAGGCAAGCAGTTTGTGTGAACTGTTTGACTGAATTGGAGCTAAATCAAGGATCAGTAACTCTTGGGCTCCTCCTTTACTTTTTTCTTTTGAAAATACGACACGCTGTTTCTCTCCAGTATTTCAGCAGCTTACCCATTCTTCCTAAGTGCCTAAAGACTAAGATTTCATTAATTGGCTCTTACAATAAACTGAGATTAAGTTTGTCAGGCCTAGCCAATTTTTAATACCTGTTTATGAAAGTATTCTCAGTTCTGTCCTTATTCAAGGCTGAGATCTTTCCATTTAACACTGTTTTTAATTGTGATCTCTGCCTGGCTGCAGTTGTTGGGTTTTTTTTACTGAATGCCATAGAGACATTAAATGTTTTGATCACCTTCAACTCATTTATTGATGTCTTTCACTCTACCTGAATAGCTGATCAGACCTTTCCCTGATCTTTCTCTTGTCACTAATGTACATAGAAAATGCCTTCCTGTTACATACCACTATCTTATTTGTCCTCTCCCAACCTATGCATCCCCTCTAACAATGTTATTCCTAGTAGCCCAGCCTTCAGAGCAAGCTTTCTAACATTTCCCATCAAAAAAATACCCTGAAATTTTGCCACCATTTCCTTTTCCCTTTTGATATGATCTGACTCTTCTCTGTGACATAGCTGGTATGCTGGGAAAGCATTAACAATTCCTGGCTTAGTATAAGATTTAGAGCCCATCCCCTTACTTTCCATCAAAGCTAGTAACAAATAGTGTCTACAAAGGGAAATAAACCCTGAGATCAACAGTATATGAGGCAGATTTGTAAGAGGAGGAGATGAGCCAGCTGAAGAGGATGCCTGCAATCATAAGGACATTCAGGAAGTTCTACCAGCCTCTAAATGGGATTCACTGTGCTCAGAAATGCTTATTGCCATCGTGTTTATTCTCGTAAGAGTAGATGATGTTGTTCATGTTTATATGGTGTTTTCTAATTCTTTTTTAGACTTCTGTTCACATAGCCTCAGTGATACTTTGTGGCAGGGGGTTTCATAAGAGAATTTGTCCTTCAGTGTCACCATGCACACCCTAATTTTAACATTATTTTGAGAGCTGGCAAACAGAAGTGCTCTACTAACTTTCTTTGGATGGCCATTCCTAAACATTTGGAAGTCCCCTAACTGCTTTGCTATTGTACAGGGCATGGGCTCAGCTGCAGAGTTGCAGTCACCTTTCCAATATGGAACAAAAGCAACACACAACAGTGACTAGATATATTCAGGGTCATGGCAAAGCCGTAATTTATAATCCATTTAAAATTACAAGGAGCTTATGTAAATAGGGCTGCTCTAGGATTTCCTGTCTCTTCCTTTACCTGGCCAAAACTCTTGCCACAGAAATTAGGGACAGTTTTTCTTAGGATACACAAGCCCTACTATACACATGTTTGACTAGTACACTGTAGCCTTTATGTCAATAAGAACATGTATGCAAGAGAAGACCAGTGAAGGCTACTCAGTAATCATGGGCATCTGCCCTAATGATACCACCTAAGCCTGAGTCTGAGGAATGCTATTTGTCCCGGACAGGGCATTTATAAGGATGCAGCTGGCAGCTACTGACAAAAAGTCAGACCCCAGACTCCTCCCTTTTCTTGAGTGGCACCTTAGCCTACAAATTAGTGCTGCTCCTGTGCATGAATGTGGGTGTAAAAACAGGTCCCTGCAGGCAGGCAGTGATTGCATAGGCCAGGCAAGGAAGCTGTGGGATCACCGTGTTGCTAAGACAGGACTCACTATGTCTTTGACACCGTTCTTGCACTCTTTCTCCTCTCGACACTTTTCTGGAACAAAGTGCTAGTAACAGAATTGAAATCAGATCCTTTGTAGGAGCAGAGCTGGTCTTTTAAAGCTAAACCCACTAAATACAGGGAGGTTTTTGAGCAAATCACTTTTACTCAAATCAGCCATAAACACTTCAGGTTTTAGAAAGAGTCTCACCCCCTGAGGGCAGCATTAGCCAACACAGTTGTGAGCAAAGGACTTGACATCCATTCACTTTCTGCTGCTGAACAATCAAGTACCAGAATCTTTTATACATTTAAATGGTATTCACCTAGCAAATGGCAATTGTACCACAGCTACTATTATATCCTACTGCTAATGAGGAGGCAATGCTGGTTCCTGATTTCTGGGGGGCTAAATCCTGCAGTTCTTATGCAGTTTTCTGGGAAGAAATTTGCTTCGTAGAAAACTGGGAGCTGTAAGACTGGCCATTATGGTAGGGCATTAAATGGCACCTCACTATGCAAAACTCACATCATAGGAAACTGCCATTTTTTTCTTAGCATAAGTGCTTGCAGTTGTGCCGAGGCTGCTATTTAATTCAATCACTGGTTACATTGTCCAAATTAACTTCTAGGATCAAATTATAAATATTGAAAATAACCATAATTCTACTTCCCAGAGCAAGCCGTGGCTTACAAAGGACCCAGCCTTCAGCTGGTGTGTATAAGAGGATCTCAGCTGAAGTCAGTGGAGATGTGCTGATTTATACCAAGGGACTGCAGCAGCTCATTAATTTTGCAAATGAAGCATTTGGACATTGGGAAATGCCTTTAGGAAATGTAGCCAGGTTTCTGGTGCACCTTAATTGCCCATGTTCATTATGTTGATTGGTGAACAGAGATGCCACTAGAGTAAAGGCTGAGGCTTACAGTGTTTAACAAATGAGTTCTTCTGAAGTCTGTTTTATATGGAAAATTGATCAGGATAATTATACCATTGTAATTTTACCAGTACAACTCCCACTCACGTTCCTTCTTTTTCCAGGATGCTTTTTTCCAGCTTAGTCTCTTTGCTTTGCTTTGCTTTGAATGCAATGTAAGATAAAACAGAAAACTCTGTGCTGCATACAAGTGTTCATGTGAGAAGTCGTACTTGTAGGAGTATAATTATACTGGTAGAGTTAGGTTGGTGAATTTTCCTTTGAAGGCAGACTAAATCCATGTGCCTAAATCCATATGTTTCCTTGGATTCCTTTGAAATTTGCAGGAGTAGTGCTGAGATTTGTTCTGATTTGATGGTGCTAAGAAAAGGCATTCCTAGGATTTAGCACCCTCTAACAACTCTTGTCATCACCATTTCAGTTATTGGGGTTTTCTTTTAGAGCACACCTCACGCTCAGAGTGTCAGTTTGTGCTCTTCTAATGGACATGACCAGCTTGGGAGGCGCCTTAGCTGTCTTTAGAAGTCAGCAACCTTCCAAAGAACAGATTTGAAAATGTTAATCTGAGAAAAAGTGGGATCTACAATGAGACTCAAGCTAAGACTACATGCTAGGTAAAGGTAATATCCACATAAGCAGCAGGACTGGAATGCTTCTGCAGATGAGACTGCTGATAGGCAGCTTAACATAAAGAGCCACATCATGCCACTGTTGACCCAAACAATATCCAAAACCACAGCAATGTGATGGAAATAAAAGTGTGTCACATGCCTTTTGTCCATATCTGCATGATGGGACCATGTGTAAAAAGAAACAAGAAGCTGAAAATCTCAACAAGGTCAGCACATGATTAAATAGTTTTCTGAGCATCACCCCAAAAAGCCCCATTCCAAGGACTAACCTAAAATCAAATTTAGCTCATATTATCCCATAATGCTATCATCTAACACTAACATATGTTTGTCATAAAAATAAATATGGAAAACAAAAGTCAAATTTTATGAGAATCCATCCAGTCTTTGTAAAATAAGGGATCTCACTTATCATTTCACTCCCTAAAGGGGTGTAGATTTTCAGGAAAAGAGGAGGCTGCAGTAACTGTGAAGCATCAGGATCACATGTTTTTGTGTTGAGGAGGGGAATGAAGATTTATTTCTCCCAGTTTGAGTGTATGCCCCAACCACTGGATTCCTTCATCTTCTGGGTCACTTAGCAAAGACCCATCAGAAAAGATATTCAGCCAAACTATTTGGAAAAAACAGCCCAAAGTTTGTGAGCAGATTCAAATCAGTTAACACAGCATTTTTCAGTAAATATCTAGTTGCCTTTCCATTTTGTCCAGCCCCTTTCTATGTGCTCTGTGGGACTGTCAGTCCAGAGCACAGCCTGGGGCGGGGGTGGTTGGGGACATGCGAAAAGCATCCACAAGCACCCATGAGTGAGTGGAGAAGACACCCGTTTAGCTCTATCTGCTGGGATGGAGATGTGTATTAAGCCCAGGGTCTCCCTCTGGTTACCATTCATAAGAGTTAGGCAAGAGCTGAACACACCGCTGGGATCAGACACAAGGAATATAACCCAGAAGCAGACACCAGTCAGGGTCCTAAGCAGAGAGGAGTGTCAGGACTTGGGGTGGGGTTAGCCCATGCTTCCTGCAAAAACACACAGGACCTGAGACCCTGCAAGATAAGGTGACTGCTAAGTAGAGCATTAGTGAATGTCAGAGGAGCCTGTGGGCTGGATTTAAACAGCTGAAGAGCTATTTAGGCACTGAAACCCATTTGTGGATGTAACCAATGACCCTCACTGAAATAGTCATAACAAACCTGAAATGAGAGCTTTTCTTCACTGCTAAAGCTATGCATAAACAGCAGTAAATATTTCAAGTGAAACTGTAATGCAAAAGTCATATTTTTACATACCTTCTCTTTCCCATGCTAAAATGGAAAATCTGGTATTACATGGCATTGTAATCTCCGAACATCTTGCAATGATATTACACAACTTTTCGGCCTGGCGTGTGAGCTGGGGTTATTTGGCCATATGGCCAATGGATCAGGCCAGCCTACAATCTGACATTTCCAAATTCTTTGGTACTTCTCTTTAGAACCTCACTTGCCTTTTAATGTAATATTTGGATGAGTTTCCCAATTTTTAAAATATTTTGGAGAAAAAGAGCTTGGAGTCATTTTGGCCCCTTGCATGGGCAACTGTCAAAGTCAAGGCTAATAAATTCACAAAGTCCCCTACCACCCATGCTGTCAAACTAATTAGTGGATGGTTTTGTATCAGTGGACCAGCTATCTGGTGACAGTGGAAGAAGACGAGATACAGAACAGAGGTTATGATTAGCGCATGCTCTCCTATTTTTTGTGTCTGTTTTTTTGCTAACTCTCTTAAATCCCAGTGCCAACAAGCCTGAATTTTCATCCAGACAGCTTTAGGATGGGTAAACAATTTGTTTAACCGTAGTCCTAATCCACAGTAGCAATTTTTCAAACCTTATCTGAAGCAGACCCTGGTTGGGAGGGTACAGCCCAAGTGAATAAAAGCAGTAATCAAAAAGTGAAAACTGTGTATCAGTGAGAAGTGTCAGCACATTTAGGCATTGCTGGCTGTAGTTATTGTTGATTTCTACCCTAAACCTGTTCACCTGGATTGCGTTTATTGCTAAGCCACTCTGTTCTTTGTTTAGTTAATTTTCTTTAGCTGTCTGCCAAAAGGGAAACACTTATTGGCACTATATGATGTTGGGTTTTTTTCTTTTTGCAATGAAATATGTTTCTAAAACATTCTGCTGCAGCTTACTGTCTGATACACCAAAAATTTCAGAATAGGTTGAATTATTTTTATGGCAAACTCCTTGTGTTGCATGGTATCCCATTTTCTACCATACCTTTAATATTTCTTTCTTTATCATTTGTTCTAAAGCCTGAACTTTACTGAGGTTGGACTAACCATCTCCAGATGCCTGGATCACCCCCTCCCCTGCCCTTTAACACTAATTTAATGTTCACACATCCATGTGCAGTCACCCACTTCACAGATTCATTGAACATCCTCAGTGAGTTTCTGATTTTTTATACCACTTTTTCTGGAGTTTTGAGTTGACCTTGCCATATCTTCTCAGGTCTCCTGTATGGGTGGTGGGGCCAAGTCCCTCAAACATGTCTCGGTTCTGAGCTCTCCAAATATTTCAACAGGACATAGGAGCTTGAGTAGGCATCTGGGGCACATATTTGCAGTCCTGGTCTTTAGCACTTAGGTTGGGTGTTGGGGCACACTCCTGAGCTGCTAGTGAGAGCTGCCAGTTCAACCTCCCTTCCAGGCTGACAGAGAGTCTGACCCTCACGCGCCCAGTTGTGCAAGTGTTCCTTCCACTGCAGCATTGCTCCAAAGGTGGCCATGGCACTCCTCCAGCTGCTATAACGTGTCTATCAGACCACTGCTTTGGATCAAGTACACAACATCTATGCATCCCAAATGGTGCCATGAAGGGAAGTGGGATCCAGCATTTGGCTCAGCCAAGGCAACTGCTCCTGTTGCTTTTAACAACAACTATAAGTTACATACATTAGGCAACCTAAATCTCAGTATGCATTGGCCCAGGCATACTTAAGGTAGCTTCTAAAGGCCCTTAATTCTGCCTATAAGGATATCAGGAAACTGAACAGGAATAGAAACTGCAACACATGACAATTCACAGCACAGCAGAAGTCCAATTTTCATAATATAATGATCATGATCACTTCTGGACTGGAAAAAAAGCCCTGCCCTCATTTCTGAAGAAACTGAAGAAATCTGATTAAGCAATATGTTTGAAGACATCCTGAACTACTCACAGATGTTGCAAGAGGAAAAAAGAGACCAAAACTGTGGAATAAATCATTCGCCCAATTCTACTGTCCATGTGACACCAGACTACTTGGAAATTCTGGGATGTTTCCAGACAGGAAAAACTAGTTCATTTTATTTGATATTCCAACCTCAGTTTGAACTGACAGCATTTCACAGGGAAAGTAAAACATTAAGCCGTCCTTCCAACCACAATTGCTGTGGCTAGGTTTGCARCTAGCTTTTTATGTTGTACACTTCAGTTCTCTTCAGCATGTTAGCAAGTTTGCCTGTGCACTAAAGGGGCACTTCAAGAAAGTAAGGTTCATCTTGTTTGCGGAGATCAGGGCTATGGATCTGCCCACACATGAGTCAGTGGCAGGAAGGCTTTCATAACAGGTGGTTGGGATGCACTACGGGTGCCACATGAAGCAATCAGACTTCCTGCCCACACTGTTTGCACAGGGCCTTGTCCTAAATTGATGGAGGTTTGCCATTAACTTTGAAGGTAATAGGATGTGGCTGCAGAAAGTTTGTTTATTCTCTATCATGGCAGCTGAGAGTTAAGGTAATGTTTGGGGTTTTTTTTTGCTTTTTTCCCCCTAACGTTACGCTTCCGGTAAAGCAGTAGAAGATTTAATCTAATTGAATTTCAAGGTGAGTAACATCTCCCAGGCTGTGTTTAATGGTGCATCTGTGCAATGTCAGCTCATCATTCAGTACAAGTTCGGTCCGGATCAAGCATGAACATTGATTACATTCTTGTTGGATTAGCCAGCCCATGTGACATTGTGTTAATGCTGGCTTTCTGTTGGCTGTAGGACGGGCAATACCAGATCTGGCAGAAAGCCTGCCAAGGCAAAGTTCCCCTGCAAAAATGTCAAAGAAATTTGAACTAGCAAAGTGCTTTGTGCCAGCTCAGTGCTTTGCGTGAATTTTTACTGCACATTTTTTGATATAGAAGCAGGTGATTTACCATCTCTTGGACACTTTTGTAATGAACTAACCTTCCCAAGCTCCCGCAATATAAAAGACTGTTATTATGATCATTTTACCAATTAGGGATGGATGTTTTAGCAGCTTGATGGCTTGATCTCAGCATATTAGCTCATTTGTTCCTTGAGGCAGAATAAGAAGAGAAAGGCATGGGATGAAAAGAGAAGAGGGAAAGAGAGAGAGAAGGAGACAAAATATGTAAAACCATAGAATTCATAGAATCACAGAATGGTTGAGATTGGAAGGGACCTCTGGAGATCGTCTAAACCCAAAGCAGAGTCAACTAGAACAGGTTCCTGAGATCCATTAGGCTCCAAGTCCATAAAAGGCTTATATGGGCAGATGTTCCAAAAGGCCATACTGGTGCCTCTGCCCCATTTCAAAGCCCCTCTAACTTCTTCTTGCTCCCCAGAGCACGTGGAGGTAAGGGACAGCAGAGGTACTAAGCTCTTGTAACTCCCACCAGTTTTGCTTGTTTCACAAGGCATCAGGCACTCCTGAAATTACGTTTAAGATGATCATCTAGATAAGTGACTTTTTAGACAACAATGGTAAACAATGTGCCAGCTATTCCCCATAGCAGCATCCCCAAGAGAAATCCTATAAACCATGGGCTGAGGGCAGATCACAAACAGACCAACAGGACAGCAGTCTGGACAGCTGAAGAGGAAAAACATCCCAAACTGACCACACAGGACCTGGAGAAACAATATGTCAGCGAGGAATAGCATTGTGAGTTTGGTTTGGTAAATCACAGCACAAATGGATTAGACCAAGGTACATCCAAAATTAGTACTTTGAAGACAACAGCATATCAAGTGACATGCGTAGGTACTGCTTGTCCAAGCTATTGACAGGTGTTTATCAAAGATTGAAACAGCATATTTGGGCAAGTTCCTCATCTTCTGTTAGTGCTGATCACTTGCTGGCATTTATCATTGTACATTTTCTGTGTATTTTAAAGGAAAGCCAGGTGAATATACTCTCAAGAGCAATAATTTTCTTGCTGCTCCTCCCCAGTGCACTGAATCACAGGACAGCTGACTCCAAAGCTCTTCTGATGGAAATAAGGAAGGGAAGGTTGGAACCTTGTTGGATGCAGCCCCTTGGATCTGATAAGGTTGGAACTGGCACTTTCACTTCTCACAGTAGGATAGGGATTGAAATATAAAATTGGCTTCAATTTTAAGGTCAGGTACAGAACTGTTCATGGCTCAAGGAACGAATTTCCATTCTTTTCTAACTTGCTAAATCTTTGGAGAAAGACTCTGTCATTCCAGTTGTGGTATTTTATGGCAGAAATCCTCACAGTCCTGCATGCAGCAATGGGACAATCCACCAAAACATGAAATTTCACTCACTAATTATGTCTTATTCTTGACATTGTTTCTGCTGATGCTGTTCGCAGGCTGGATTGAACCAGAAGGAGCTCCCACTTACAGCTGGCCAAAATATCCCCTACGCCTGATGTTTCAACATTTCACTTATATTCTGAATTGGAACAAAACCAAATGTTCAGATTTCTTCTGTGAACTGGTAACATCATAATTTTTTTTGTGTGACAGTAATGCAGGATAACTCTGAGACAAAACCAAACAGGCCTTGTCCTCACATCTGTCTCATCAGGATGGTGGTACTGGAAGACACTTGTTATAAACCTGTCTCCACTATGAAAGATGGATGAAAATCCCAAACAACATCTCTGGGATAACATAACTTATCCTTGTCCCAGCATGAATCAGCCTTTGTCATCAGTGGGTATGCTACATGCTGAGTTGACCACGCTAACGAAAGGCACCATTTTATACTGATTTTGTTAAAGTGACTTACATGAGCTTTCAGATGGCTTTCAGCCTTCCTTGTAATAATTTGAGCATCTGTTGCTCATACTGAATTGACAGAGACAGGCTAAAATTGATAACAGTGTCCACACAAATGTGCAAACATCTTTAGATTCACCTGGTGGAGCCTCTGACTGCAAATAACACCTGATCTTAGACTAGTGCAGAGGGAGCTGCGCACATAAACCCTGAGGATGCCTGCTGGTCCTGAGGTGGTGCTGCCTAAGAAAGGACGGTTTGGCTCTCTTTACAGTCAGGACCAGACTCAGTTCAATACACCAGGACTGAAAAATCTGCAGGTCAGAGGGAAGTCTGTGTCTTTGTTCATCTGCAGAGTGGACATCTTCAGTCAGCACCGTTCAACATGGCTAGTGCTGTTGTAGCAAAGTTACCTTTACCAGTAGGTGTAGCACCTTGACTATGCAAAGGGAAGAAAGCAGTCAAAAATTAAACATCTAGAGCATCTCATATCAGTATTATCTGATACCTCCTGTGCATCATTGTTCTTGCGCCAATTTGACAAAAGACTACCTCATCCAATTGGCTTTTGAAGCTGGGAATTACCCATTGCATCACGCTGTTATTGATGTCAAATCCAAGTTCTTGTCTGCTGCCAAAATGTGAGCAGTGAATTTTGCAGCAGATCATTTAAACAATATTTTGGGAAAGCAGTACTAAATCTCAACCTCACATATCAATGGAAGGCTGATGATGCGGATCTACAAAACATCATGGGACTCTGATTCTTAAATTTATTCCACTGCTTGTGTTTGAATTCATTCACTGAGCACAGAATCTACACTGTGATATTGCTGTATCACTTAAATATTTTAATGTTGTTAGTGTTTTCACTCTTCCTCCAATAGAAAATCCCTCCAAGCTTCTTCCCTCCCCTTCTCCAGTTTTTTGTTTTTCTTCCCTGATTTTATCAGTTCTTTCTAGTATGGAGGAGTTTTGTCCTGAACATCTTGCATTTTGACCTTCACTATAAAAAGATTGAAAAAGATTCATTTTTCCAGCAAAGAGTCACAGAACTGTAACAATTCAACCATACAGCAAAATAAAAGCCATCAGGTTTGTCTGGCATGATTTGTTGTTTAGAAGCCCCGCGTTTTTTTCCTTATTGATGTTAGATGTTGCATTCTGTTCGCCTCCTCTCTCTCCTGCAGTCAGTGCTGTGGACAGTAATCCTAAGCAGGGTACTGTTGTGGTGATACCACAGCAGAGAGTATTTCTACCATTATGCTACTCTCATCTGTTGGCCATTGAATGATACCATAGAAGAGATTCAGGATACAGGTTTGTACTCTCTAGAAGGAAAGCCTCAACAGTCTGGACATCATAAAAACAAGAGGGGCTAATTGAATCTTCACTGCCTGGAGATGGTAGCAATAAGACTACATACATGCTTATTTTCCAGCAGAGTGCCCAACAGTGGTACTTTGAAGATGTCTATTACTTTGGTAACTATTTACTGTCATGAGAATGTTTGAAAATGGGAAGAACTATCAGCTATAAATATTTGTCATATGCTTGGATAGGAGGAGATGGATGTATTTTTCTATGCATAAAGTCAATGAAGTACAAAGAAGATCATTAGTAACTAAACATAAAAAATTAGCCTATATCTACAGTACAAGAGCATTTTAAGATCAGCACTCTTGGGTGTCTTGCACCAAAAGTCCTAAGAGAGCTGACTGAGATCTCTGCTTTACTGAAGTTTGTTTCTGATACATCTGGGTGTTCAAGGAAAAAATCTAGAAAACTGGAGTAGTAGTTGTACACCAAGGTGGCAGGCAGGATTTGTGAGCCCACGTCAGTCCTGGCAAAATGATGGAAAAGGCAGAATCAGTTCCAACTGCTAAAGAAAGCAGAGCTAACAATATCATGAATGTCAATCAACATGATTTCATGGAAAAATAAGCCTTTTTAAACAAATGTGATTTCCTCCTCTTCTCACATTGCACTTGTGATTGCAGCTGACATAAAGGATGGACTGTAGTGTGCCAGAGAGTCTACACTGCAACCCAAGGGAGTGATGGAGCTAACATAGTCAAACCTAAGCTAATTTGAATTAAGCAGATGAGGAATTGATAATGAAGCTCTGATACTATGAAGCTTATTTCGGATGAATTATGAGTATTTTCCCAAGTTTCCAAGCAGATTTTGCAGCTTAGCTTCTGTTTTGGTTACACTGCTCTCATATTAGGTGGGTTTACAGCTACTTGCTTGCGTCTACTAACTTATAGTCACTGCTTAGAGGTGGTGTGCAGGCATACCTGCAGTGGTGCATGACATATGGAAAAAAGTACTGTACTCAGGTATATCAACAGTGCAATTAAAAAGCTTACTAACACTGAGAGATCACAGGAGATAACAGAAACGTGATGGTCTCAGTAACCTGGGAATGGCAGAGGGGTTACGCTTGTGGTGAATAGTTATAGACAGTGGCAGTGACTGGCCAAAGGAACAGACACACTTACAGGCTTATAGCTTTGATGCCTCAAATTTTTATTTCAACTTTGGGAGTTATCAGTTCCTTTAATAAAAGATCAGGTGCAGTTACTGCCAGTGAGGAACAACATTTAAGTGGAAGGCTTCCAGTAGGACTTTTGGTGGCTATTCATGGGAAGAAGCCCTATGTAACTGAGCAGGAGGTTGCTAATCTGGAAGAGAGGCATGGTTTGAATCAGTGGCTGGAAAATGAAACTAGACATATACAAAYGAGAAATAAAGCCTATATTTCTAATGATGAGGCAGATAAACTACAGAAGCAAGTCACAGAGGAAAGTGGTGCTTCTGTCAACTCCTGATGTCTACAAGCCACAGCTGCCTCCCTGGAAAATAAGTTTTGGTCAATGACAAGTAACTGACCTCAATGCATATGCACCTGGGTCCAATTTTCTGGAGCAGTATGCAAGTCAGAGTACCCTCCTTCTATTCTTGAAAGCTGAGAATCTGTCAATGTGATAGGAACCAACAATTTCTGACCAAATGTGCACTCCACTACTCTGAGGAATACTATGTACAGCTCCCCCATTCCCTAATAATTCCAACAAAAGTGGTCTATAACTTTCCTAGATAATCTGCTCCAGGGTTAAACCTTCCTACTATCATTTCCTAAAGATAAGGTAATTTTTTTTTCTACACATTCCTCCACAGTGTACATGAAAAAACAATTGACCCTCCCTCTTTTCTAGACCAGAGGAATCCAATTCTTTTAGCCTGTCTTCAGAGGTCAGATTTTCCAACCTTTTACCATTTTCACTGTTCTTCTTTGGATTCTCTCCAATGTTTTTTATGTGGCGCCCAAAACTGGACACAGAACTACCAAACTCCAGCTGAGGCCTCATGAATGTCAAGTAGAGCAAAATAATTTCCTCCTGTATCTTATTCCCATATGAGTCTGTTGTTATATCATTCTGAAAAGAGATTACCTTCTTTGCAACAGCATCTCATTGCAGGTTTGGATTCCATTTGTGTCTGACTAGGCAGTTATTCTACATGTTGTACATAACCATTTGATTTTCTTTTCCTCTACTGGGATGTCTCCACTTGGTTTCACACCGCTGACACTCCTCCTCCAATATATCAAGATCCCTGTGAACACTAATGCTATCTCACAGAGTGCTCACAAGCTTGCTCAGCTTCCTGCCTTCCACAGGAAATGAATTTCACAAGTATACTTTGAATGCCACCATGCACATTATTAAAGAAATGTTGATGAGAGTCAAACCTGGGCTATACTCAGGAAAAAATATGTTAGTAATGTCTCCCATATAATACGAAGTCAATTATAAACAGTCTTGAATGAGGCTTTTTCAGCCAGAAGGGCACTCACTTTTTGGTTATAGCTTTTTATTTGGTTAAAGAAAGAGAATAACTTTCACAGGCATGAAGACTAATGGAGATGATTTCCAGTAGGACGCAAGGATCTGTCCATAGAAATCTGGATGTTTTGTAGGCTTGAGTTTACTCCCTGTCRGTGTATCTGGGGGCTTCTCCCTATCAACAGCACAGTTAAGTCACTTCTCCATCAGTGCATGGAAACATGCTGAGCAGGTGTACACTCGCACATGTGTACTTGTGGAAACAGGTGTGCTGGGAATATATTTGACCATTCTACGTCTTGGCACCCTCTATGTCTACCCTCTCGGCACTGAGCAAAGGCAGGCCCTTCTGCCTCCCGTCTGGAGGACAACCAACCACCTAGGCACGTGGTAAGGCAGTGGAGAACACCCCTTAAAATACAAAACCTCTTATGTGATCACAGCACAGGGACAGCTCTTACTCAGGCAACCCAAAGGGGACATCAGTGGGAATGCCTCTTTGGGGCTTTTTGCTCAACCTTAACTGTGTCAACAATTATGCTTCCAGGAAATAGCTTCCCCTGAGCCCCGGGTGGGCAAAGCTGAGTTTGCTTTGTCTGTCACTTCACTGAGACACTTCTGCAGTTGAGGATCCTCTATGAGCTTTCTTGTACATTTTGTGTAAGGGAATGAAGAGAGTGTCACTGTTCACAGTGCGTGAAGAGACCCGCTGCTTTCTAATGCTCCTCAGAGTTTTTGTTAGCAATGCAGGGAATTACTCCCCTGGCTACATGTGGTCAATCATCACTGCACTGGAAACACAACCCACTCATCCTGTGCTGTTGGTAAGGCTGGTGAGCATCCATAGAGTGACTCGATCTGCACTATTATTTCACAGACTCTTCTCTTGTTGTGCTGTGAACTCATTCATGCCACCCCACACTGAAGACTGGATCTCACACTGTCACTTTGACTGCTCTCCAACTTGATGTGCTGACATCCAACCTTCAAATAGCATCAGCTGGGCCCAGGAGCATCAGAGAGCCTCCAGCCAAACGCAGTCAACATCAGTGTGGGCTATCAATACTGGGCAGGCTGGTATGTGCTGTTCACCTTTGCGGTTATGCCCAATGTAAAAATATTTCTGGTTGTTACAGCTCTGGAATTTTACAGCTCTCGAGAAACTCTTTAATGAATTTGAATGCATTTTATCAAACTGGATAAAGATCAAATTTCTGAATGTTAAACTAAATCTTTGTCAATAGAAAATTAAATGGTTAGATTAAATTTTAAGAAATTTGGTTATTTTGTGGGTCTAGTGTTCTGTATGCCTTCTTGCAATGTTCCAAATAAGAACAATTCAGTTTCTTGCATATGTGGAAATATGCCAACAAATGGCATAAGAATATCAGAATACATTAAAATCAAAATAAGTAAACATCAGAATGAGTTAAAATCCAAGTGAGTTATTGCTAATGGCTTTCAACCTTCAGTTTAACTTTCCTTTAAAAATAACTATAAATTCAGAATCTTTACGGGAAACTAAGTGAATATGAAACTAATCCCCTGAGATTGTCTTCAAATTTCAGCTCTATCAATCTCTTTTCTCTTTGTGTGTAAAATAATGGAAAATGAGTAAGAAACAGTGGAAATAGTAAATATTATTTTTCCCCAAGAACATAGAAATATTAAGAGTAGATGCAACTTGACAAAGTTTTGTTTAATATCAAAGTATTCAGTAAATAGACTGAGATATTTCAGAATTTGGGAGAGTTATCTCATATTTTTATTTCATTTTAGCAGTAAAATATTTTGAGCTTTAACGTGATTTTTTTTCTTTGAATGGTTCATGATTTACCATCTAAAATCCCTATGGCCATATCACCTAGTCATTCAACAACACTATATGAAAGCACATGTTGTGGAACTTATTAACGTAGAGAATATGGACCCCAAAACAACAGAAAATGGGCTCTGGCTGAATTTTCAGGTAAGCAACAGCTCCCATAAGATTCTGACCCAAAACAGCAATAATCAACATAATTGGCTGATCTCACAACTTTTTCACTGTTCAGATTAACAACAGTTTTATGATAGCTGGTGATCTTCATTGGCCTACTGGTTCTGGTCATAATGAGCTCAGGAGAAACGAGTAGTCCTAAATCTGAATTCAGATACTAAACCATGAGATTTGGCACTTGCTAAGTATACGCCTATGGGTATCCAGTATTGACCATAGTTTTGTAGTTGTTGTCATTTTTGTTGAACATCCATATGAAAAACAGTTTATCCTTCCAGGATTGATGGTAGCTATTTTACCAGTTAGCAATCCTTAGCTTGGAATGGAACGTCATCCTACCACTGCTGGAGCTGCAAGGGAGAGGTAAGCCACAGTTCTGCTCTTCACTTTTAAGGACTGTGACTGACACCTGCTTGGAAACACAGGTCAGAGCCATCTTGGACCATCTACTTGATGCTCTACTACAAGGGGTGTCACATATCACTGTTCAGGAGCAATCTGAAAGGAATGGAGCAAGGCAACATGGAGTAAGGCAATGTTATATTTTTATTGCATTCTATCTTAAACTAAAATATATTTTGTTTGTTTCTTGCTAAAACAACAAACAAACTTCTCCAAGTGCAAAATCACTGAAACATTTCACCCAAAAGCAAGCTGTTTTGGCTTGATTTCTAAGATTTTTCTTCCCTTTAGTAAAAATTTCTATACAACCAAATTTCTAATTGAACTGCATGACAATGAAGAGTCAGAATTGCTCAGATTTTTCCATGCGTTTCCACCCATTCTTCTTTTGACAGGAATTCACCACAGACCTGGCGCATCCTGAAACTGGATTTTTGGATTAATAAAATCCAAATACAATTGTCAACCTATTCTAGCCTAAATTTCAAAAAGGAGTGCTAGGTTCCTCTTTTCATGTTGTTCCTCTGCTACCCAGTTCATACAGGGAACTGCTGCTTCTGTAGATATGGTAGTTAAAGTTTATTTAAAAAGTAATTATAGGACACACATCCTCAAAATCTAGAAAAATATGCTTACTAACAGCCAGTGCAATTTCTCCAAGGGGTTTGGACTTCAGAATAAATCTGAGAATCACTATCAAAAGTAGCTCAGATATTTTTAAAATCCTGGCTTATCAAAACTATATTTTTCTTTGAATTCTCTGGCTCTAGGTTTATATTTGGCTTGTCATGTTGGGCAACATCAGTTGCAGTAGTTTATTATTGGATGTAACACAGTTTGACTTATGCAATGTGATGTGATAGGTCACAGTCTGATGTTTCTCTGAGTTATTAAAAATGGTTTGTAAAGCTGCAGCAAAAGAAAGCCTGGTTTGAAAAAGAGGACTGATAGCTGTTCTGTTTTTATTTTAAAAAACCCATAGCATAATACAGATTCAAGTCAGATTTTACCTTCTGCTAAACCCACCAAGCTCCAATAGTAGGACATGGCACATTTCAACCTGCTCAGTGGCTGTAGGCACAAAATCTGGGTAATAAAACATCCAAAATTCCATGTTCCTAGCTCCTCTCTGAATATGACTGCTTGATTATTTCTCTTGGTAGCATCAGTGGGTGTTTCACAAAACATCTTTCCCTGCATTATTCCAATTCTCCATATCTCCTTATCCAAGGATGAGTGTGGGAGCCTATAACGTACAGAGGTCCACAAGAACTTCTCCTCCCCTGTTTCTGAGACAGTTTGTCACCTCCGCTTTGGGCAGGGAGGTGCTAGTGAGTGGGCCCAGATGAGTTATTCTTGGCCCAGGTTGCCACCACTGACCCTTCACTCACCCAAGGCTCTTGTAGCTGCCCTGGGGCCCTTTCCTTTGAGTGGGTTCTCAGCCCCCAGTTCAACACACACCTGCACACAGCTTCGGGGCAGCAGCAGGGCCAAGGTGGTGAGATGTTTTGCCACTTGCCAGCAAATCAAAAGCCACAGAAGAAAATGCAATAACAGGAAGAAAACAGTTTTTATTCAAGGAAGTATTCCTTAATTTGACTGTACATTCCTCCCTCCTCCTCTTTTTTTTTTTTTTTTTTTAGGTAATTTCCAGTTTTAAATTAATGTCTCTGTGGAAGCAGAGATTTACCACAACATTCAGAAGACCTTGTACATATGTTGCCTAGGACCTAGTTACATCAGGGAACAAGGATTCCTATGTAATTAGAGGGAGTAGTAATTTTATTGCTAAGAAACTCAGCTTCCTTTCCTGTGCAGACGCTGTTCCCTTCACAGTCCTGCCCCTCCTTCCTTGTTTTAAGATATTGTTACAGCAGTACTGTAGGTGGCTTTTTTGCCATCATGTTCACTACCTGTGTCGGTTTATTTTGGGGCTGGTATCAGTGGTTGGGACAACCAATATGCTTAGTTCTTCTTGAGCTTGGAACGGTATATATATGCTCAGCCAAATCCAGTTCTTGCTGGCACTGTTTTACCACTGACCTTGACAGAGTCCAGGTTTCAAAAGTGAATTAAATTCCTCTGCCTTGAACACATTAAAACTCAAATCAGATGAGTGGAATGATCTAAAGAGGAAGGGGGAATTTGGGAGCTGGAAGAAATATTCAAGGAGAGAATGATATTTCAGCATGGACTAGTTGGATACATAAGTCAGTGTCGCAAGTGCCCTATTTGCCTGACTAGTATCATCTGTAATTTTGCATGGAATTTCTCTATTTTTGGTCAGTTTTTTGGACTTCTAAGTAAGGGAATATTTCAAAATAAAATTCACACACATTCAGCTGTTAGAATGAAAATACAGATTCACTTTGAGAGCATTTCCAAATCAACTCAGCAATTTTCTATAAATGCCTTCTGACTGATTTTTTGAAACAACTGAAAAAAAATTCAAAGGATGTCCTAAAGCCACTGTCTGGACTATCTCTACATCATTCCTGAGGCTGCATTCAATTCTGGTCAGAGCTGGGCTTTTAAATGCATCTAATGCAGAAGTACAAGCCCCAGCTTTTCAAAAGCATTTAGAAACCTCATTCCCTCCAATTTCTGTGGAATTTAGATGTTTAAGTATCTTTGAGGATCACCCTTAGGCATCTCTGAATAGCAGAATTCCGTCTTAAAACAGATATTGCAGAAAGAGAAGGGCTTTCTTGTGAAGACAGACTTCAAAGATTGGGAGTGTTACATTTTGAAGGAGACAAAAGAAGTGGGGACTAGATAAAGTAATGAGAAATAATGAATGGTCTAGAGAAAGGAAGTCATTTTCCTATTCATTATTTTCATATTTTGAACACCAGAGGCTATTCTATGAAGCTGAATGACATGAAATTTAGAAATACTGAAAGGAAATTCAATAAATGATCACTCTGAGGGACATGATGCCACAATATAGCCTTGAGGCTAGAATTTCAGCAGACTCTACACTGAAAGAAGTACAAAAATAGATTTTTCTTTTTGACTTTTTCCCCAAGGAACAAAAGAGGCCCCAAGAGATTATCCAAAATGAGGAAGTAGAAAAATATTTTCTTTTTTCCTGAAAATTACTAAAAATTTTCTTTTGCACTCTAGTGAACATTGCTGGAGCTGAACCACTAAGGAACACTCAGATTGCTACTGAAATCTCAAAGTACAAACTGAGGCATCAGTGCAGGGACACATCCTATCTCCATCACATCTGCACATTGCAAAATGTGCTAGGAAAATCCCAGTGAAGCCCTGTGCAGTGTATGCTGAGCTGTCCTTCGCAGGTGTTTTCAGGAGCTCTGCATGTATTCTGTGCTCAGAAGTGATTCTTTGTTCTTGCTGGAATAGTTCACATATCCACAAAGGTTTGAAGCAGTGAAGGAAAATGCAGTCACAGAGCAAGAGAAAGTTCTGTAGAGTGGTCAGAATATTATTAACCCAAGAAATGTTCTCATGTTAGTCATCTACTTTATTTTAAAAGAAAAAAGTGGAAGCAAAATTTTTCTTTCTGGGCTGTGAATAGACATGTGCAGGTTCCTCTTTAAGGCAGAGATGCTGGAATATTAACTAACACTTGGAAGGAGACTGGAGAAAAGACCTTGAGTTGGCATATTAAACAACTTCCAAAAAAAGTTGATTTATCCTGAAATCCAATTATCTGCCATTTTTCTTTTGCCTTGCTCAGGCAGCCAACTCAACACTATAAGCAAAATGGTCCAGAATTTCATTTTTCCCGTATGAACAATCTGCACATCTAAGGGACAGTCCTGCAAACCGATCTGTCCCCTTTTGCTCTTCAGAAGGGCAGGAGGAAGCATTTCATTTCCCTATGGTCTGCTATCCTTCAATACAACGATGATGCACGCTTGGTTACACCTCATCTAGCCAAAATGCTCAATTGTGCTACCAGCTTAGGGCTCTGCCAAGCTGTCCCCAGCCCCTGCATCCCAGCTTAGCCCTACTTTGAAGGCATTTGTGTGTTTCCCTTTGGTACCTGAGCCTCTGCAGGAGATAGAAATTTAGGCTTCAGTATTACCCCTAGAGATTGCTACTTGAGCTTCTTAATGTTTTGAGTAGAAACCCTGGCTACAACAGGGTTTTTGTCATGAGTGAACACCATGGGCATCCATTGGTTGGTGGAACTATCCCCACTGACACTGATGGATGTCTTCATGCCTAACAATGAATTCATCTTCCCTAACACTAGCACCTAAGTTACACAGCTCTGGCTACTCTCCATGGAGAAATGAAAGCACCCTAGAAAGCCATTCATACCACATCTCTGAATGAGGTGGATTCCACTTTGAGGGTACCCCAGTCTCTCTGCTGACTACAGAGACAGACAGTCAGTGTTGACTAAATCCCTAACTCTCAGATGACTGAAGTGAGAGGGGAGGTATCCTACCATGACCCTGGGTATGCCTTACCAAGGGGTCTTAAATACTGTGTGCTTTGTAAGGGCTGAAAATATTTTAGTAAATAACTGTAAAAGAAGAAACAATCCTGGAGATCAGATAAGAGATTTATGCTCACCAAGCTTTGGCAATGTGCATCCAACTCCTTTGAGAACAGCAGTGTAGCAAAGTGGCACTGATATTTTCAGAGATAGTTTCATGATACTGGAATAAGAGTTCATATGGCATGTCCAGATACACTGGACTTTAGAAATAATTGGCTTTTACATTGCAATCAGGAAATCATGTCATTTAGACATATCCTAAAAATGCGTAAAAGAAATGCTAGCGCCCCAAATTCAGCTGCTACAGTATGTTAGTACGTTTGCTACACACATTTTTCACAAGTAATAATGAGTGACAAAAATAACTGACCTACTTATAACTCTGCAAATACCTGTACCTCACATTTGGAGGCAGTGAAATCAGCATGGAGACATTTAGAACAAGTCTATTCTTGAATACCCTTTTTTAACTCTCTTTAAATTATTCCAATTTGGACAGTTTTTAATGTAATTTTTTTGTACACCTTGCAACTCCCTGGAGCTGTTTTTGTAGTTCCAAGCGCATCTGTACTGAGTACAAAATTCTGAAGATCATTAATATTAGAAGAGTTGGGCTCCCCCAGTAGTGGAGAGTCCATTCTTGTGGTGATAACCTACTCTATGGAGTCCATGGGCCTGCGCTATGCGTCAAACCAAGCCTACCCATTCTGTCAAAGGCAATTTTTTTTTTCTTCTAGCTAAAGTGGCCAGTTCTTCCCCCACTGGGAGAGTGGCCTTGAACGCCCATAGTGCTGAGCTGCAGCTCCATTTTGAGGACTTTTAGGGAATGACTTGTTGCTGGCCTTCTCCTCAACGTTGGCTTTCACTCTGCATATGGTGAAAGTTAGGAGCAAAGCCTCCTGCATGAAACTAAAGATCAGGGGATGCCCTCTTATTCGAGTCTGACCCCAGCAGACCAGAAATCATTTCCAGTTTGGTCAGACTGGGGCCCTTCAAGCACAGCAAAGACCTAACCTTGAATGACCCCTCTCACACAACATGATGCCCAAACTCTACGATACATGTAGAGCTCATCAGCTGCCCCTCCTCCTCTCCAACACAGGTTCCTTTTCAGCTTCCTCACATTTCTTCTTGGTCCGTCACTATTTTCCAGCAGAAAAGCAAATGTAGGGTTTTTGGTTTTGTTTTTTTGTGCTAGAACAGCTTTCCTTCCTCCTTGGTCCACATGTTGATACAATGACATAGAGTGTCTCTTGCTAAGACTCTTTTTAGGCCTTTTAACAAAATTATCCCAAGCCTGCAGATTGCTACAGGCAGAGCTGAAATGCTCTAAGTTTGTTATTGTTTTCTCACACAGATGAGTCCCTGATCCCATATTAATTATCATTGCCAGGTTCTTCCAGTCTCCAGCCTACTTAAAATTCCTACACAGCTGCAAAGCAATTGTAATAAGAAGCATCTGGAAGAGCTGTAGGTACAAAACTGATCTCCCTTTAAAAATCACTGATACTTCCTACTTCCAAACCTACCTGGTATTACAATTCAATCAGTCCACAAGCCACTATAGAAATGATTCCCCGCAGCTCTAGATCTCTGTGGAACAGCAAAAAATTCTAGGTTTTGCATTTGAGTCCATCCTGTACGGCATTATTTTATCCACTCTGAAATAAGTACTCCCTCATGTCAGACCTGACACAAGCAAACTCTCTGTGGATGTTTCTATACACAGTGCCCAGAAAGTAAGGGACTAGTTAACCAAAGTGAGAGGAATACATTAACCAAAGTCTTAGTAAGAATGGACAGATCCACTCCTCTGATATGATAAAATGCTAATACCATTTGAATAATAAATAGCTGTATCAGTACTTCCAATACTGTTCAAGGATAGTTGGAAGAGCAAAAGTTTCCACTAATATTAGTTTTGAAGGAAATTACTTGAGTGAGGGAGTCCTTTCTCTGTTTTGGTAAAATTCAACATTTTATGGAACTGACATTTGCAGTGGTTTGGTTTGGTTTCTTTGGAAACTCACACACTTAACTCATCCAGGTCTCACTTTCCACTCCTTGTCTAAAATCTTCTGAAGTTTTGGGGTTTTATTTTTCTGACAAAAGTAAGAATTGCCTCTATACATATGTTTATTCTTCAAAATTTTCTGACAAAATCTCTTATTCTCCAGCAATCTCCATTCAAAGCAACAAGGACTTTGATGCTTGGGCCATAATCAGATTTTAAAGCAATAAATATTGAATATGTCTAGTGCTGAGGATGGGCTCTTCAAAACTCATGTAGTATGTTTCAAAAATTTAAGAGCAAGATTTTTTTAATATGATTGTGGACAGCTGTGCTCTTCAGTCCATATTTTCAAAACAGCTCAACACTTACAACTCTTGCTGAAATAAATGCCAGGTCTTGTATTCAAAGGAAGTTACTGATATGTGAACTGAATTTAAAATCGTTGTTTAAATGCTGAAAGATGGACATATTTTTAGATGCTGCATTTTTAAGTCACAGGCTGGCAGTCTCCAAATAAAAGTTATATTGGAGCCTGTGTTGTTAATATTCCTTCCAATATCATCTTAACTTTGACTTCAAGTCTGGAAATGTGTTTCTCAGCCATTTTGGCTTGACACTCTGTCTATCCACAGTCAGCCTTTTCCAGGGAATACTTCAACCCAGCACCTCACAGAGGTTGTTTCCAGTGCTGATGGAAATGCACATTCTCACAGAGGGTTTGGGAAATGCTAAGGGACAGGTTAGTTTGAGCTATAGTTAGTGTGAGCTATGTGAGCAAGTTTTTTGCCATCACTGCAATCTTCAGCTGGCATAATTAGCTTGAAGGTAGCCACTGAAGATCACATACTCATTCCAGTCCATGCCAGTGCAATATGCGGTTCCCATGCCCAGGCTCCCCTAGGTGCAGGAGAGGGTCCAGCTAAGGATGCTTGTTCCCTTCTCCACTTTGGGCCACCATAAACTTTCTGCTGTCCCTTGATACTGCATCACCTCTGGTTCACTGCAGACTGCATGCTGCTTGCCATAAGGCCCTTAATGCTCTAGGAGGTAATGAATATCCACTGTCACTTAACACTTGGGTGCCACACGTTTTGTTGAGCTAGCTCCCTGTGCAGAACGCTACAGTGCGATTCACCTGTCTGAGTTTAGATGCATACAGTGTAGATACCTGCTATGTGAGCAGGATCCTTCAGCACTCAGTAGAAATGCGAAGAGTGGGAAGTGCAAATCTTTTCATTTTAGTGCAGGTGTCTAAGATCCTGCCCTGGATTTGCCCATTTATGCCTACTTCTACAAGAATCCAGGCATGGGAAGTCAGAGAGAGGAAAAAAAAAAAAAAAAAAGATGACCACTTTTAGCCTTACATTCTAAAAACATCTTAGCAAAGGTTGTAAAGTCTTTTTCTAATAAACAGAAGCATTGGAATTGGCCAGCAGGTTTGCTCATCAAATAGTAAGTACTATGGGAGGAAATGTGCATCTGAGAAACAAAAAGGAGTACGTCAGGGCCAGGAAACTGTCTTGCAACCACATCCCAGTTGTATAGCTGTTTTCAGGAAGTACACAGCATTTGTGTGAGTACCTGTATCAGCAATACAGTCAGCAGACAGAAGGTAGCACAGAGGGAGAGGAAAGAGAAGGTGCTGCCTTTCATCCAACAGACAAGTTCATTAACATTTTTCAAGGTAAGTGGTTTTCATCAGAAATAGGCTTTCTTCTATAAATGTCATTTTCCCCGGAGTCTCTTGATTTTCAGGTTACATGACAAAAACACCATGCCACTGTTTTTTTCTGTTGGTGTTGCTGGAATATTATCCAAGCAGTTACTGAAAGTGTGGGGGTTTTAAACTCTGATTAAAAATATATATATATATTTATATAGAGACACTTCAGAAACAGATAAGAAAATTTTGCACAAGTGAGAGGCACCTACTTAGACAGAAACCATCCAACAGTTAAGTGAATTCATTAATTGTGATGACGCCACAGGACACAGAGCTCAGTCTTGAGTATTTTGGATGGACAAAACTTGGATATTTTGTATTGCAAGTGGCTTTTTTAGGCAGACAACTTTACAGAAAGTAAACCACGAATTCTTAATCTTCTAAAAACATTCAAGTATCTCTTTTTCTCAGCATCTCCAGTTTCTTGGGTAGACCTAGCCTGTGATGGGAAGAAGCCTGTAGAGAAGCAGGCTAGAAGCACCCTAGGTGACTCTGCTTTTCAGCATGAGTAAGGAGCACCCACTGCAACAATGCAGCTCAGTTCACAAATCTCACCCTATATTCATGGCTCATCAATTCCACTTTCATAAACAAAATTGTTCAAGCAAACACTAGCTTGATAAAAAAAAAAAAAATCCAAGATGTCACCACCATCAAGCATTTCAAGCCCAATTGTCTCTTTGCAACTCAAAGCAGAAAGACTTGCAAACATCTAATACAAGTAGGAAAGATGAATAATATATGAAAGAAAAAGCAAAAACCAGGAAACAGTCAGAAGTCTGAGCAGCTAATTGCTGTACATTTCCCATAACAAACTGACAGACAAGGAAACACATCTAGGAGCCAGGCTACAGGGATGGATCATGACAGCAGAGGTAGCACATTACAGCAACACCAGAGCACTGAGGAGAGAGACCATGCTTCCCTCCCTTCACCACTGCACACACAGGTCACACACAGTGACGGTAACACTGTTCCATGCGGACAATAGAACACCCAGCCCAGCATCTGCCCCAAAAGCAAACTCATAAGTATGCAAATTCCAGGAGGACTATATTAACTATACCTACTATAAACACAGATAACTTCACATTAGTATTTACAAAAGACAGTTTGATAAAATTGCAGGACAAGCACCACAACTGGAAAATACAGCCAATTCTTTCCCCAGCAGTTTTGAAACCCAATATTCTTTCCCCACAAGAAGAGCACTTCAAAAGCCCTGTTCACTGCCCATCTCACCCTTTGCCCCCTCTTTTCTCTCCTTCTCTCAGTCTTTCTCAGCTTGCTGCTCTCCAGGCCATGAGATGTGTGGCTGCCCAAATCATCTTCCTTCCTTCCTTTCCCCAGATCAGATGTGCACAACCTGCACGTGCTGCAGGTTGAGCTTCCCCCTCAGTTACCACACCAGATGAAACCAGAACCAGGCCAACAATCAGTTTGCTCCTCCAAGTCAACGCAGCACAGAACTTCTCCATAGACCTCTCTTAGCCTCACCCACCACCCCACATATCTTCCCTGCAGCTTTGAGAGATGGCTTTCCTGCTATGTCTCGGAGTACGTAGGCAGGACAAAGCAGCCACTGTGGAAACTAACTGTGGATGGGCATGTTGGGGTAGATGGGCATGGTGGAGACACCCTTCATGTCTAGCAGATGTGCTGACCCTCTTCTCCAGGTCTGGATGGATGCCTAGAGGAATCACACTGGCTTCCTTTAGCGACAAGCCTCCCCCTTCCCAGGGAGAGTGGAGGTAGCTGCTGTTTTAAGTGCTTCAGCTGAGTGGTTTCCAAGGGATTGGGTTGAACTTGGTGTCTCCAGACTCAGCATCCTTGGTGAGTGGCTGTCGCACCAGGACAAAGCCTCTGGAGAGGCCCGAAGAGTCATGCCATGGTTCCCCTAGTATGGCGGAGCCCCAGACTGCAGGCATGCTGGCTGTGGCATATCTTTACAGTTTCACCAGTGTTTTTTCAGTGTTACAGCTCCAGCTTTTCCTAGCCAGGTGTTCAAAGGAGCTTCAACGCTTGAGACGAGAGCCTGTCAGAGGCTGGAATTTACAGAGCAGTTTCTGGGGCTTTGGCACCTTCTCTGCTTAAAATCTGTCTCTTCCCTTCTGCTTTCGTGGCATGCTCATCCCCAGCTCATTCCCCACGTTCACAGAGCTGCATGCTGGAACAGCAGAGCTATTCCCCGCAGCTTTCCCTGTTCATTTAATTCCTTCAATAGCTTTCTATAACCTGAGCAGCACATTTGTTAGTTGACAGTTTTTATTTTATATTTCATTTGCCATTTGTCAGCCCAGTAACACAGATTCAAATTCCTTTTTGATGTTTTTGTGTTATCTACAAATACTTTAAAGTCACAGTATTCGTCCTGTTCCTCACTTGTTCTGAAGCTCACATCAGCAAAAGCACCTCCCTCTAGTGGTCTAAAGACAACCGAGAGTTTTTAAAAAAGTGAAGCAGTTTCCAGATGCTGTGGGTCTGTCTAACTTCAACAGATGCCGGTGTCCCAGGATGGTAAGCAAGTAGTGTAGCATATGAAAAATGCCCATGACTCCATCCTTTGCCAAGTATGGTAAAGAAGATGTGTTATAACACTGACTGTCCAGCAGCTGAGCCCCTTGTGGGGAGACCGTCAAGTCAGCAGCCTCAAATACTGTTACTCACATTGAAAAATATGGAAATAGGCAGCTGAGATCACGTGACAAAGCTGGGTCCCTGTTTCACGGTCCTGAGAGACCATAAGGCTCAGTAAGCATGTAATAACAATATAATTCTGTTCCTTAGTCAGTGGTTATAGAAATCAGTAGGCTGTAAAGTAAAAGTTTGACTTAAAATGCTGTTAAGCCAGGGAAACCAAAATTAAGAGTCTATTAAAACTACACAGTCATGATCACTGTACCTGAATTTTATCTTCCCCTTCTATTGTTGCAAATAAATGCCATCTTTAGAGACACAACATGAGCAAAGGCCAGTGGCAATTTTCTGTCCAGCTATGTGCACTGCCCTTCATGCATTAACAAGCTGTGTATTCTTCTGTAGTCTGTGTCCAGCACAAGACAATATGCAGTAGTGATCTAAATACAGGCATGTTTAAGTACTTCACTGGAAAATCGCGGTACAATTCACAGTCTAGAATGATGTTTTATAATTTTTCAAAGCCATTGATAAATTAATTTTCTTAACAGATAAGCTCATCTGCAACCTTCTATCTCATTGCAAAGCCACAATATGGAGACAGATTATCTATCTGAGTGAATTTGAACATGCTTTTTCATAGTATTTTAGTACAAATATCAGATAGCAACTGTAGACCTTGTTTTTCTAAAAGCTGCTTTTGAAAGCCTGAAACATTACTTAGAATGTAAAAATAATATAAAGAAGATGTATCTTTATCCAGCTCCTTTGCCTGAGCAAGTTACAGGAAAGGGAGAGAGGAGAATCTAGCCTCATCTCTGGAACTAGATCTGATGCCTAGATACAGCATTTCACCAGCACAGTTCCTTTAACCTGCCATCCTACATGGCTAAAGTCAACATAAAATCCATTCAAGATTCTCTGTAAAGAGAATTACAGAGCTCAGTCTGACAGCTGAAAATTCTGGTATCAAGAATGTAACAGTAAATAACATCTTATAGGATATAGGCTGGAGAATAAATGGTCCTATTAATAGAAGGACCCAGGTATTCCTGAATGGAATAGTGACCGCTTTCTTCATCAATTAGTCATGGAAACAATGAGAGGTGGATGCTATTTTAGACTTGGTTTTGGCAAGTAATGAAGACTCTGTAGAGGAGCTAGTAATAGAAAATAACCTTGGACTGCATGATCAGAATTAATTCAGTTTGAATTAAAGGGTAGGAAAAACAAAAGCGAAGCCTGTAAGTGGGGCTTTGGCTTCAAAGAGGGAAAACTATGAGAAATTAAGAAAACTACTTAGGAAAATGACTGGACACAGATGCTCAGGGAGTTAAATGCGGAGGAGGTATGGGGATTTCTTTAAGTCAAAGGTCCAAAAACATATGGAATTTGCAACCCTATAGAGAGGAGGAGGAAATGGTAGGGGAGACTCCCAGGCTGACTGCATGAATAACAACCTCAGGAAGGATATGAGCAGTGAGCGGAGAGCTCTGAGGACTGGAGAAAAGGGCTGAACAGCAAAGGTGACCACACTAGAGAGGTGAGGAGAGCAGACATCAGATGTGGATTATGTCATGCAACAATGTTGTGGGCTCTTAAAACAAAAGGTGGTGCTAGGTTTATATATAAGAAGAGAATAAGGGAAGATGTGGGGTTCCTTGACAGTAAGGAAGGATCAAGTCTTAAAATAATGAGGTGCAAGAGCTCTACACTAATAAATCAGATTTTGATTAGAAAAGGCAGAATGAGAATAAGAACTTATAATTGGGCATTCCTATGCCTGAGAAAAAAAGCCTAAATCAGAGAACTTAATGCACTAAATTTCTGCGCTGAACTGAGGAAGGTGATATGGAGATAGGTGGTATGCAGAAACACTGCAGTTTGATATCAACAGTAGGCAGGAGTTTAGAACAAATTTTGAAGGAAAGAAAGATGGAAGATGTGAAGGTAAATATAAAATAGGAGAAAAAGCAACACTGATTTATCCAGGATAGCTCAAGACAGACTAACTCAGCCCCCTCTTTCAATTAGATACCAGATATTCTAAGCAAAGAAATACAGATCTAATCTGCATGGACTTCAGTGAAGTATTTGATACAGGGTCTCCTGGGAAGTTATTATTTAAGCTGGAGAAGATGGGATTAGTGCAAGAATTGTAAGGAGCTAAAGAATTAGCTAAAAAGGAAAAAAAATGTGCTGAAAAAGGAACTATCAGGCTTGAGAAGAGGAGTGGCAAAGTTACAAGACTCAACCTTGGAACAGATCAAACTGATCTTTTACTCAGTGACCTTGGCAGAGAAAGTAGGAATGAGGTCATGAAACTTACTGCTGACACAGAATTGGAAGGCGTGAGTAGCTCTATGGAAGATCAGAAGAATTTGGTGACTTTGAGGACTGAAGTAATAGAAATGGAATGAAATTCCAAAGTAGGGCTTCATGCATTTGTGGGCTCAGCACCAGAAGTTCTGCTACATGATAGGGCTTCCAGCTGGAAGCTAGAGAGGCAGAGGAATAGCTTGAATACATTTGTTGTATGCCACTATCATGATGTAACTGTGAAAACTCTAGGAGGTATGAGACAATATCAAATAAAGAGTTTCCAAAAGAGATATTGCATATGAATATTGCTGTACAAGCTGCTGGTCAAACCTCATCTGAAACACTGTGTACAGCTATGGTTCAAAAAGGTGAATAGAAATTGGAGCAAGTGCAGAGAAGGGGCACAAAGAATCTGTTATCCAAGAGGAGATGAAAAGCTTGATTCATGTAGTCACACTGGAAGGAAAACGATTCATCTTTATAAATTAATCAGCAGAGTAAACTTTAGGAAAGGAAGAGGTCTCTAAAGAGCAATGCTAGTGTAAGAACAGAACTGTATAAATGGCCGTGAACAGATCAGACTAGGAGTTAAAAGGTCCTGAACCAGCAGTGGAGTCAAGTCAGGGAAGTCTAGCAACAGAAACCATGTTTGTGGGACACATCGTTGTTTTCAAACACGTCTATTAAAGGGATTATCCAAGATGATAGCCAGAGACATCCCAGATGGCTCAAAGCAAGAAGGACCTTCCTTCCAGGTCAGTGTTTCTAAAAACACTGTGAAAGGTATATGCATTCCCTCAAAAAAAGCAAATCAAACCTTTTTCTTAACTCAAACTCTAACTTTTGGGCAAGAGATGATGGATATTTTTTTTGATGAATGCCAAGAAGAGTTTAGTGCTTGTTCTCCCCGAGAAAAATTCAGAGTTTCCATGCAGGGAGGTAGCAATCCAAATGGTCTACAAACAGAGACTTAGAGGACAGCTGCACCTGACTCCAAATGAAAGATCATTTTATTGACACTTGTGGGCTTTTGTCTGATCTTCTGCTTCGATCACCATTAACATTATTAGCATATCACAAAAGATAGCAAAATGGCCCTGAGCAGGTGAGGCAGCACCAGTGGGTGCAGAGTGGTGCTGGGCCATGGGAGCCCAGTGATTTGCCTCAGGCCTGCCAGGCAGCTGGGGGCCAAGCACCAGGCTGCCACAGCAGCCCTCTGTGCCCATCCTGTGTCAGCCTGACCCAGCACCGCCCGCTGTTATTAGTCCAGCTCTAGGAGGCACCAAAATGACAGAAATGGCAGCCTAGAAAGGATTTTCTCTCGCTCTGTTGCCAAGAACTGAGCAGGGACCAGTCTGAACCCAAGCTTGCCACTCTTGATGGACTCACCTTGCATTGACCCCTTTTTGCATTACCACAGCACAGGCTGGGGCCAGTTCCCAGCATGAGGAGCCTTGCCCTAAATCAGGTCACTCACACAGAAGTCCAGGCCCCCAGTGGCACCTTCCTTGAAGGGCTTTGTCAACAAGAAGAGAAGTTTCTCTCCCCACTACATGGCAGTGCATTCAGTGCCAGCACCAGGCCTTCTCCTGCAGGACACCTCCCCTTCCCCTTTATTGTTTTAAAGCATTCACTGGGTTTGGTGTTAGCACTGGGGTGCTCAAGTGGCTCTACCTCTGACACAGCTGGCCCCAAAGAGTATATCTTCTGGCTTTTGTGTTGCTTCCCAGAGATCATATCCCAGACCACAAAGACACACTCCATCAGCCTCTTCTATTCCTTTCCCCAAGCAGATCAGCTGTCCTCTGTGGAAGGAATTTGCTATTTCTGTACCTAGATCTGTGTCTCTCAGGAGTGTCAGACATTAACTGCTACCACATATTCTGCAAATGCTCCTTGCTCTAATTAAGCAATAATTAATGGCTCCGAAGTATGAGGTAGATTCCCAAGTTCTCTGCCATATAAAAAAGTATCTAATCTGTCTTCTTATTTTTAATTTCAATTTAAAAAGATAATATTTCCTTCTAGTGTCCTTGTGTCTGCAGTCACAGCATTCGTCAGTCACTACTATCATAGTGGTTTCTCACTTGTTTCTCATAATTTTCCTCCTGTGAAACGATAATAATAAGAAGAATAAAAGCTTTCCCTCACTTTCTCCCTTTTTCCCCCATTATCAGCTCTATGCCCTGATTCAGGTAAGACAGCTATTTGCAGGAGCATTGCAACCACAGCTGACATCTCCACCTGCAGCCCACTGCAAATGCCTTGCTCCACAACACTGTGCTCCTCGCTCAGAGTCCTGTGGGTCCTACAGTTCAGTCCTCTGCTCAATTCTTGCAGCAAGGTCAGAGTTAAGGTGGTTTTTGTGTTGCATGGAAAATAGTATTTTAAATCTACATTTTGTGTTTTCCTAATAATTAGTAACAAGGCTTCCCGCTGGGGGAACTTAGCTCATTATTTCTGGGTGCCTGTAGTGTATGGGCTACATTTTGTTGCAATCCGAACACTTTGTTTTTGGCAGGCACAATGTGTGAAGCCTTTAAATGAGCATTCTTTGCTTGGTTGATTTTTTACATTTGCTTTGGGCAAGGCAGAAGGAAGAGAAAGTCCGGGCACCTGACAACATCTTTAATGCTGCCTTTACAGGTTGTTCTCCTCACATGGGGCACATGAAATCCTTCCCAGTACTCTCCCTGCCCCTCTTCTCCACCAAGACCAGGATTTCCAGTGCTGTAAACAACACTGAGGGAGCAACATCAGTCGTCAGCCACAAAGACTATCCCCCTCAAGAGCGAACCTTTATGAATGAGGTTCTCCTTATTGCCCCTGCAGAGCTCAGGGTGGCCCCTGATCTGCTGAAAGGCCTATCAGGGGTGATCCAGAGGTACCAGCTACTGCAAAGGCATACACCCCTGGGCAGAAACTAGAGTTCCCTGGAGAGACAAAGGCTCCAGGCTGGTTTTTGTTGGCCCCTCTGAACGGCCATTACAAGCCACAAACCACCAAGGGACAATGTGGCTGCAGTTCAGCTAAGTCTCATCAGTGACATTTTCCTCCCACAATATTCCCTGGATAGCAGGATCTGGAGCTCTGTTGTTGCCTTAACACTTTGCAGGACTCTGTGTGGGTATTTCCAGCTGGTGACTCGGCTCCATGGGTTGCCAGAGCTCTTGGGTTTCACTGTAGGCCCATTCTCTTTGTGTCTCACTGCGTGAGTGCATCTACCTCTAGATGATTAGAGTCAGGTCTATTTCTGGATACTCTTGCCCAAGTGGATAGGAAAATCTCCATTTGTGTGGGTTGGTGGGAATTCTGCTATGGGTTGATACAGTCCATATGTTTCTGCTGAGCTGGTAAGCACTAATATGTTATTTTAGAAAATAGTAGTTATTAGCTTTTACCATGGAAAACTTGCATTTGTGGGACTCTATTTTTACCACTTCATGTTACCACTATTTCTACCACTAATTTATTCACTAGCCTAGAAAAAATGTTGTTCCCTGAACTGTAACTGTTATGATGCCAGCACTGAGTTTATCATGGCTTCCGCAGTTTCTTAATATGGAGCTACTGTGTCCCATTTCAACAGAATATTGTCTATAAAACAGCACAGGCAGGTGAGCTAAGCAAACAGTGGAGGTGACTGGTTGGTCAATGGCTTTCAATGAAAACAAAAGGGCTCAGTTTGCTTGTGGTTTTCGTTTGGGAAATTCCAAGTTTACCATATTCGCTAAAAATATCCCAGCAATGGCTGAATTTTCATGGAAATGATAGTGAATTCTAAAAGTTCCCCAAAATTTTGGCTTGAAAGATTATTCAGATTTAAAAGTTCATTATTTACTACTTGCTATGCTCTCATTTGAAAATATTTCATTCATTCATTTCAGGCATGGAGCAGAAGCAACACATGTGCTACAGGTCTCCCACCATCCCCTGCTCAGTCCCAGCAAACAGCTCACAGGCATATCCCAGACTAGAAGTCATCCAAGCAAACTGGTAACTGCCAGCAGAAAACAGGCAGAATGAGGGCCTTTTGGAAAACAGTACAACAGAAAATTGGAAACAAATCTTAACTGAACTGAAACTTGACCAGCTTTTTTGCAAAGAAGTCTTCATTTCTATTTGTGATGTAGTAGGATTTCTGTTGCCTAATTTCTGCCTTCTCAAAGTTTGGTCTCTGATTATCTAGATGGGCTTCATTTGTAGGAAAGAGAAGAAAGATATACTTGCAAAGAGGAAAAAGAAGAAAGATGTACTTGCAGAGAGCTGTTTTTTCATCCTGACATAGAGCCAAAATGGTATGAATGACCAGCAGAAGGAGCTGGTCTCTCATGGCTGATTGCAAGGGTCTCCAGGCAACCCATCACACAAGACATCTGGCTTTCAGGCAACCAAATACAGAAGATATTAACCCTGCCTTTAACATCAGCACTAACTAATGCACACACCTTCTGCTTTCTGTAGGAAAGGACTTGGGTCCAGCAAGCATGGGCTGTGTCCACATTGTGCCTGAGTTCGCATATTCAGGGGAGTTAAAGCCCATCACACTCTGAGCTGTCCCTGCACATCCATATTATTCTCTATAGGATGCCCATGGCTCAGGTTGTATGTACCCACACTGTAAGAGAACCCAAGCTGCAAACCCCACCAACCCCACAACCACGTGATCGCACTGCTGGTGCCAGGGGACAGGTGGAGGTGGGTGGGTTGGGCACAGTGTGTTCAGCCCATGCACACTGCAAAGAGTGAACACCTGCACGCCTGAAGGCCAACATAGGAGCTCAGTGATATGAGGTGAGTTTGGACTCCCGTATGGGCTACTCCTTCTCTTACTGTGGTTTCCAGTAGAGGTCAGCATACATCTAATGCATGGGGTGGGAAAGAAATTGTTGCTTTCCTGCTTCAGTGTCTCCCCAGGTGTGAGCTCTTTGCATGGAGTCAGACATGATGATGCTGGGAGAAGGGAGTCAAGCACATCACCACTTTCCTATTCCTTGAAAGGCTTTTTACTGCATTCCCAAACTAAGTGACACTGCTCCACAGGCAGCATGAGCTACGGCTGGCTCCAGTGCTAGACACAGCCTCCTATCTCCTTCTGCTGGCTTTCACAGCACATGCTTGCTTCGTTGAAAGCCTAAATGGGAAACAACTACTAATAGTTGTGTTTGTGTACAGCACTTTGTTAGGACTTGCATCTTCCAGTTGTTCTTCTGTAGAGTATTAGATCAAATTCTCATGGACAATTAGAACTGGGAGAGTATTAACAAAGGAGAAAATTATGCATTGAACATTTTGCTTGCAAAATTCACTGAATAAATTATTCAGATTTAATGTGGAAGAATAATGGAGGAAATAATTGAATAATGAAATATCATAAAATTAATGGACTGTTCTATTAATAATTTTATGTCTTGGCCTAATACAATAGAATGGAGAACAAAAAATAGAAAAAAATGGGTGTGTTTTTATGAAAACAGAGCAATGGGTCTGTTTGCGAAACTATGCAGTGTTGTCAGCACTCATGAGTTTCTCATAACTCTTGTAATAGTGCTCTTGCATTGAGAACTGAGATACCACATGCAAATCTCAAACTTTCCACTTTTATGATGATTCAGAAAAAAAATTGAAATGGTTGCCTGAATTAGGTCTGAAAGAACACCCTTCCATGTTATTACAAAAAAAAAAAAAAACAGTGATTTTTTGGACAATCTTGTAACTTTTCAAACCCTAGGACAAGCACTGATTGCATTTTAGAGATTTGTCTGACATCCACATGCCTGCCGTGTCTGTGATGGTGTTCTGTGTACCAGGTGTTTCAGGAACTTCATCCTTACGTTTGAGCACAAACATTCAAGTTCTGGAGAATTTTGTTGTTGGTTTGCTTTCTGGATTCATCAAAGCACTTGGGTATGTTGTTGAGTCTAGTCAAAAGGAGTCTGGAGTGATCTGGTGTATTATGGAGGAGCCTAGCAGTGCACTTGCCATGAGCTTTGGGATCATGCTGGTAAACCCTCAGGAAGATCTGAGAACAGCTGAGAAGCTGCTGCTTGCCCTCAGATGGCAGGGGCAGAGGAAATGCCCACTATCTTTGCTGGGTGGTGGTGAACCAAAGGGGCAATTTGGATTATTTCCAGCTTGTTTCAGAACCAGACCTTTTAGGCTATATTCTACACAAAGTGCTATTTCTCATGGTCTTGTATAGAATCAAATTTTGGTTTTGCCAAAACCAGAGAAAAAATTCACATTGATTTCATTATGTCCAAAAGTTCTTCTGATGCAATTCCTTCCACACAGCTCAGGTTAAGTTGGGGGTCCGTGGGTCGCTACAGCAAGGTACTGGCGTTTTGCTGTAACTTGCAAAACTGTGCTCCCCTGTTGCCTTGCTGGGATTTGTTTTTGCCCAAAAGGCCATATCTACCTCACCCTTTAGTTTATAGTTTTAATTTAATAGTTTATTAGTGTTAATCTACCTACTCTGATGTTTAATGTCTGATCACTGAGGGACATTCATGCAGCTACTCATACGGTTAAATTAATCTGGCCTTACTCCACAGCTTTGATATGTTCAAACACTTCCCTAGTCCCTTCCCATCTCTGGATTTTTGTGGTCTTTTGTCTTCTTCACACCAGAGCTTTGCTGTGTCACTGATTTGCCCACCTGCTCTTGGACTTCTGCTCACTCTCCTCTATTGTTGGGAGGTTTCACTTGCTAACTAGCCCTGGAATGCAGCTAAGTGAATCTGCACCCTGTAAAAAGCTTCCTCGAGCACATGAGTTGTCCCTGATTACCTAGGAAAAAACTCAAGGTGCAAACATCTGGGACCTTTGTGCACATCCCAGATGCTGGGCAAACTGCGTCCATACTATCTCTCACCCTGGGACCTGGCAATTGAGGATCTCCATCTTTTACTTAACAGGAAGCAGAGAAATGCTTCTGACAAGAATTTATTCCGAGGATGGATTCTTCTTTGCTGTCTCCTGAGAAAGCTTTTCCTCCTTTAAGGAAAGGACATGGCTTCACACCTGAATTTAGGCTTTTACAGTGTAGGCTTCTGCATCTTGTTTCCACTGGCAGATGGGAAAGGGGAGAGGGTGCTTTTAGGCAGCAATTTGTCTGCCCTGTGTGGCGATCTACCTTCACATGTGATATATCTGAAGTATTGGTGTCTCTACTTACTAGCTAGGATGTAGCTGTCTAGGGGAGGTCCAGCTCCAGATTGCCAATGCCTGCATTAAGGTGTCTCCGCATAAACCCCTCCAGGTTCACTGCGTGTCCAGGCTCCCAAAATAGTCCTTAGAGAGCTCATTGATAGTAGAGCTGGACCTGCCCAGCTCACTGTAATGTAGACACTGACACCTGGCCAGCTGAACCACTGGACTCCAGTGACAAGATCTCCATAGACTTTTGAGGAAGCATCTACACCACCTCCTAGGCAGGCATGTCAATTTAGGTGTCTGGAATATGTCTATAATCTGAAGCTGAAGTGGCGTCCCCAGACATCTAAAGTCAGGTGAGATGAATCCCCCCCTCCAGGAAGGCTGGATGTCTTAGCAAGGTTCYTCAGGTTAGCTGCAGCAATTGGATGGTGGGAGCCTGAGCAATGAACTACGCATTATCTCAGCGGGTCCTGAGCATCCACAGCTTTTTATTTTGCCCAACAAGGCAGTGCAGAAGCTTCATCTCCTGCATCAGATTTTTTACCCCAGAATACATATGGTTGAGGTGGGCCTGTCTCTGCATGCAGCATGAGGGTAGTCTTGATGTGGACGCACGTAGCAAGGCTTACATTTCATTTCATTAGTTACCATAACTGATGAACCCACAGAGGGTCAGTATGTTCTTTAGCAATTAACTGAGCTCCAGAGACAGTAATTTGTCTTGTTCATGTTACAGCACCAAATGAATTTTGCTGTGTTTAATAATCATTCTAAAAGCAGATCACAGAGCTGGGAGGGAGGGAGAGATCATATCAATCATTTGTTTTCTAACTCTTTCAAGGAATTTCCTACTGTGTTTAATTTCTTGCTGGTGAGTCCTACATGAGCCTCGGGAAGGCAGGCACTGCTATTATTATTCATTTTTTTAATCATCAGAGGAAACTATTTAGCTGCACCAGAAAATTAACATGCTCCCAAATTCAGGAGGAGCCAACAATTGGGAAAATGCAATTTTCACGGATGCTGTCATATTAGTCTAAATGGTATAATTTAGGGCAGCTTCATTTAGGGATTTTTAAAGGAAATTTAGCTATAGCCCTTGGATCCCTGCTGCAGAGAATCATTTCTGGGCCATGGGACTGGGCTATCATCCCACTTTGCAAAAGTGACAGAGAGAAAGTAATTGGCTTGTCCAAACTCTGCCAGGGATACTTAAACCTCCCAATACCCAGGCCAGGACCCAAGGTTAGTGGGGTGCGAGCACACACATTTGCTAGTACTATTACTGCATCTCTGTCCTGTCTCTGCTGAATAGGGAGGGGGATTAGCCACAGAGAAAGGGCTCACAAAGTGGAGAGCAGAGCTGAATTTGCTCTGAATAAGGAAGAAGAAGAAAATTAGCATTTGCCCTGAAAGCCAACTCAGCTTCAAGGAATTGTTAAAAATCAGTGTAGACAAACTATCCATATTCAGTGGGAAAAGGCTGTTGCTACCTCATTCCGCCTGAACTCATCCAGGATGGTGCCACTGGCAGTGYTCCAAGGTCAGCCTCCCAGATTAAGAGGAAAATATCTTCAGACGGGTCCTCTAGAAGAAAAGCACCTCCCTTCAGCCTGTCTGCCTTGGTCATCCTTTTAAAGTAATTATGCAATACCCATTCACAGCACCTCAGCTCCTGAGTTACATACGGATAAATCTCCAGGACACTCAAGCTGTATCCCAAAGAGAAAATCATATACAGTCTGTRCTACTCTGAAAACTGCACAGCTCTTAACACCTGCAAATCACCTTGGAGTTAGCATGAAAAAAAAATAAACAAAAAAAAGCAGTAAAGACCCTTGATGATGCCCATTGTAACCTGCCCTCCAAACATCCTGGGAGGACACTGCCCTTTGTGATGTTAACAACAGCCCGTATGGAGACTTTGTACAATTTTGCACAGCTCAGTATCAGTGGAAAATGCAAGGGGTAGTGAATGACTCATATCATTGCTTCTAAGGACCCCCTACCATGAGCCAAGGGGCTTTCAGAGTTGCTGATACACCTGTCTCAATAAATGTCTTTGACCTGAGCCTGTTGCAGCCTATGCTGGTTGAGTGATTGGTGCTTTAGGGGGTAGAGTCTGTTTGCAGTCATGCGCTGCTGCTCCCGTTTGCCTGAATGTTTTAACCAAGGGCATGTCTCAGAATCTTGGCCCTGTGCGCTGAATTCCCACTGCTGCAGGATGGTGCCTCCGATGCTGCTACCCAGCAGCAAAGGCAGTGAGAAGGAGGTGCAGTGGCTGGAGGTTGTGCAAGGTGTCCAAGAAGCCCTGGGAGCTGCAGGAAGGTGCAGGAGGGAGCCCAGCCTGCAGCTCCAAGGGAGCAGGGTCCCCAGAGCACCTGAGAGGCCCTTGAGACCTAGCTCTGCCTCTCATCTCAGCAAATGCCCCACCAGACCATCCTCACCCTTCAGAGAAGCCTTCTCACAGTGCACTGGGCTGTCTTCAGTGGGAGTTTCTCATTCAGAAGGTGATCTGGGCTTCTGCTCTGACATCCTCCTTGTGTGGTATGTTTTGGTAATAGCCACAATTATCTCAGTTACTAGTCAACAACACCACAGGGGAGACATTTCTCACCTGGTTTTCTTCCCAGATCTTCAAATGCATGAAATTGAAAAGAAGCACCACAAAAGAAGTTTCCACAACAATGCTGAAATCTCAGACCTATTTGAAAAGAATTAAAATAACTTAAAAACATTGTAAAACTTTTAAAATAACTATTCTGTTTTCTTCTTCCTTCTTGCCATTCCTGGGGGAAAAAAAACAGCAGTGTTTCAGAATTTCAATTTGGTTCTTTTCTTTTTTTGCCACTTCATAACTTTTCAAAGGAAGTTGCAAAAGAAGTTTTGAAAATTACAGAGCAGAAAGGAAGGACTAAAGAAACAAAAGAGAGAGGAAGAATTCCACTGTGTTTAGTGGGAAAAGGAAGGAAGGTTAAGATAAAGACAGGCAAGAGGGTCAAGACAAAAATCAGGCATGAGAATCATAAAATGCCAAAAGAAAAAGTTTAAGATCTAGAGGAGCTCTTAAGACAGCTTCAGCTTTTGGTGAGAAGAAACTGGACTCAGAGTCACCCTCCAGATTTGACTGGACCAGCCCTGGTCAAAGGGTCCTGCCCTCAGAGGCGTTTCCTGCCAAATTCCCATTGAGCTCAGCACAGCTCCGAGACCAAGGCATTAAACATGCACCCATGGGACGGGTAGGTGAATGACAGCTCCCCCCCAGCCCACAGGCTACTCTCAGATTCTGTGGCATATCAGTGGGACCAGACCCCAATCCAGCACCTCTCGAACCAGTATACGCACAGGGTGCCAGATGACATTGCACAGGTGCACCGGATCAGCACCAGCTCCACGCCTCAATCTGCCTCTCACCCGACCCCTGAGCCCGGGCTGGCTCACACAGAGCAGCTTGGGGCCTCAGCCCCGGCACGCCAGCCACGCACTCCCCTCTCTGAGGAGGAGAAGGACGCAGAAGACCGTGGTGCAAGTGGCAGGATCCTAGGCCTCAGGGGCAAGACATGAGCTGCATTCATCCGAGCTAAACGGCTTCACAGGCTCAGCCAGTATGGATGGTGCATGGGGAGTGCATCTAGTTTAAGGTCTGGGGGTTCAGGTTTGGGCCCCCATTTTCAGACATGCACCAAGGCTGGGAGGAAGAAGGGAGCCCAAGAGAGTGAGCTTCAGGTCTGCGCTAGAGGGCACTCTTGCCATGCAGAAATTGTGCTGGTGCTTTCCGGAAAGATTTAGGGTATTTCCAAGGCTGCAGTCAGACCAGAACGCACAGGGGAGATATAATGCAGCTGCATGAGGAGGGAAAGGGCCTGCAGCCCCTCCATCAGAGGAGCTGCAGTGGAGAAAACTCTCATACACCTCCCTTCCTACCTCCTCTCCCTCCAAAAATCTCCTCCTGGAGTCACAACAGAGATGTCCGAAGTGCAGGCTTCCTCTTCCTTGGAAAAGCTAGTCCTGCCCTGCAGAGGGTTTCAAACAGGGAGCAGGAGGCTGTTATTTCCTAGGCTGTTTCAGGATTCCCAGATCTGTGAGGGGGACACAGGTGCCAAGCAGAGAGGTTCGGCCCCTATGTGACACCTGTTCGCCTTTGGGTGTACTGCTGCTCAGTACCACCAGCCCTCAGGTAGGTTTCTTAGAGCAGCATCATCCCAACCATGCCTCCCACCTGTCTGCGGTCCATGGGGGCTCACTCCATGGTCTGCTGCAATGTCCTGAGCTAGGCAAAGAGATTTACCCTTCTTCGGCTCTAAGCACCCAAGAAGTCCATTCCTGCCCTTTTCCCAGGGCACCAGCTCTTGCCTGTCCCTCTTCCCAGATACCTGCAGGCCTGTACACCTGGTGTGCATAGTTGGTGAAGGAGAAGACACTATAATATGTGATAGAAATAGGTGGGCGCCTGGAAAAACACAATCTACTTGATAAGACCTAATGTGGCTTCCCTAAGTGGAAATTCTGCCTCACCAACCTCTTTCTGAAGGGGCCAACAGACATATAGACCAGGAAAATCCAGTTGATGAAATCTACCTACATTTCCAATAGCTTTTTATAAATTCCTTTCCAAAAGTTTTAAGGAAATCAAGCCAAACAGGGCAGGAAGGCCTGTCCTGGCCCACACTAGTAATTGATTAAAGATTCAACCAGTAGAGAGTGGCAAATGGTCAGCTCCCACAGTGGAGGGAGGTCTCCAGCAGATTCTGCAGGACCCCATGCTGGGACATGGGCTGTTCAGCATATTCATAACCTGACCTGGAGAAGGCGGTGAGCAGCAGAGTGCCAACATTTGCTGATGATCCAAAGTTACTCAAAGTAGTAGGAAGAAGAGCAGAATGTGAATAGCTTTAGGAGGACCTTGCAAGACTGAGTGAACAGGCAGTAGAATGAGAGGTGCAATTTGGTGTAGATACATGTAAAGTGATACAACCGGTGACAAACCAAGTGGGCCCTGAACCAACCCCTGCCACTTGGGAACGAGACAGTTCTATGAAAGCATGAGCTCAGTGATTTGCAGCAGTCAAAAATGAAAAGTAAATGTTATCAGGAAAGGAATAGAAAACAAAGCAGATAAAATTGCCATGTACTGTATAAATCCATGGTCTGCTCATATCTTGAATATTGTGGGCTATTTTGGTTCCTCCGTCTCCAGGAGAGGAAAGTTTCAGGGAAGAGCAGCAAGGAGTATTAAAGATCTAGAACAACTTGCCTTTTGGGACCAACTGAGTAAGACAGGGCACTTCAGGCTAGAGAATTGGTGACAAAACAGGAGCACAGATTTATAGAGAGCAGGTAGGAATGGACTGTTCGCTGCCTCTGGTAATACAAGGCCTGGGGCCCCTCAGATGAAGCTAACAAGGGCCATGAGCAAAACAAACAAAAGAAAGGAGCTGATTCTTCATTTTCTTGCCAGGGAGCATTAAAGTTCACATGGAGGTTTCAAGGGAGACTGGACAACACTTGGAATGGAGTGCCATTGAGGATCACTAAAAAGACTGAAAACTACATCAGCCTCAGGATATCCTCTGAACCAAAAAAAGCTAGTCCTGGGAGAGTGCTCTGAGGAGGAATCACTTATGCTTTCTTCGTCCTTACTCTACTTCTGGTTCTTCTGGCCACTACTGGAAATGGGTACTGGGCTTGATGGGCTATTGATCTGATCCAGTGCAGCTGCTCTTTTGCTCTTGCATTGGCTTGCCATGCAGTGCCAACATATTAATCTTCTGCGGCAAGAACTACTATTTCATCCCCAGAACAAGTATTTCTTGCTGTGCATATGGTGCCTGATCTTGCCTTTGCTGCCAAAATCCATTCTGCAGGGATCAGATTCCTTTGTGTTATTTTTATTTACTTTCAGGGTTCAGTTCAGATGATAAAAAATATATATGGCAAATGAACACCCCATATCTTCACATCTACTGTTCAATACTGCTGAGCATCAGACAACAAATTTCCTGTCTGCAGCCAGTTTATTTATTAAGACAACCAATCTGTCTGGACTGCTGCTTGGAGTCTGGTGCTGATGTTTGAAATTTCTGTTTTAATCACCTCTGCCCTGTCCTTTCTTTGGGGACAGAATAATAAATCTGTGTGGTGCCTTAATAAAAAAGGAGAAAGGATCAAATTTTAGTTTCCCAAGGAGCTGGAAGCTGCTTTGCCTGAATGATTTCATTATGAACACTTCTTGCATAAACTGAGCAGCCTTGAACTTATCAAATGGTCTGTGCTTGTATTTGGGGAGAGCTGCAGGGTTTAGTTCCTGCTTAAAAAAAGCAATGGGTACACCAGGCAAACAGGTCATTCTGGAAAATCAATATACACAAATTTCTATACCTAAAGTCAAACAGCCCCCAACTGGTGTGTGAAAGACCAGGTAAATATTGAGCTCACAGGCCCAAAAATTTCTCACTGCAGAGATTTTTTTTAAGCCTGATGATTTTCAGGACTATGCTTGATCTGTTATTCCCCCATCTCTGATCCTGATTGTGACAGAGCCCCGGAGTCAGCCCAGGAGTCTGTGGTGATATTGAAGGCTCTCTACAAATGCTCCTTCATTAAACCTACCTACAGGCCTTATTTCCCATGGTTGATTTCTACCCTTGTTTGTTCTGAAGCACTTCTCTCCCAAGGAATTCTGCCTTCTCAAGCTACACAAAGCACACATTATGCTGTGCTGGCACAAACTGACTGATAAGAAATTTAATATCAAGGCTTTCCCAGAGAAGACAAAAGATTGTTTCAGCTGATAATCCCAAGGACAGGAGCACATAGCTTTGCACATGCACTGTTTCTCTCTGATATGACAGTTATTCTCTTCTGATATTTATTTTTCCCTGGTAAGATGTTAGCCTCCACGCGTGGAAGTCAGTGTATTCTGCCTGCCCCCCAAGTCCTGCTGCCAGCTCACTGGTAGGTGGATTCATACTCCAGTGATTTCTGGGCTTTCTGCTCCTTTCAGCCCATTGGAGAAAAGCTCCAGAAGATCTTCTTCCAACCAGCCACATGCCTGGTTCTGGTCTGCTCTGTAATGGGATGCACATGCATGGGCTGACATTGAACATTTAGAGTACAAGCCAGCCCCCTTGCCTAAATCACTGACCATCTTCTGGGATTCTTCAGAGTATATTTTGAGAAGGCAGAATTTGGGATGGAAAAGACAAAAGTAATGTGGAGATCAGAGGCACAGAGAAAATGACACCACCACCAGGACATCCTTTCTTCCCCAGCCAGCTTGTAGACTGCTCACCCATGTGGGCTTCAGCCTATGCTTGTGACCTGTACATTCCCAAGCATGTCCAAAGGGGAGTCAGTAGAGGCAGAGGTATTAGCCCCATCATTCTCACATGATGGGAGGAGTTTTCAGCAGACTGATGGTATAACACAGCCAACCCAGTGTTTAGCCCCAAGGTCTCACTGTTCAGAAGTGCCAGAGGTCAGCAGCTCCAACACCCAGCTTTGCCTGTCACAGAGGCTTGGGCACCTTTGATGAGTTAGGAAGGACATATTCATGATTTTAGCATTTTAGCAGAGTATTCAAGAGTTGCTCAGGAACTTGCTCCAGCGAGCCAGTTCTCAGGCCAGAAACAGTGTATGGGGGGTGAAAAAGTGCCCAGTAAAGAGGACATAAAAGAGAATCGCACGTGAAGCAGGCAGTGTGGCTCCTCATATCCGGGGACGTGTGGTCAGTTGGGACACCACCTAGACATCAAGGGTCATGTGGTTTGGCCAACCCTTCACTGCCTCTAGCTGGGTGGCTCTGCCTCTTGCAAGCAGGGCTTCTTTCACAAGGTACTGCAAGTCCTTGCTCCTTCACAAGGACAATTTTTCCATTCAGTCACCTGGGTAGGAGGAAGACGGTCTTTGGACAGAGCAAAGACCCAGAGTGCACCTAGGAGGGGCTGACAGTTCCTCCAGGTCCTGGGGCCAAGCTGGCAGAGGCCTGCTGATGGTGGTGGTGTTATCTCAGTACCGGCGTGGAGAACTCTGAGATCTGAATGGGACCAGACAAGTACAAAATACTATTTCCATCACAAAGGGGATCAGCACAGAGGAAATGACAGGTCTAAGATCCAGCTATGTTTTAATGAGCTAGCAATTGCTACCGCTGTTGTGTCTCAGGGGAATTCATTCTGTCTCAATAGCACAGGGGGCTAGTAGCTAGCTAGATCCAGCCCATCTATCGAGAGAAGAAACCTCCATCCCATTTGCATTTAATGCAGAAGGCACATGTGTAGCTGCCATCCATGTTAACCAGGCCTCAGATCCTGGAGCTCAGAAGACTGGAAGAGCAAAGCATGGTCTGTTGGCTTTTCTAGACCCAAAAGAAGGCAAACTGGATTCAGAGTCTCTTTCTTCCTTTGAAGTTTGATGTTTTGTAAAATAGACAAAATAAGAAAAGCTCTGGAATAAGATTAGAGATTGGGCCACATGAAATTCAAATGGAAATATTTTTAATTACTGCTCAAATGAGTAATTATGACAGAGAAATACTGCCCTGGATACAGTTAAAAAGCAACCATCCCCTCTCTGCCTTGTTGCAGCTCAGGGGACAAACTGCTTTGGCCAGGATGCACAGAGCATGCAGCTCTGCCCCCAAATCATATTCCTTTGAGTACTTAAAACAACGTGCTGTAATTAGGCTGCAGCAGCTGGCAGTCAGATGGTGCAGCCTGAGCCAGGCTAAATGCTCAATTAGCAGCACAATGGCAGCCTTGAGCAAGCAGCAGGGAGCAAGGGGCCCACACAGCACCCCATTCCTGGAGGCCAAGCAGCGTCCCCTCTTTGTCTAACCACAGCCATCATTTGGCTGGAGGTGCCTTCACCTGCAAACCTTCTGCTCTTCTGGGACCTGGCTAGGTCCTCTGAGCAAACCACTGCTCAGCATGTGCTGCTGTGCTGTTGAAAAGCTCCTTTGCAAAGCATCTTAACATGAGGAAAAACTTTTTCACTGTGAGGGTGACAGAGCACTGGAACAGGTTGCCCCGAGAGGTGGTGGAGTCTCCTTCTCTGGAGATATTCAAAACGCGCCTGGATGCAATCCTGTGCAATGTGCTCTAGGTGACCCTGCTTGAGCAGGGGGGTTGGACTAGATGATCTCCAGAGGTCCCTTCCAACCTCAGCGATTCTGTGATTCTGTGAAGATTGGACAGCAAACTTTGGAAGAAAGGCTGGTGCACACACTACAGCACACACAGACACACACAGTAACATTTGGGAGTTCAGCATAAAGAGCCCCCAGATTTTGCGGTCATGCCACCTCTGCTCCTCAGTTGCTCCATGACAGCGCACTGCAGAAAGAACCATTCATGTCCCAAGATGCAGTTAATATATAGAGGCACCCTGGCAGACAATGCAGTAGAAGAGCAAAGCTGCTGGAGCTGGTATGGGAACCCCCTTGAGCACCTTCCAGCTAAACAGCTTTTAACTGCACCCTACCACCCTTTCCAGAGCCCAAGGAGCAAAATGAAAAGCCTGACCTGTCAAGTTCACACTTTGATCATAAAGCTTGTGACACTGTCTGCACCCTCCTCTGGCCTTGCAGAGAGGAAGGGGTCTCACACAGTCATCTAGGAGACCTTCTGGAAAAGGTCATCCTCAGGTGTAGGCCAGGGTTGGCAAGAGTTCATCTTGTGTGAGCCAATATATTGAATCTCAGCTATTAGTGTGGACAACATTTCAGAGGACTAAACAGGGATATTAAAATCCCTGCAATCCCACCACCTTGTCCTTTGAATGATAGGCAAACACCCCTAAATACATTATAATTGATTAAGACACCACCTGTTTCTATGCTTATATGAAGAGTTATCGATTTCAATTTAGTCCCTAGAGTGTTTATTTTGTAGACAGGTTGTTGTGAGCTGTGTCATTCATTCTAAAATTATCCATCCATTCACTGATAGCTGCACCCACAAAAAGAGAGATCCAGATCACCAGGCTGTATCCACTTTAGAGGACAACCCTTGCTCTTAGCTTGCCCCAGATAATCCTATTCTAGTAAGTACGACTGCAAGCACGTGTCCCAAAGAGCAACATGTGATCATTGCTTTTTCACAAGAAAAGTGCATTGTCTCTTCTGCATAATTTAAGTCTGATGACTTTGAGCTAGACACATTTCATGTCATGTTTTACTCATTAAATCCCCTAAATTACTTTATTTACTAACATGCTTCTTTTAAATTACTTTATTACTTAACTAAACTTATTTATTTACAGAGAATGGCAGAAGAGAAAGACAACTGTAGCAGCTGCTTGCTAACAATCATCCAAACCACAACGTGATAGCCACACTGGCAGAGCAAAAGCACTGTATTTTGGCTACTTCTAGCATGTTGCACAAGTTCTGGACAAAGCAGCTAATGGGTCTCTCAGAGAAAGACATTTCCACAAATTTGGGGCAGATTTTCAGATTTCTTAATTGTCCCCAGATGTTGCTTGTCCACATGAATACAAGCCAGACCCCCTCAAGCACAGATTTAATGGTGTGAACAGCACACTACAGAAAGTCTGGAGTGATTCTTGAAGCATGCTATCTTCTAATTGACAGGATTAACAATGGATTCAATTGCAAACCACTGAACTCTGAGTAACCAATTAAAAAAATGGAGACAAAACAAATGCTCCTTTAGCTTCTTCATTCCTACCAGTCATTCAGGTGTGCTGAATTTTTTTTTTAATAGCTTCACTAGCATGGCACAAGTTAAGATGAAAGGAAAGTATGTGGATGGTGCTTTGTAATGACCTAAAGGATGGTGAGCTACACCCTTTATGAGAAACCCAGAGGGAGTTTTTCTCCACCTTTCTGATATAACACCAGAAATGAGGCTGTCCGCTATAAGAAGTTCTGATGGGAAACAAAGATTTCAGGGACAGCTTCATAAGGGCACCCAGAACATAGTTTTCTAGCAAAACCTGGTCATTCTGGATGAACTACAGCTTGCTTAATCCTAGAAAAGTGCCACAGGCTAGCCTGGGATTAGTTTGGACAGATGACATCTCCAGGAATTGCAATATGCCACGGTGGAAAAGGGTGTTCAGGAATCAATGCTTCTACATCTGGTTGGTGTTCAGTAATGAGAGGAGTAGCCAACGGTCCCTACTGGGACCCAGTGAAATACATCCTCAGCCACAGGGGTGAGTCACAGATCCTCTCTTTTCTACTCAGCTCTGGCAGAGCCACTATTGAACTGAACTCAGACAGGACATCTCACACATCTTTTCCGCGGCTAAGTTGTCTCCTACACTGCTCATTAGCATCAGCAATGCGCAGGCAGGAATCAATGTGCAACAACAAATGAATTCCCACCCAGGCACAACAAAGAAAGTCACCTTGTTTGGTGGTCTCATGATACAGCACCCACTTTCATGCCCCACCCATACAGTCTCCAAACAGTGTGCTCATGCTGCACACCATGAACTAGGTCTGAGCTATTTAACTCAAGGCAGCAGCAGAAAATTAATTTGGCAGACAGATGGACAACTTTTTTCGCCAGATCAGCAGAGTGAATCAGCTGAACTTGAGACCAGAAGTTCCCGAGCCTGCACAAGAAAGAAGGTGAATTACACAGTAAGCCGCAGGATTGGGGGACAAAGGGGAGCTACCAAGCTGCTATCCTGGCTCTTCAGTTTCATTAATCAAACCTTGTAGTGTATAGCGTTCTCCTTTCTCCAAGAATACATTTGGTAGTTTCCTTTCCTCTTGAAATCCATTGGCATTCCAATGAGATTTTTACAATGCTCAGTTTCAAATCTTCTTTTTAAATTACGTTAATTCTGAGCACTTGCTATGTGGTGATGTTACAGCTACAACAGCAACAATCTGGAGTAAGTCTCCTGGAAATGAAACAGTAAGAAAGATCCTTATCATCAGGCAGCTGGAGATGTACAAGAACTCTTCTAACATAGCTAGTATAAATCTCATGGCACATTGCAATATGTAGCTCTGAGTTCGACCATCTGTGCTGGTTTCCTGCTTTACATTGATATTGTAATCCAACAACATTCAGGTTGTCAACATAAATGGGAGACTTAGCCACTGCCTCCAATTCCCCTCCGGTGGGTTTTACAGGGAGAGATTTGCAGCCACAGGGCCAAGAATTTACTGCAGACCACAGGGGCTGTTGGGCTCTCCAGCCCTATTTCCTCTTATTTCTTAGTGCTTCTATTTGCAGGAAAGCAAATACTTTGTCAGGCTCAAACTCAGCAGGTTCTAGCATAAAACACACCCTCCTCACATTTAGTAATTTGAATTTGTTGCATTCCTAATATTTCTTTTTTTTTTTTTTCTAAAGAGCTGAGATGAACATTTGAACTATCAGTGGTGCTGTGCTTTCCCAAATCTTTCATCTCAACCTTGCCAGGCAGAGCTTTGGAGAACAGAGATTGGTGGGGAGCAAACACAGATGCTGCCAATCTGCCCAACAATGTCAGTGACCAGCATGGAGGTTTCACTGTGGCTTGTGCAGCTCCACTCTCTAGTTTGTACTGTTTATACTATTGAGTCTTATTTATCACAGAACAAAATGACAGTGGCAATATTTGCTTATTTGCTAACTGTGCTTTATGGTGATGAAGCAGTACAGCTTGTACTTCTGCTGGAAGCAGTTACTTGCATCAGAACAGAAGTATAAATTCCTATTTTCATACACTTAACATTATTAACCTATCCTAGCAATTACCACATGAGAACCTGTGATATATCAAATCTCTTATCCTGATGACAGGAAACTACTATTATTTCTTCTATTATGATTAACATGTAGATCAGCATTGAGACTTATTCAATAAACTGAAGTCATTTTTCTTCTGCTTCTCTTCTGCAGCCAACAAGAGTGCTGGGGGATTTAGCTTGGCTCAGAAATGGTTAAGTGCCTGTAGCTTAGCAACTCATCTGTAATTAAGGGCATCTGTCTATATAACATCCTCCTCTATTATGGGCTGTTATGCTGACAGGTGCTAATGGCAGCCATTAGCTGAGGTTTTGTTCCCAGACAATGACAGAGCTCATTAGAGGCGGTGGCTCTGCCAAACCTCCCCTGGGGCCCAGGGAACCATCAGGTCCTTTGTGCGCGAGGCACCAGCTGCCGGGAGCGCGAGCGGTGGCCCTGGGCTCAGCCCAGACCCTTGGCATGGCGGGGATGAGGTGCCCATGGGAGGCCAGGATGGGGCTGGTGGCCTGCACCCACTAAATGCAGAGAGCTTGCCGAAGGTGCCAGCTAGAGAACAAAACCCAGGATTTCTAGGGGCTGCAAGCAGCTGGCATGATACTACAAAATACAAATTTTTTATGGTTCCAAAGCGTTCTTGAAAATTCTTGGAAAGCCAAACTGCTTTGTGCCTGCAAATCTCCTAGGCCAACACAGCCCCAACAGCTACAGTTTGTTCTCCGTGCAAGTCAGATTTTGTTCTGTGCTAATCTGAAGGGGGTCAAGGGTAAAATTCTGACTGAGTTTGTATTCCAAAAAGGACTCCAGGGAGAAGTTACAGCTGCTTAAAAAGGGACATCCACATTCCAGAAATAGCTCTTGTCCTCTCAGCATAAGGGAACAAAATGGGCACCCTTAGAGCAAGATGTTTATTCCAAACATCAGACAATTTTTTCCAGAGCTTGAAACAAGTCTTACTGGCTTCCAAGAAAACTTTACTGGGGTACTTTAAAGGGAACTGACAATTTTAAGGTAATGATTGCAGTTAGTCATCTCGCAAGCACCAGGAGGCAGGAAAAGTCTGGGAGAGTCAAAACAAATTTTGAGGCTCAGCTTAAGGCTGGAAGGAACCCCATGTCCATCTAACATTGCATTAACTTTTTCAGCTTTAACTTCATCTTCCTACGTGTGGAATAATAAAAAAAATTTCAGGTATGGCTACAAATGCAAGAACAAAATTTTTTTCCTTTTCCATGCATCAGATCAAACGTATTGCAGAACTTTTTCAGATTTCTTATAGTTGATAGCTTATACAGCTTACTAGCTTGTGATAGAATCATTACCGGGGTGCTGTGCATGCTATTTATGGAGTTCGTCATGTTTTCAAGCCTTCATTTGTATGATAAGGTGGTCTCTCGTAAGCAGCATCTCACAATGAGCCTCCTTGAAGTCAATTTGAATTGAAAGTAGCCCACTAGAGCCCATTGCTGGTTTGCTAGAAATCCAACAGGATGTAATGATTTCTTTTGCTGAAGTTAAATAACCCTGTAAATCATGTTACTAAAGCTCATTGCTGCTCCAGGATGGATCTTTCCAGTTACAGAAAGCAAACATCTCAGCTTTGCTTTGCTGATTTATTTCAAGAGATGCTGCCCATTGCTGAGTTTTGACCTTTACATAGCAGCAGAAGGTCCCTGTCCTTTGACTCCCTTTATATGACTTCTGTTCAGAAAATATTTTTGAAGGTTGCTAAAATTATCCACAATTCATGCCAATAAGGTCTAATTTGTTACACACAAACATTTCCACTTTGTATCAGTTTCCCTGATATCTGGGTAAAAGCAAAGAACACATTGGAAGCTTTTATTTTCCATGAAAAGCAGAAGCATTTTAACTGTCAAGTTTTGCTTTTCATACTCTGCCTCTAGCAGATAAATCTAAGACAACTCAGCAGCATTGTTAAGCATTCTGGATCAGACAAAACACACATAGACAGGAACCATCTGATAGGAGAAACAGTTTTAAAATTGTTTTTTTTTTTTCCTCCTGGTATTTGGAATCTGCAATAAGTATTAGGGATCCATCTCTAGACTGCTGTTGCCAAAGTGATCACAAGGTATTTAAGTCTGCTGCAGCTAAATAGATAAAGTTTAGGTGACAGCAGCAAATATGGATATGTGAGACACATACTGCTACAAGAGCAAATACCAGCCAGCATGATCAGGTTGACCAGGGCAAAAATCAGGAGAACTGGAATAGCAAACTGCCTGTATTAGAGAAATATCTCAGCCACATAGGGCTTGTTGGGATAGAGAGATATTAAGAAATACACATTTTATCCCCAAATTATGCAATTGTATTAACTTCCCATACCTCACCCTACTGAATTCCTCGACCCTCACAGTTGTCAGCATCTCCCACAGAATTCTCTTTATCCAGTTCAGCTGCAAACAGCTAAACAGGTGGGCTACATGTAACAGGGCCCAAGTAGTCAGCTTGACAAGGGCTGCTCCTAGGTGAGCATTCAATCACACCTGAGGGCAGGATGACTTCTATATCTTGCCACATAACGATAAAGGCTCTATTCCAGAAGAGAAGTAGGGTTATGTCAACAGCTCAGGTAAGCATTATGCTTGCTTATAATTTATTAGTGTTTTTTTCAAACTGAAAAAGCTTCTCCTGTAGAAATGCTGGGAGAGAGCTTTAGATCATTTTGATAATCAAGCGTTTCCTGGAGTAGGAGCCGAACCATAGCACTCAGCTATAAATGCAACTAAAATTGGGACAGTCCATCACAACAGAGAGTGAAACAGAAAACAGTTTCTTATTAGCTTAGCTCCCACTGGAAAGAAAATCCAGCCCTAATATGTTCATTAGCAGTAGTTTCAGAATCACCCTGAACAACACTTTCATCAGGGCCTGGCCAAGGTTATGTGTGGAAAGACTTGTGCATCAGATGTTTTGGGTCCTTTGGACTCCATCAGCAGAAGGTTCTGTTATTACCAAGCCTGTTCTCAGCAGTGGTTGTCTGCACTGCGTGGACCTAGCAAATAAATTAGTAAATCCATACATTTATTTCCCTTTTAGCAATTATTATTCCTTCTTGTCCTTTAGCTACTTCCATTTCACAGTAGTATTCCCATCAGAGGCCCTCAGAAATACCTTCGCAGCAYCACAGAAAACAGGGATATAAGAGTTTTGCTTCAGTTCACACAGTCTGCTCTGCAAGCCAGGTGTTCAGTGTGTGCTTTTTTACCAATTCTAACTGAACTGCCGCAATAGAGCTGGCGATCTCTTACCAGCTCCTAGAGGATTGTCACAGCTTCCTAACATGGAGAAAGCCTAGGATGGACTAACATCACATGTCTAATTAGGCCAGAATGCACTACAACCATGAGAGAGGCAGACTTGCTCCTAAGACATGGGAGGTAAGCTATTTGCAGTAATGTTAGTGCTAGAAATGGAACAGCTGCTAGTCTTGCACACTCCAGGCACTTAAGCTGATGATATATGTATAGTTCTACTTGGAGCATTGCTCACAGGGCAAGATGCAAACCATTCTGCCTAGCCTGGGGAAGACCTCAGTAGCAACACTGAAGCCACTTGTTCTCTGGCAAAAGCAAGCACAAACTAGGACCTGTGCTAGGATAGGCTTCTGGGATGGGCAGGGATGGTGAGAAACGTCAAGGGGATAAACACCAGAAAGGGAGGATAGCTCTCCAAACAAAGGACAACATGGCTCAAGAATGAGGGGGAGTGAAAAGGCCATGATCATATAGAATCTGAAATCAGGAGACAGCCCCAAGCTGTTGGGACAGTGCTATTTGGGCACAGCACAGTAAAGACTTCTTTTCAGAACAGCTCTCAGCATTGCAAGGGTCTAGAACCATGGTGAAAATATCAAAGTTTCTCAGGAAACGTTGACTGAGAAATACAATTACAAAGAAGTTTCACTCAGGAGAACAATGAGACAGCCTTTCCAACACAGTACTACAACAGCAAACACTTTCCCATTTACACCACTCCCTCGCTTTTCATTATCAGAACCATTTATTTCTCAAAGTGCATCCAGCATCCCCATGCATTTAAACCATATTATTGTTCAAATCAGTGTCTGAAAACAGACTGTACCAAATTGTTTCCCTTATTTCCTTCTGCCAGCCAGTGTCTCTCATGGCTCGGCCATGTGTTCCTAGACTACGAGCCCAGCTGCTCTTGTAAATCGTGCTCCAAGCACATGTTTTTACATGGGACATTCAGAATTATTTTATTGCTGTATGTCCTTACTGTGTGCCCCCAATGGGCTGCTTTTGGCAGTATTTGTACAAAGTGGTTCTATTGGCTTCAAGCTTCTTTGTGTGTTTATGCAATGCCAAGCTCAGGCACTGAACCCATGCCAGGTAATTCGTCATTTCTCCCTAAATGCTATAGACAGAATGATGCTCCTGGCTTGTTGGATAAAGGCCTGGGAATTGCTTTTCAGCCCACCTAATGAGGGCTTGTGTTTTTCTACACTGGGAGGATGGACAGTCTTAATTTCCAATTTCTTTCAAAGACAGCAATTTTCTTGCACAAAAAGATCAGGCATAATAGACACATCGTGGCTTATTCTGAGTCACCCTTTAACCATTCACACTGATGTTTTCTCTTTGCGTATCTTCCTGCTAAGACCCTGAAACTCAGCATCCTCTTTAGCTGCTGCTGTACCATTTCCACCTGCCATGAGAAACTTCTATGCCCAAGGGTTTCACACACAGCCAGAAACCACTCTCTCTGACTTGTTGCAGGCTGACAGGAGTCTCAGTGAGTTTTGGCCTCAGATCTGAGGTATTCCAAAGTGAGCTTTTCTACCCCAGCTCTGCAGGACTTGCCTATTTAACCTGAAGAAGCCAAGGCATGGTGCACAAGGTGAGTGGGGCTCTGCAGGAAAGGAGCTTTCTTACTTGTTTGAAAGTCATCCAAGTGACAGACTTAGTGCACAACATTAAAGGTGGAGGCTGTATATGAGGTATCCCAATCAGCTTAGGACTGCCTGCATTTGTCCCTTTTACACAAGTATTCATGGGGGTAACAAAGTTCCCTTTGTCCAGTATTTAGTCAAATACTAAATACAAAGCTCTGTTCCACCCTTCTGTTTCTTGCTCTCTCCCACATTTACTCTAGTTTTCCCAGTATTTCATGCCCAGCAGAAAACATAGACTCTGAGAAGTGGCCAGTCACAGCCACATAGAGACCATCAGATTCAGTCTGTTTCCTTGAATCTATATCCTGAGGGCTTAGAGAGAGAGGATCTATTGCTCAATAATACAACAGGGAATTAAGAAAATAAAATGGGATCCATCTGCTCAAACCTCCTCTCTTCCTGACGCCTCTCCAAAGAGAAGGAGACGTGGGTGATCAGTCTTGCCCTGCTCACTACCACTGGACATCCCACTCTCAAACTGCCTTATCTAGGAGAAATATAACCCAAAATAGAAACATCATCATGGTTCTTCACTGAAAGAGCTCTAGACTATGAAGGTGGGTGTCATAGTTACTGTTGAATGTACCACTTGGCAGGAGTTATTAGGAGCTCAGTACTAAGACAGGGAACACAGGAGCAAGTGGCAGACAAAAGTGACTGGTAAAATCCTGCTCTGTGGGAAGAAAGTCTGATTTTCAGTGGTGGTGGTGGCCTGAACAGCCCTCTGTATGCAACAGACACAGTTCAGCCACAGGGCAAGTCCCCACCAAGGAGCCCAGACATTTCTTTCAGTGTCAGTTATCTGGATTCAGCTTCTTTTAAGTATTTACGCCTCAGATGCTTAAGGAATTTGCCACTGCTTAGCTAAGCAATCACTTGTCACACTCATGTAACCTTAATGCATCTTCTTGACAGGAATACATCAGAAATAGTTTTATTAACCTTTCCTACCTTTGTGCTGTTTTTACTGACTTCACACTATCACTGGCTGATGGAGGGTTTACTGCCAAGAATTTTGTTTCAGACCTACTTAACTACATTCTTATCATCTTCTTTGCATAAACACTACTTAATTACTCTATTCATAATTTTAAAGTTGTTTGTCTCTGCTATTTTCCCTAAACATTCTGAAGGTATTTTACCCACAACCAGAAAGGGCAGTCTCTGCCCATGGATAAAGCAATAGTTACATCACCATTTTCTTCCTGTATCACTCTTGAGAGACTGAATCCTCCCTAAGCTGAATCACCTCAGCTGCTCTCCTAGTTTGAATAGCAAGTAAGCAAAAGATCTTCCAGGTTTGTTTAGGCAACAAGAGAGATAAAGAGAGAGATCTCCTCTAGAGATAAAATAAAGAGCATATGCAAGTGCACAGCAGAGCAGAAGAGCTACAGCACAGGAGATAAAATAGATAAAAAACCCAAAGCTAATTCAGATAGTGATGATGATTGATCAAACAAACAAACAAATTAAAAAAAAAAAGGCAATTTTGTGGTAGGACCATTCTTTTATAGGGTGAACAGTCATCCTATGCTCTGTGAGAACATGTGCCTTCCCTTGCAGCGTGATTTCGGATAGTGGGAACTCACGTCAGCAGTGCACCAGCTGCTGGTACTCCTGAAGCCAGAGTCTGGGCCCTATATAAGCAGGGACCAAGACCCCTTTATCTCTTTCTCTAGTCTGATTTCTTCTCTCACTGTTTCTCCTTCCACCTATGCCCTTCCTGAAAGGAATTTCTTTGTATGCAGACCAGTCCAGCCTCTCTAGTGGATCAGAAAGGGGTAGGAGATGATGGGAGAAGAAAGGAGCTGAAGAAGGGCAAGGAGATGGGATTAGAGAGATCTAGGGTGAGTCTCTGATCTTTCAGGGCAGTTTCTCAGGTGGGTGGGACCAACACAGCTGTGATGACTTATCTGAACAATGTCACAGTGAGAGAGAGCTAAAACAAGATAGGAATGGATGAACAGATAGACTTGACTAAATAGCATCATTTCCAGAAGCTGTAACATGACTCTCCTCTGACCTTGCTTTTGAGCACATTCACATGGAAACAGCTCCTCTTCTATACCTTTGCTGTGTTATACCTTTTTAAAAGGTAAAGCCTAGGCTGACACATCAGGTTACTGGCCTGCTTGGCCAGAGGTATGCAGATGGTTTAAGGTCAGTTTGACAGCTCCTGTGTACCTGGGCTGCTTCATAACACTCTGGTAGCTCTATAGCTCAGTCATTCACTATCTGAAAAGGCTTAAAAAGCTGCATGGTGACTCCTGAATTTTGTTGTGCTTTGATTTAAATATGGGATCCTCTAAATAAGCTGGAGGGATGTACCTACCACTTGCAAATGTCAGGCATGTGCAAACTCAGCAGGCACTACAGCTTTTCTGAGCTCACCTGAAATGACAAACAGCTCCTCCATTCCCAAACTCAGCTTCATCCCTGCAGCATCCCCTTTGCTGTCCCTTTTGGGTAGGCAGGTTTGATTTGCAGGAGTCTGGAGTCGTGGTTCCCCTTGATCTAACTCCAAGTGCCAGCATGCCGGGATGTTTGCAGACAAACACTTTGCAAGCAGCCTGCTACTGCAGAGCCTGGGGAGGCTCTGAAGGATGAGTGGAATGAAGTGCTATTGGGCTCCATTTCACTCCCTTCCCTGGAATGTGTAGCTTGTTTCTATTCCATACATGTTTACTGGACCTGGTGAATGTAAATGTCCTTGACAGTGCTTTTCAAAGTAAAATTGGGGTCATAAAACTAGGGCCTGAACATAGATATAGAGTACTTTAACATATGCTTCTGAAACCAGCAGTGTTGATGTCTGGATGGTTACCAAAGGGAGGCTCTGCAGGATGTAAAGACCAGGGACACTCACTACCAGCCCCAAGGCTTCAGATCCCCATGCCTGAGTGGGTAATTGCTGGCTCCTGGCCACAGAAATCAAGATCCATCTTTCCCCTCAAGCTGGAGGCGATCATCTTTTTAGGGAGATGGCAGGAGAGAGAAGGACATCGAAGGGGCTCACAGCAAGAGGATAACAGAAGATACCCCTGCAGTCCACACTCTGACACTTTAGACTCACTGCCAGGTGCTGCATGGGGAGGCGTATGCATATAGACCAGGAACCCCTCTATCCTCCTTTCCTCCCTCTCTAATGTGACAAAGTGGCACAGGACATGTCTCAGCCCTATCCATCAGTGAGGCAGGAGATGGTGACCATGAGAAAAATGCAAAAGAAAAGGGTCAGGAGACGTGGAGATGACTGAGGTAGGAACAGTGAGGGTCAGGAGGGGGACTGATAGAACAGGGGGCCATTGGAGGAAGTGGGGATAGGAGGAATGGGAAATAGTGGGGGGGTTGCAGGGAGAAGTAAGGATAAATATTAAATCTTGTCAATGAATATCCCCCTTACCCCCATTTCAGGCACCAGTGTGACAATTCATGATGCAAATGCAATAAATCAAAGCACAATGACCATGGCCCCCACTGATGACAACTATCATATTACTGCAAATTAGCAATAAGTCCAAAGCAAAGTCAGTATTGTATAGCAAAAAAGCCCACATAGATCAGCAGGCTGTGACTCTGGCTAGTGCCACTACATGCAGCCCCATGCGCGATGGGAAGGAGCCTAGGCTTTGTAGCAGTAGCAGTAAACGGAGCATAAGATACCTGTTCCTGCTGCTGAATACATGCTTTGGAGGATTCCCCTGATAGAAACCACATACCCCAGTGAAATATAATCCAGCTACTTTATATGAAGCAGTTGCATTGTGGAATCTCACTTCCAGGTTAATCCCACCTGGCAAATCCTGTGTCAAAAAGTCGCATAAAAGCCATGGGTTGGAAACAAGCACAGAGGTATGCCATGCAAATATAAAAATGACCAACAGAAAAGTGCTCCTCATGTCTAACATGTGCATTAATGAGGGAGGGGATGGAACGAACACTAGGTGTGTTTCTTATAACACTCCTTTAAATATTTTCAAAGAAGAAATGGAACAACAGGGAGGAGGAAAATCCTGAAAATTCAGACATTAAAGAATGGCTAAGATATGTGAAAATGTGCACATTAGACACAGTGGACAAAGCACATCCTGGGTTCTTAAGAAAGCATTGACATGTTTTAAAAGCCAAGAAGAATCAACAGGAGAAAAGTAAAATGCCAGTTTTCAAAGGAAAGCTGTGGGATGCAAAGAGTTAATTTTTTTTTTTTAGAGTTTAGCTTCCCTCTTTGGTAAATTAGTGGAACAACTATTAAGAGGGAAAATATCACTGACTCTTGTTTGTAAATGAAAAGTAAACACTTCCCAAGCTATTTGGCTGGGAAAAGGGGAGTCGTGTATCATTCTTGGGATCCTTGCTGGGATGAGCTGAGCGATAGTAAAATCAAGTTTTGTGTTGACTATGGTGTGTTGTGAGCTTTGTGACTCTGATTTTTGTGTTAGGACCATTTGAAAAGAGATGAGAAGATCCCTGAATTTTGTGCTAGTGCATTTTAGCAGAGCAAGGTTTGTTTTACTCTAGAATTAACAGAGAAAAATATTATATGAAATGTTTCCTAAGGAAAAAGCACATAAGGTTCAGAGGCTCCATAGCTCAGGGGTTAGAGCACTGGTCTAGTAAACCAGGGGTCGTGAGTTCAAATCTCACTGGAGCCTTATGGCTGTGCATTTCCAGAAAAGAATGACCTTGTAATCCTTTTGTTTTCTCCTAAAGATTGCTTGTGTCATTTTTGGAGGAACCACCCTGACTTTATGTGAAATAAAAACAACATACAGTGTGTATATCAAATGACAGGCAGTGAGAAACAGAGAACTAGCAATGGTCAGATTTAAACCTGCTAATGAATACCTCTAAATGTTTTTAAATAAGTATAGAAACCAGAGACAGGAGTACCCTGATGACGGGATTTAAAGCTTTGAGGCCAAGCTTCTGAACCTCACAGACATTGCAAAGAATCTGAAACAGCTGCTGGAAATTCACAGACAAATCTGGTTCAACTCTTCATGCTCCAGCAGGACAATCAAATCATTTCTCCAGAGCTCAGGAATTATAGAGCTGGCTGAAAAATAATAAACATGGTTTGTGGAGGAAAAATAATACTGGTTATCAGAGTTTTGTTCTGAGGAGGGGCTGGAAGTTTCCATTTTTAAGAAAAGAGAAAGCCTAGGAATAAACTTTTTTCTGCATTTTGAGTTCAATGAATTTCAGTTCAGATGTATGCAATTTCATACTCTGCCTTTGCACATTTCCCATTTTTGCTCATTTTCAGATAGGCTGGTTTCCTATTTTGTTCCATTGAAAAGATCAAAACCAGTAAAGGAAAAGGACATTTCAGGATTTGAAAAGGGCCTTTTCCATTGTGGGGGAAGGGGGTGAGTGGAGAAGGCTCAAAAGTGTAAAACATTTTGGTCTTGTGAACTGTCCACTTCAGAAAGAAATCCTTTGAGCTCCCCTACTCTTGCAAGACCAGTTTCCCCATGAGCTGACTGGGTGCCCTGCTTGCAACTATAGGCAAATATATGGGGTTCATCTAAATGCAGCATTGTCCCTGCCCATGAAGACCACCACCAAAGGTTGGTGCAGCCTCGGGAACATCAGTGGTCACCCAAACCACCATAGCAGGCAGTCGACAGGCAATGGACATTTTCTACTCTTCTGAACGGTCAATCAGTGGCACAGCTGGGTCCCAGCACCCTGGAGGTGGATACTGGGTGCCAGGAGAGACAGGGCACTTGGTTGTCCCTCTTCAGCCTGTTTCCTTATAGCTGTGTTTTCCAGAAGCAGGAAGCATGTTCCATCCAGTGGTGGTAGGCTGATGTGTTTTCTCCACATGAGAAGTGACCTACAGGAATTTCCTAACTTTCGTTTGTGTATGTCACAGTAAGGATAAAGAAACAGAAGTCAGCAGGGTTCCCATTAATCTGCAACCTAATGAACTAGCATGAGTTATTGTTATTGTAACCCAAGATACTGGGACTGGGAAAATGGAGAGATGTGGCAGGATTTTACTAAAAGGGAATTTCTCTCTAGACTGTTGTGACTACATGCCTGTTTACCCTATACTTCATTCCAGCTTCTCTCTTTATTTTGCTTTTATATGACACTGCTGAGCAATATTCAACAAGATCTTTGTGACTCAAATTCACTTTCATGATCAGGCTTCTGGTTTCAGCTTAGCTGAACCTGACAATGATGAAAATGATCCTTTGAAAAATTAATCTTTCATCTCTCTGCAAAAATGAGAAATGGTCAGGATATGTTTTCACTGTTTTCTTAATCTGCGCACTACTTAATATTTATGTAAAAATCCCTTCTATCCCTGGTAGCCTGCTGCAATGCATAATGCCAAACATACTGATGCCACTTGTTGAATTGGGGCCTCAAACAAAGAACACTTCTGACAGTAGGCCTTGGACCCTGTTCCAGATAAATTCCTTTGCATTAATCATCTTTTTTCTGCTGGAAACAGAGCTTTTTGAAGATAGAGATTCACAGAAAGGACCAAGAGAGCAAATTCCTTTAGACCTCTGTCCTGAAGCCCATGTAAATGTGTAAAGGAGAAAGGCTGGCTCTTCATCATCTTCATCGATCTGTATAATGGAAATGCTACACGCAAGGTCAAAGATACACAAAAGGTTGTGTAGCTCTGTTACAGGGACTGTAACAAGGTCAGTCTGCTTATGGGCTTACTCAGGAAGAACTCTTGTTCTTTGAACTCATGACCTGCCCTAATCCAGATCTAGACAGTCTCTTATAGCTTTTTTTAGAGAGATTTAAAAGCATCTTCCTGTATGTCCTAGAAAACTTGTTTTTCATAGTTTCCTGAGAACTTCAGAATAGTGTTTCTATTTTTAAAAACATCCTAGACACTGTAAATTTCTTTGGCATGTTTTTCATTCCTGTGTCTCCCTCTAAAGGTTGCATCAAGCTGGAGAGAGACATCATTTATTCCAATATAAACAACATTGAACTCTGTGGCCCAGCAGCCTGGATCATTGAGGTACCCATGGTCCTTCCCTGATTCTAAGGATGATGTTAGCAGAGCTGCATTTCTGGCTCTGGATGCCTGAGTATTGGGTCTAAAGTCAGCAGTTCAAGCTACAAGGCATGTAAAAATACCAGTCTTGCTGGACTTTCTTGGCTATACACAGCACCATCTTCCATTTCCATTTTTTCCTCTCAGGACTGTAAAGTTCCCTGTTATTTTAAAGAGTTTTCAGTGTTGATTTTTCTTTGAGATAAAATCCAGTGTCTTTCTTACCATTTCTCTTGTTTAAGTGCTCTGAAGTTAAGTAAAATCTAGTTGAGGCCATGAAACTAATCCATTTCTTAACTCATGTGGGAAATAATTGATAAATGATTTAATCCAGGGAGGGAACGTTTGAGCTAGAACCAGTGAAAACGTTCCCGTATTTACAGAGTTCTTAGACTTAGAGATAAAATTTAGGCTAATCTTTATTAAAATCTAACATACAAGAGTGCCTTGTAGCCTCGACCCAGAAAAAAAAATAGCTACTGAAATCTGTAGGACTGCAGAATGCCAGGGGAATAAAAGTCACTAAAATTTATCTTTTTTTCCGGTCCTTCTTTAATGAATGTGCCCAGTTCCGTATTCCAAAAAAGATACTGTGGTTTAAGCAATAATGTTTTAAAACAAATCTGAAATATTTGACCTACATTCTAGAGAAAGGGTGACTCTGACCATCAAAGATTCCTTTTAGACAGCACTAGTCTACATCTTAATCCTACCAGCTGTATCCACTTTGCATTGTCTTTTGTCCCTGAGCTGCCCCACAGCTCTGTCCCAGCTTTCCCACAGCCCTTGAAGTAGGCACCTACRTATGGTCAGATAAATGTCACACTGAACTCCATTGACTGTGCAAAGGGGTCCTGGGCACCTCGCTCAGGTGGAGACATCTACACTGTAGATGTTTTGGAGAAAGGAAACGCACTCACTGCTCTCCCAGCCCTTCTGCTTACATGTCTGTCAAGGCCAAACTGGAATTTTAGAAAGTCAGGTTAGAAAATCTAATGTGATTTGATGCAAATTTCTTTTCAAATACGGGAACCCTGGCAGCTGACAAAGATCATCTCCATGCTGAAGACAGGCACAGCAGTTCATAATCAACAGTTTCTGGCCAATATCACCATATAGCCAATATTTCTGCATGAGTGTGCAGAAAAGATAACACCTCGCTTCATGGAGAAAATCCTAAAACAGCAGTCCATGTGCAGACCAAAGCACCCATGGCCAGGTGAAGGCCCAGACAATTTGTGTCAAAGCCACAGACTGATGGGGCAGATTTTCAGGACTCTTCTGTAGCATACAGTGTGATTTGGCAGGTCAGCCTTCTTCTGGAAATGCTGCAACTTCACAATTCTTACTGATTGTGGGGGTCACACCAACAATTTCCATATTTATATAACAAAACAGACTTGGAGATTTTGTCTTCTGAATGGCAGATCCCATAGGGATTCATAGTGGCGTTATCATTCTTCCATACCTCCCCAGTAGGATACCATTGATCCGATCATGGCAGTCTGAACAGGAGGTTACCTTGTGCTCATCATCACAGCAAACATGCTCATTCCAGTAGGCCATATCTCCATAAATGACCTGGAAAAAATGTAATATTACTGTAGTTACAGCAGTTCAAACTGAACTATGAAACTCCAGCTGCATCTTCTTTCACCTAGGCACCTTGCCATGAGAAGAAGCACTTAAATGCAGACTGAGATGGGAGTAGGAGTCTGCTACCATGATACAGCAGAGGAACAGAGGGTCTATCTTAGGTGAGAAGTTTTAAGGAGTTTGGTGTGTTTAGTCTAGCAACAGGAAGGCTGAAAGAGGACATGAATAGCTCATATAAATACTGCAGAGGTTAACACCTAGAAGGGGAAAGAACTATTTAAACTAAATGACAACATTGGTATGAATTAATATATTAGGCTGAAATTTAGGACATCTCTAATAAGCAGGGGGCTAATATTTTCAAGCAGCCTGAGCAACGCATGGAAACAACACACGTCAGAAAGAGCCTTCATAACCTGCACTAGCAGGTTATGAAGGAGCTGCATAACACAGACTCCAATGAGCCAAGAGCTCCTACCCTGTACCTTGTTCTTAGGTGATATGTCCAGCTCTAAATTCAGCTGTTCTGTGAATATGTGAATGTATCCATGTGCATTTTTACTAGTCTTTTAAGTAACTTGTTTCTCCAAATACTTCTGCTGTTTCTAGAATCAGAAGGGAATGACTTTAGGCCTGTTTTTTCCTCCTTCCCTGAGAGCCTGTGGTGTACCTGTTGATTCCCTTGCCTCCCTTCTGCCTGTTACGGAGACAATTCATTCCCTGTGCAGTGAGCCTAGTTATAGAAATTCAGTTGCTCAGTAATGGTCATCTATTTATAGCCTTTTATAATTTGTTTCATGACAAAGAGTTTCTGCAAGATGCTCCTAGATTCCTGCAAGGAATTAATGATTTTTCCCTTCCTGTGCTACTGAAAGTACCTTTTGTGCTCAGAAAAATGACTGCAATAAAGACCATTTTGTGTATTCAGAGTAAATCATAGGGACTTTAATAAGTTTTTGATGAAAGCTTAGAATTTCTCTTTGTTTTCCTTCAATTCATTTCAATCTTCTGGGTCAGATGAGCATGGCTTACTCTAAATCCTTTAAGGACAGAACAGAGACGGAGTAAAATGATCTAGATTCTGTACAGCCTTGCACATTGGTAGCACAGCTGCTCAGTTCTCTGCACAGTCTCTGGTGACAACATGTTGCAAACAACAGAAAGACAAAGTCTGGAGATGGCAGCGGATATGCTTAATTTTCTCATTCCATAACTGTCTGTCACCAGGCATGACAGTCTACTTATTTCTGTTAGACAAGTTATTATATTTTATTGAAACTGATACAACTGGCTTGATAAAATACTCTCCAGCATTTTTCTCCCATAGATCTTTGTTCCATCATAGCTACCACTAAATTTCTCTTGTCACTGTGAGTGTAGTGCAGAAATGCATCATTTTTGCTCAAGAAGAGAAACTCCAGCCTTTCTTCATTTTCTACATCTTTTTTAATCTGAAGAAGAATTTTCACCTCTGTGTGGCTCCAGATGAAATCACCTGTGGCCTGTCCTTTCTGCAGTGTTGCTGGGGGAACGCCTGAGCTCAGAGAGAAGTCGTTCTCTTTGCTGCCTGCGTGTCAAGGCTCAGACTTGTCAGAGCCTCCTGTACTATGAAATTGCATAGCCAGGGACCTTGCTCCTTGCAACAGCCTCTACCCACCTGCCATCAGTATTACCTAGAGGCCCTTACTGGTCTCAGCAGTGGCCTGTGGGGTCGGCATTTCTCTTGGAGAGAAATAACAGCTAATCCACTGAGCACTTTAAAGTAGAAAACTCACTCTCCAAAAGCAGCACRCGGTGTCTTGTCTCCACTTGTAAATTGGGCTGACCTCTTAATTCCTGAGAAAGCAGATGAACACCCTGCATGTGATGAAAGAAAGCACCAGTAACAGAAACTCTGGTGGGGACTTTCAGAACTCAGTAGAAGAAAAAATTTGGAAATATCCCATTTGCTGGCAGGGGGTGGGTGATCCAGTCATTCTGCTGCTGGCAGATTCCCAGACTGTGTTCTTCCATGGATGACCACATCTTCTAGGAGAAGCTTAAACATCATCATCAACACATGTCTCATCCTGCATGTTCCCCCACCTTGTACTTCGGGACAGAAAAGGTGAGCATGGAATGCTTAGTTCAGTCATTTGCTCTGTTTTTAATGTTCAGGCTCTATGTTTATTTCATCAAAATCTGATCAAAGTAGTGAATCATATCACTGGAGCAGACCTGGTTTGTGGTGGTCTTGAACCTTAGAGGTTGCAGCCTTAGGACAGCCTATCTGTTTCCAGCACTGCCCCTGTGATGGAAGCTTCTGTGGCATCAGAACACAAATGGTACCCAGCATTTGCAAAGCTATCCCCAGTGCTTTCCTCTCTCTGGATAGTTGGTCCCAAGCCATGGTATACTTGAACATAAGGACAAACTCTGACTTTGCTTCTGGGAGGACAAAGCTGGTGCATTTGCAGGTGTCCAAGTCACTGACATGCACTGCAGTGCTCTGCACTCACTTTATAGCAGCAGAAGTAGGATGAGGCCAAGTGTGTTGCATCCTTGGAGCCCACTGAGGAGGTAACAGAAGTGTGGCTAGCAGAAGCAAGGTCACTCTGTTAGATGCATAAATGTCCTCAAACCTGCTGGTGCTGATAAAGTGGGTTCATGATACTGCCCTGATAAAGCAGGCAGCAGTGAAGGGATCTAAGAGGGCTCCTGAATTATAGACCAAGTTATGGCCAGGTGCTTAATGGGTGCAGCCCAACTGAACTCTTCTGAATGTTGTTCTTATCCCCTCTGTCCTGCTCAGGGACAGCCTCACGGAGCAATGTATTGTTTCTGAGATGGGCTCGTCCATGTGCAGAGCCAGCTTGGCTGTAGGGTTGCATTCGACATCCTAACGGATAGATACAGCATGTGTCACCATTGTTGCCACTTCTGTCTATATCATCTGACAAGTTCTTAGCATGAAGATACTGTGCAGGGAAGACTGATCATTGTGAGGATCCAGAAGTGAGGGGCATAATGCTGTTTCCCCTTGTTTCCCCTCCCATTACTTGTGTCTTCAAAGAAGGACTTGGAATATTTAAAACCTCACTGTGAGTATGTTCCTCTTCTCGAAGCTAAGACATGTCTGTCTTATGGCTATTAGTGTTAAGGCTGCTGAAATAAGGCTGCTATCCTATCTTTTCACTGACCAATAATCACTCATGCTTCCATGCCACTGGAAGCCATGCCATTCATGTCCTGGCCTGAATTTAGAGTCTGAAATTGTGCATTCAATTAGATTTTCTGTCTGGCTTTTGGCTAATTGATTCTGCTTAAGCCTGAAAGACAGAAGCAGAAAATATGCCACCAGGATATTGCTGACACCTCAGGAACCGCCTATGACCTGTAATAAGAATTGTTTAGAGAGCAGACCTGAATGTTGTGTAACTCCATCGTTGATCAAGCTACTCAGGAGTTCAAGGTGGAATGTCTTTATATACCTAATTCATTCTGTCTAAGCTGAGGTGTCCTCTCCAAAGCTCTCTGTGGAGGGAAACCGGACTGGAAGAGTCAAGTTCTGAAGCCACAGTCAGAGCCTTGCTCTGTCCCCAAACTGAGTGGGGCTTCATTAAACAGTGGGCTGTGGGATTTGGCCAGTCAGTCTTCAGGTTTGCATTTTACTGGTTGTCCTCTTGTTACCTGGTCAAAACCATTGTCTCACAGCTGTTTCTGGACCTTCTCCATGGTCAAAGCTCTCATTAACTCTCTTAGGGGCTCCATCCTTCCTGCTCCTCCATGGACAATCCTTGGCTCTAAGCTACCCCTCTGTCTGGCTTTCTCTCTTCTTCATTTCCTGGCCTTTGCCTTTTGCCTTCTTGCTTTGGTTCCTCCTCTCCAGAGTGTTCCCACTTTATGATTACCTGTTACAGTTGTGGGATGTTCCTGGTGTCAGCTGGACCTTCCCCAGGCAAACCAATAGTCAGAAGATCTTGCTAGCAGTGGAAGGTGCACAGGACCATTTCTGTGCTGTCAGTGAAATGTGTCTGAGACCACCAGGAGGCATTATTCCTCCACTGAGGGCAAGCAAGCAGTGTAAAAGGCTTGTTTAACTCCAAAAGTCTTGTCCTCTCTCGGCTACAGTGCCAACAGTGCTCTTCAGGTTAACCACAGTTACAGAAGAGACCAAGCACTAGCACCAGTATCAAATCTGGCATCTTTTCACTCTAACTGATAACTCATGATGCTCAGATGTTTGGTCTGGCCTCTCAAGCCAGATCTGGGGACTCTATCCCTTGCCATGAGAGGGCAGCACCTCGACTTTGTCTGAGTCTTTCTGGAATAGATAATGGGTATCGAGTTTCCAGCGAGGATGCATCAGACTCCTCAGAAAACACTTAGCAATCGTAGGAAGAATCATTCTTTTTCTTCAAGTCTAAGACTTAGTAAAGCATATGTTGTGTCTAAACTAAACTCTTAACACAGCTTTCCTTCTAAGGTGGACTGTTTTCTTCTTTGTATAATCAGTTTCACAAAAGGATCTCAAATTGCCAAGAAATTCTCCTACTTCCTCTCAGGATGGAGGCGAATTGTATTTTGTTTTGTTTTCTCAGCTGTTGTAACCAAACCATTTCAAGAACTTACAGGGACCGGACAGAGATTGTGAGTCTAAGTCTCCAGGCAAGCTTTTGGGTTTCCTATACACCCACTGCTGTAATACCCAAGCTCTTCACCAGTAACAAACACTGAATGATGAAGTCCATAGTACAATTAGGGAGCCTTGTGTTTGCTTCCTTTCTCTAGTGAGCCTTGTGTTTCCTTTCTCCGGAAGGTAGAGCTGCCTGAGATGTGCATTTGCTTTTATTTTACCTTGTTTCTTTCCCTCCCCCACTGAAGTTGTGGGAACAGCAGGATCCAATTTGCAATGAAACAGCACAGTGCTGAATAGTTCAACATCTGCTGGAGTGCAGAGAATGCTTTTATGGAAGCCAGGGGAGCTGAACACAAACAGACTGCTTTCTATATTTGGGTTTTTCTGGCTGTAAACCAAATGACCAATTTCAGCAGACACTATACATCAAATGGATGTGTATCTGAATATTTCCAGGGGTTGTATATTCACTTTTGAAAACAAACATGTTCTAGGAGTTACTCTGCTTTTGTTTGTAGAGGTAGTTTTCCTGGGGACCATACAAGAACTTCCTGATTCAAATGCAACTGACTGTTAATGTGCAACTATATCAGTGCTAGTGGAAAATAGCATAATTGAATTGACATTGATAACTCTGCCAGACACATCAACTAAGGATCCATCCCATATTCTTTTCTATGTCAATCATGTCAAGGCTGTGACCATGAGAAAGTTTATCATATAACAAGAATATGTGAACGTGAGGGGTTGAGAAGTTAAGGATTAGTTTCAGTGAGTTCATTTTCTGCCGTGAAATTCATAGACTGAGCATAAACCAAAGAGAATGAATATCCCCAAAGAGAACAGAACAAGCCTTTCAGATGGTTTCATTGGCAATGAATGTTATTCACAATAACTGGTTGTGTTGGCTGATTTTGAAAGAGAAGTCGTAGCTGAAACAAAGCTGTTGGATTTTTCTGAGTGGGAATTGAAATGTTAGATTCTCTGCTGACTTGTGCTGGCCCCAAAGTCAAATGTAATATTCCCCTGGCATTTCAAAGTGTTAATGAAGTCCAGGGAAAACATCAACTCTTGTTTTATATTTCATGAAACACTAATGGCAAATTCAACCCTCTGGCCCCAACTGAGCAGATGGCCAAAATGAGGCCCTGGCTCCATTTCAGCCCCTTTTGTAGCCTCAGGGCCGATCCTCAGCTGGCGCACGCCATCATAAATTTGAGATGCTCCAGCCATTTCATCCAGCTGGAGATCTGCTTTTCCAAATGTAAATATTGTGTATTCTGAGCATTTCCCCCAAGGTAAATTTTATCCTCACTGCAGTCCTGAGTCTAGTCCTGGACCTAGTCCAGACCCTGGATGTTGTCCAGAATTTCTTCTGCAGTGGAATCATCCTGATTCAAGTTACACCTTTCTCCTTGCTGGATATTGCCTTGCCCCATAGGCCATATGCTATCAGGGCATATGCCAGTGCTATATATGATTAGATATGATGCTGCTTCTGTTGTAATTCTAAACTTGCAATCCAGTGGAAAGATGTTCCCATGGAAGCACTGCTGATGGAATTCAGGTAGAATTCCTCCTTTCTTGTTGGATGCACTCTATTGCCTTTCTGTGGGCATCAGGCATGTCCCTTCTGCAAGGTGAGAGGAGTAAGCTCTGAAATTATGTATTCTGATGGCAACAAATAGTTTGTCCTTTGCTTCTGGCCCCATTAATTTAAGCTACACTCTGTTCTCCAGTTTCTATTTTTTCCTGTACCATAGCTCTTCTCTGGGGATTCCAACCATTTAGTTTCATCAGAGTTTCAGAAGTAGAGAAATAATCAAACTCTGAGTTAGCAACTCATACTGAGACAAGGAAAGTGTTACTTTTAGACCGCTCCTCAGCTAGAATACAAAAGGTGTCCTTTGTATCTCACAGGGAAAGCTGTTGGTGTCAAATGCAAAGATCATGAGCCACTATATTAAGCTTCAAACAGAAATCCTAGTCTAGCTGTCTGGAAATCAAAGGCAGGGGTACAGTTCTGGGTCCAGGATGGAGTTGCACAGGGCAAAGCAGAGGCAAATGTGGAAGGAGCAAAGGGCACTCAGCTCCGTAGTCTGGAACCTATCACCATTTCCACGTGCTGGAAATTTAGGCCAAGAAGACCCTGGTTATTTCTCATCTAGACAACTGCTGAACATCCAATATGCAGACAGGCCCACAGTTCAGCAGTAGAGCAGCCTGAGACTCGGGGAATGGACAGCAATAAGTGACCCAAGAGAATGACCTGAGGACAGCTGTTCACAGGGTGCAATTTGCAATGTTCTCTGCTGCAGAATCTCACCGAGCATTTCCAGACACGAGCATCACCTCCACTCCCCTGAGAGTGTGACCCATATAGCTGGGTTTGGAATGAGGATTGAGGTGACACCAAGCTTTGGGTTTACAGAAGCAATTAGAAGTTGTACTGACTCAGAGGGCTGTATCAGATGCCTGAGGCGGCAAACGGAGGGGCGCCTGTGAGCAGTTTGTCTCCTAGTCTGTAAGCTCTTACCACAGGCATCCACGGCTACAGTAAAGCTATGCCAAAGCACTTAGTGGTCTTGGAGGTGAATCTGCACCAAACAGCAACCCTGACATTAGGGACGATTCATCTTGTGCATCAAATGGAGAAGGAAAAATATTTGTGAGCAGCAGATAGGCAACCCAATAGAAAAATAGCTGTCTAGTAACTCTGCAGTGGCCTTAGTGCATTTCTTTTTATTTTCTTGGTATGTGGTTCCTGAGTACAGTGTCCTCGTGGAACCAGTCCATCTGGAAAGGTCTCTCATTTTGCTGCAGACCACAGAGACTCCAGGTATTTGGGATGTCTCATCTACTCATCTTTGATTCACTTGTCACACCATGTTTTCAGGTCATGGTTAACACTGACTTAGAAAACTCCCAGGGCTTCAGAGGTGGAACAAGCAGCAGGCCTTGAAGCCACCACTTCAAAAGCATAGGTTTCCTTCAGCCCTAAGGACCACATAAAAAAATCTTCCCTCCTTCTGGTAATGAGATTCATGATGGCTCAGAAGGTCTCCATGCAATTTGGGATATTGGGCATGCAGCAGGTTACAGAGGGAAATCAAACACAGCAGCACTGCATGTTTCATAGCACAGGATGAGCCGAGCATAACTCAACTGCATGGAGGAAGAAAATTAAAATCAAAAGTAAACCCAAAGTTCTCCTGATTGCTTAAAAATCCCTAATGCCTGAGGAGAGTGCACAGTCATCTGTTTACCTTCCTGGCTTGTTACTACATCAGATGTTTTTGTAAGTTTTCCTCTCCTCATATGCACACTGGGCACCAAGATCAAACTCTAAAAAGTGACTTATGATGTGCGGCATTGTATGACAGCCCTGGGCTACAGATGTATGAGTGTGTGTATGTCAGATGAGGTCTGTAGGAGCTGCTGCAGGTATCTTAAGCAGGCACCAAACACAAAGCATGCAGCATAAATGACAGCACTGGAAAACATACCAAGCTGAGGAATAATCAGTTCAGCCTTTCCCAGCCACTGTTCAGAAAGGTATTTAGCTGGCTTAAGTCTAGTCACAGTGGCAAAGGGATGCCCCAAGAGTCTCAGCTGTCTTCAGAGAAAGATCCACCTACCTTAGCCATAGGAGGCTGTAAGAGAGGCCTCTATCCAAAACTCTTGCCCAAGGCTATGTTCAGGGCCGTGGAAGCAGGGGAAAACAGCCCCATATCTTTTCAAAAAAAACCCACCACAGGCATCTCTGGCCACCTGCTTGGACACCACACCATCCACCACTGTGCTGAGAGCTCTGGGTGCTGGCAACATCCATGCTGCCTGGGGGAGCAGTAAACACATTTGCCCTTTCTGTTGCTCAGCACAGTGCCTGTCTGGTATTTCCAGGTGTGCAGCATCCAGCCCCGGAGCACAGGGAGAAGGAAACAACTAGAAATCCCGAGAGTTGCTGTCCACACATCTACTTGGAGGATCCTTAAAAGAGGGGTAAGAGGGCAGTGAGGAAGGGCTGGAAAGGAGCCAGCAGAGGGGATGCAGAAGCCTGGGGGAAGCAAGAGAGCCAGGATGGGCTTTTGGGCAATATGACTGGTGGAAATCATGAGTCAGGTAGTTGGAAGCCCCATTTCCTGGCATTACAGCTTGAAACCCCCTTCGTGGGTGTTTCCTGCTACTTGGCTATTCAGGTTCATGCAGCCACTGGCTGCCCTTCCCCATATTGTGCTATGCAACGGATGGAAGATGTCATTGGCCAAGAATTCCTCAGCCAGTTAGAGAATACCATTAGGATTTTAGTTCTTTTACAAGCTGCTGTGCAGTTACAATGGCCGAATGATGAGTGGAAAAGAGTTTGCCAGGTGCATCCTGCAAGCCGAGAGAGACGTGTCAAAGCCAGGAGGTGGGCGGCAGACCTCATGACATGAAGTGCTGAGATATCTCCGTGGAGGGATTTCAGCAGGATCAAGGCCCATAAGTCAGCACAGGGCTGCCCACAATGCCCAGCCCTCGAGCCTTAACCAGGGGGAAGGTCTGCACAATGTTGCCGTATTGTGATCCCTCTGGAGGCAGTACCTGGTGGGGTCTTCTCAGAAGCGTGTTTGATCACAGGCATCATCCTGCCTTGCAGAAGCAGAGAGCACGCTGGGGCACTTGGATATGCTCTGTGTCTTTACAGAAGCCTGCTCTAACTTGAAGTTGCCCTGCTGGAGCAGGGTTTGAACTAAAGCCCTCCAGAGGTCCTTCCTAACCATAGTTATTTAGTGGTTCTATGATTCACTGGAGCAGACCCAGCAGCAGCAAAGAGCTACCCAGTGCCATGTTAGCAAGAAAGGAGCTGTGTCATTGTGATAGTACTCCATCATCAAAATCCTAGGGGATTTACTCCAGGATTTTAGTGAATTTTTCAAATAGCATTGAGCTATCTACGAAATTAGCCTGTGAACCACCCATATGTCCCATATCATTTTCTGTTTCAATTATAAACCTGTTCCAAAAGGTGCATTTCCTCTGACCAGGAGTGATGACGGTATAAGCAGATCATATCTCCAACCCACCCCCTCCTGAGCTCAGAAGCCTCGACTTAGCCTCCAGATGTGTCCATAGGATCCAACAGCATCTACAGCAGCACCTGCCTATGTGTCCTCTGTGAGTTTGGCTGTAGCACTCTGTTCCTCCCCCGGCTCTGTATTTTTGTCCGTTTTTCCTTCCTTCCTTTCCCCTCCTGGCAGTCTGACACAGTGAGCAGAGTGGACAGAGTGAGCAGAGTGAACAGCTGCCATGAAGAGCCGCAGAAGACCAGCAGCTTTTCACCAGTGATGCACACTGACAGATGGACCCAGTGAGTGCCCTACTCCAATTGCACCAGCAGATCCTTCCTCACCAGTTCTGTCAACAGCATCAACACTTCATAGGACAGGTGCCCAGGACAACCCAAACTAACCCCACCAAAGCACAATGAAATGCACCCAACAGCTGCAGACGGATCAGAGAGGGAATACCCTGAGGCTCTAGGAGAGCCCAACACTACATGTACCAAAGCCAAGCAAGATTAGTGTCAGTTGACATTTCAGCTAACTCTCATGGTACCCACAAAAGTCGCCTTGTTTCCTGTGCTTGGGGGCCCAGCCCTGCCCCACAGCGTGGTGCTAGGCTGTCTGCTGCCATCAGTCTTAGCATGCTGGACGGCCTCTGTCCTGGGGAAAGGAAGACAGAGGCTGGAGACACTCTTCTTCCCTTCCCTGGCCAGCAATGCGCCTTCTCTTCCCCAACAAATCAGCAGGGATCTGGGAGGGGGAAGGATGGGGGGATTGTTCTGTATGTGGTGGAGAAGGAAGGAAGGAAACTGAGGAAGGAGGGAGCTGTTCAGGGGTGACCTTTCCCCTCTGAAATCAGGTCAATTAACTAACAGGAATAATGAGGAAAAAGAGAGACACCACTGGCCACACACACAGAGCTCCTTTTCCAAGACTACAGTAAAGTATCAGATGGCATTTTGATGCCTTTTAGGGTAGCAGTGTCATGAAAGACTTGAGTGGTTTCGTCCAGTGCAACAGCAGGTGCAGTTTTAACAGGGAAAGGGCTATCCTTCAAGCAGTTCCATAAGCAGGGAAGGAAGCACAAAAAGAGCAAAGGGACTTGGACCAGCTTTCCCTATTTAGACTCATTTGCTAAAGAAGCATCAGAAAGGACGGAAGCTGGAAAGCTTTAAAAAATAATGGCTATTGCCAAGACATGTTTTCCTGCAATGTTTGAACTTTTACTTATGTCCCATGTTCCAGGAGTCACGAAATTACATCAGATTCCTCTTTTTTGCTAAATAAAAATTTTCTGATTACAGAGGAAGACCCACTCACAGAACATATATGACTTAAGCAGGAGCCTGAAATTACAGAAACCAGAAGGTAAAGAAAAACCTAGGATTTATTCTCTCAAGAGAATGGTACCATATCAAAGCCATATTTATGGTCTGGTGGAATGTGTAATGATTGCTAAGCACTTCAGGTTGAGCACAGTGCTTATCCTCACCCTTTGCACCTCCCCACAACCTCAAAGTTCAGTCTTTAGAGCAAAAAGTTTCTGCTCAGTTTCTTTTCTTTTTCTTCATAGCAAATGTTTTATATCTTTAAAAACACCATTTTGAGAACAGTCCCTCTCCACCATGCTCCCAGGCTTGCAGGTGTTGAGGTCCTTCTACTACATTAACAAATCTTGCTTCATGCTACATGGTACCTCCTGTCAAAACTTTGAAGAGAAAAGCGCTGAAGACCACTCCAGTGCAATTGCAGACAGTGGGGCAGCACTGGAAACTTGAACACCAGCTGGGCAGACATGCTGATTCTCCCTCCTCCTGATACTCGAACTTCTAGGTTAGAACTCCCTTGTGCCCCTAGGCAGACAATCTTTCCCCCTATGAGCCAACACACTGAACATAAAAGAAATACATGCATTGCATCTCTATTCCCAGTCCTCTTTCAGGGCTCACGCTAGCTGTTCTGGGCTCTCCCACAGGCTCAGAGCCTGGTTTCAAGGACCACTCTCCAGATAACAACCCTGAGTTATGATGACACCAGGCTCGACACGACCCAAGCTGGGCCATGACCTGCAAGTCAGGGACCCACTGTCACATACAGCATCTGGCATTTGTAATCCACTCAGTCCATCTGGTCCTGCAAGGAGAGGGGAGGAGGAGGGGCATGAAAACCCTGCATGTGGCAAAACCTGGCTCCGCAAAGCACTTACTGCTCAGTTCACAGCCCTTCATTGCCCTGAATCGTAAACTGTTCAACCACGTTTCCCTTTAGCACTGAAACTACAAGACAACAGCACTGAGAGTCTTTCAAACCCCCACGATACTATCACACGACTTCAAAAAAATTCCCTGCAGGCACTTCACAAAAAAATGAAACGCAAATACAGGGTAGCTGCAACTAGGACAAGGTGTCCTGTGCTGAGAACAGGAGGCTTAAGAGGTATTGAGGGGATATCAGGAGTGATATCTCTTCACCAGAGATTCCTAAGCTAAAACAAAGTGAGCAGGGAAATAAGTGAAATTCCACAGCAAGAAACCACTTTTTCATCCCACTTGTCACATCTGTTTTCTCCTTTGCCTAGCTTGCAGCCAAGCCTTTTCTCACCCTCCTCTGTGCGTGGGGAAATGTGGAGTCTGCAGGGTGGCAGGGAGTTCTCCATTTCTTCTCACCCCGCTCCTGTTCAGGCTGCCACAAGCTCCAGCCGTGCTTGAGAGACCTGGCAGACACGTTCATCTCTGAGAATAAATCGATAAACTTGCTCGCAAACTTGAGCATGTGCTTCCTTCAGAGAAAGGAGACTGAATAGCTGAACAGCAGACTTCAGTAAAGGCAGGAAGATGAAGCTCCTTAGTTAATGCATGTAAACTAGAATGCACTAGAAAGCAGTCACCATCATGACTGTGAACATCAGCATAACTGTATTAAATATAACCAACCCTATCCTACACAGTTCCTTTTTATGGGAAACAAGAGCAAGCAAAAATTATACTTGCAGCTAAAAAATGATTTTAACTAATTGTTGAATATCATCTCTTTTTCCTCAAAAAAAATCAGGTCACCAGCAGATGACAGTTCATTTTTTCTTCTTATTCAGTAGGATTTGCTGCCAGTCTGAAAGGCAAGCACCCTTCCCAGCAGTTCTGTGAAAGGACATGGGGTCCTTTCTCCAAAAGGCTACAGAGTCTGAAAGCCTTTTGTTATCTATCACATCATTCCCCTGTTGAAAGCATGCAGTGCTGATGTGGATGAAGAACGGCTGCACCCAAGAGCAGCCACTAACCAATCTCAGCTCCTGGGGGCTTCATTGCAAACATACATATACTAGGAGAGTTGGGAGGCTGACAGGGGTGAGTGAAAAGAAGTTTATCTTTCAAGCCATGGCATGGTGCAAAAGAATGCAGTGGATGGAGCCCACCCCAAGGCCACAGATATGACCCCAACGGGATGCTGAGGCCAGTGACTCACTGTAATACTGGTATCTTATGGTTATATTGTAATCCAATAAAGTGGGAGCCAGGGAGACTTTGAAGGACGGTCATAATTTTCATCCTAGCAAAACTGGCAGAAAATCAATGCAAAGAATGACACTTCATGCATGCACCTGCCCACACAGATACTGCCGCACCACAGTCCCAGCCCTGGGAGCTGGTTACCTGTCCTGGCTGAGAGGTCTCCTAAGGGGCCCCCCAGGCAGCTGGCTACAGGGAACCCAGCATTCAGATGAGCTTGGGCAGGATGAGAGTTAAGCAACAGGGACCCTTTCTGGCAAGGAGAGACATTTTGCTGATGGACTCAGGTATGTCACTTTGCTGAGGTTGGTCAAAGTTAACCTACACAGGGGCCTACATGAACCCTCAAACTGCCACAGCTGCAGAGAAAAAGTAGCTATAAAAGTTCTGAAAACAGATTCGCTTTGTGTACCAAAGATTTTTCTGCCTAAGGAAAGCGAAAGAAATCAGCAGGTGGGATCTCCCACTACAGAAATAACAGCTTCCTAGGTCCTGAGACCACACAAGGAACATTGCATACAGCTGCAGTCAGCCTTTACTGGGGAACAGCGAGGCTCTAGTGCCCTTCCAGCAGCAAAAAGTGTATGTTGTGAGGAATGAACTGTTTTGGGGACAGCACTGGAATTTGGTTCCTGGAGCTGATGGGAGAGGACAACGCAGTCTGCCATGTTGGATAGGATTTGCTCTGCTCCAGACGGTAATTCTGGCTCTGTCATGCTACTTAGTCTCTGCTCCCAAACTCACAGTGATGCTTGGGATGAGAGGAAAAGCTGTCATGGAAAAGGCTAAGACAATTATGATGTGAGCGCTTTTTTGTCCTCTTTTCTGTTTCTGTTCGACCAAGTTTACTGGGAGCAGTCACACTCCTGAAGGCTCAGGGCTCAAAATTGTTCCAAATTGACAACCTTCCTCCACACACTCCATTTTCTGGCCAGCACAGAATAATATGGATTCATAAGTGCCCATACAACTTCACAGTTGCTGGCCTGGCTACATCCACTGTCYCACTCTGCAGGAACTGGCTTTCAGGGCTGGAAGGCGCTGAGCACAGCAACACACAGCACCAGCATTAGCTTCCACATCACACTCCTGCGGGAGAGTTCACCTCTGCATCCCTTCTCTGGAGCAGGTGATGGATGCACGGGCATCTATTTTAGACCTCAAAGCCAGTCTGAGGCTTTCCATGCCTTCCCCTTGTGTGTGTGTGTGCAACTTCCACCTCTCTGGAGTATTCTGGTTAGTCTGACACAGACTGATACTCCTCAGYGCAGTAACTACTCCCGTGGGAGGGAAACGTCTGTGAATCACAGCTCTCACTGGTAAAGACAAAAGCCTGAACACTTGTGTGTCAGATGATCCTGCTGGTGAGGTCTGGACCACTCCCCTCTGCCAATAAAGTCATGATTTTTGAGGAACTCCTCTGACATTTAGCTTGCAGATGGTACCACTGATCAGCAGATCTTTCCTGAAGAACACATAGTGCTTGGGCYGAGAGAAAGTGCAGGGGTGCATGGTGCCAGATAGGAAAGGGACAGACGGGCACTAGCGCAGCTCGGCAAAGCCTTTGCTGAAAGAAGGGCAAGATAAAGCACCAGTGGGCCATCTCAGCCCACTCACACAGTGGGAGACTGAGTCTGCCCACTCTGGGCTCCTCAGCAAGGAGCAGGATGTGAAATGGCAGCTGTAGAGAGCGACTGACAGTCTCGAATTAGTCATAAGGAGCAAGAAAAATTTGTGGCTTTCTGAAACAGAGGCCAATCCTGTTTCGTGCTCTATGCCACAGTTGTGGCATAGAAGATGATTCACCCCATGGCTAGTCAAGAGCAGAATTTGGGGTCAGCAGGTCACAGCCTCAAATGGAGGTACCTGTCACACATTTGGATGAAGTCCCTCTCTGCCATAGTACCATGACCACCTTGCTAGAGAGAACCTGGCTCCAGAGCTCATTTGCTACTGTAAGAAGATGCAACTGTTATCTCTGGGACAGGAAACCACCTCCAGCTACTGTATCATGGAGCTAGGAGCTGCCTCTTCCAGCCATTTCCCTCCCTTCTTCTGCCTTTCTCCTTGCCTCAGCTGACTGGTCCATCCCTACCACAACAAGGCATTGCTGAAGATATACAGACTTGTGCAAAATGACAAGCAAGACCTCCACTGAGCTGTAGGACAATTTGGTTTTTTGGCTTAGGGAAAGCTGTGCTGAGGTACTAGGGAGCATGCATAAAATAACTCAGCAATTAGTCATTCCTCTAGCATTCATATTCTTGCTTCATTTCATCAGCCTGATGTGAAAATCACGCGTTATTCACTTTCTCTACRGTTTTTGGTGTTACGTTACCATGTCTCCATTTCCCTCTGTTATATTTTCCATCAGACAGGAAGCATAAAAATGGAAAATAAGCTTTCTCCTTTGCTATTTTTCTTTTATTTAGTGAAYTTAGGTTAGGGTCAGGTTATAGTTGACATTATGGCTAAAACTGTCAATCAGGATTAGGGATTACAGTTGGGGTTAATCTGGGTTAGGATAAACATATGAGTTTAGTACTTAGATATAATTAGCGATGGGTTAYAATATACAGGAGGGGGTTTGTTTGTGCCTGAAGGTTTAGATAAGGTTTAGGGTTAAATCTGCGGTGATGATTAAACTAAAGGTTTTAGATTTAGATTTTAAGGTTCAGGAGATAATTGCCTTTGGGTTGAAATAAAATTTGAAATAATTCAAAGGATTAGGATGGCATTAAGGTTATGTATGATTTACCATTGCATTATAACAGATTATGGTTAAATATAATCTTAGGGCTGATTTAGGGTTGAGTTTGAATCTAATTAGAATTAGGATTATTATTTGGCATAAATGCTGTGATTCCCCATGCAGGAAGACACGAGAATTTGCATCAGAATCTTGTACTCTCTGCAGCCTCATTTTCAGCTGATGCCACTATTTTGCTGGGGCCTAAACCCACTCCTCTCTGTGAGGGTGGGMGAGCCAGGCCACCCCCGTCAGCTCCTGGTTTTTGATCTACAGTGCAGGAACACACAAATCTTCATGCTCACGCACAGGGACACCACCCCCATCCCTTCAGCAGCAATAACACCAGCTGGGATGCTCCTTGCCTGTGCAACACCAATGCCAAGGGTGGGAAAAAAACAGATGGGAGAAGGCCTGGACGAGGCTTCCTCATCTCCAGCCCAGTTCCCTGCCAAGGATACAGGCTCTTGGGAGGAAACCTCCTCTCTCCTGCACTGCATCACCCACCTRCAGCGTTCCTCAGAGGGTCTGCAACAGGACGACATGTTCCCACAATGTGCATGGACCTTCTGAGGTAGCTGAAAGAGATTCCCTAAACGAATAAGCAATTTTACACACACCTAAAATTCATGACTTAAAACCAAGAGCTGCTGGCTGTAATTGTAGAGATAGTTTCAGAAATATGAAATCCTTGATTCTACCAGACCAAATGCAGTTCAGTGTTTGCTGGATAGGAGATTACAAATACAGATGATGTTTTGGTTGCAATCCATATTTTTATTAAATGAGGCAAAAAGTGTAAGTGAAGCATGGTTTTGTTTAGAACATGTTGACACTTTCCCACTTTTCCAGCCATTCAAAGCAAGTCAGGGGAAATATTTGATCATTTAAATCTACTTTCCATTCCATGTCTAAGCTTTTATGAATAAAAATAACAATATTATTTAGAAATAATTCTCTCTTCTATATATAACTGTAACTTGTCTCTGCAAAAAACCTCCTGATGTTTATGCAATGCTATATTATGCAGTTACAGTAAAAGCACAGAAGATAAACTCAGTAGACTGTTTATTATAGTGGATGTTATTTTTTGTACTTTATAGGATACATATTCTGTCAGAATTTGTAAAATATTAATCAAACAAACAGAAAAGAGTACAGAAACTACATCTTGAAATGAAGGTGATTTCACAGCAACACTAAATCTGTAATGGTGCATTCCCCACCTTTTTTCTGTCAACTATGCCACCTAAACGCTTCATTTACAGAAGGTTTGCTTTGTTTTGGTGTTTCTTGACATTTTATTGTATCAGTTTCATTGAAAAAAGAACAAAGGAGAGCAACTCTCTGTGAATAACAATGTTAAGAAGTAATTAGCCAGTAGAAATCAAAATACATGATCATGCAATTAAAGTTTGTGACAATTCACATGCACAAGAGGGAAGAGCTGTTGTCTTGCCTAACTGTAGTGTCTAAAATACAGGTGTCTATAGCACGCTATGTGTCGCATTCCCATGACAGTCATACAAGATCTGGTCAGCACAGACACTGGAGTCTGGAGGAGTCACCTCACCCAGGATTCACACCCCATGTGCTGCTCATCAGAGGGCAAAGATCTCCATGACTGTAGAGGTTGCTTGGGCACCGAGATCCAATGGAGACATAGATATTACCCGTACCTACAGTCAGGCAAGCTGAATCCCATCCTCCTGTACTGGACACCCCAGGCACAACATACTTCCCATGACGCACCAAGATTATACATACTCAGCAGGAGAGTTCGTGATTAATCTCAGGAGATATAATCTGAGAAGGAGTCTGGCTAATAGAAGAACATTGCAACTACTATTCCTGTGACCAGGATTTCAATATTTCCTATTAAGCTATTTTTTTTCATCAGCTAAATATTTTAGCAGTTTTCATTTTTTCCACATGATTTGTAGAATACCATGACATGAGGTATTCTATCCTCATTTTTGCTGAAGTTTTCCTAATCTGGGCTGTGTGTTGATGGCAACTCTGTCTTCAGGTCTTGCATTATATTGAATGTTAGGAGTACCTGTTGTGGTTTTGGTTCTGCAGGTTTGCCTATCTATGCTACATAAAGGAATACTTCTTCATTAGTGTATTCAAGATCCTAATGGATTCTTCCTCTGACATATGCATAAGATTTCAAAAGTCTCAACAAACATTATGTCTTATGGATCCATTTTTCAGAAAGAAGTCTATTAACATCATGGACATTTAGACTGCATTAAAAGATAGGATTGTTTTAACAAGTGCATTTTAAAGATTAAAGATACTTGTGGTCTGAAAATGCATGTATATGGTCACTTCTTCAGGAAATTCTGGTAAATTGTTGTGCCAAAACATTGGCTAGGTGTTTCTTTCTGCTTCAGAACAGTTTTACTCAGCTGGAGCTGCTGCCCTGGCTCCTCCTTATCTGTGTTTTTTAGTCTTCTGTGGAATAGCTGTACTTCATACAGATGCCTGCACTTTGACCTTCAGAACCTGCTGGTTAGTCCAAAAACAACCAAATTTGCCATATTTGGATGGGTGAGTGGAAAGATTAGGTTCCTGGATTGGGATTTGCAGCAGCATGTCCATGCAGACTTCCTCAGCTGCTGTCTAAAAGGTCCTTTAGCAACCCAAATGCTTTCTGGATCTAACATCTGCCTTGTTATTTCCTAATGATTATTGAAACAGGAGAGAGTAGGCAGGAAGCTGGGGAGATGCTTAGAAATCACCGGAAGTGTTTATTCTTTCCCTTGCTGGGTCAGCAGGGCATACCCCAAATCTGCTGTATCAAAGCCTGTTTGAAGCTCTTTCTGACATTAGAAAATGTCCAACACAAGTAGAATTCACAAATACCTACATTTTTTTCTTTATCTGTTTTGAACAGAGGCACTGGGGGGATTATCTTGAACAGCCTATGCCTCTCTGCTAGGGTGCTTGGTAACCAAACACTCAGATAAGACCCACAATGAAAGCAGCCTTTACAAGTCATCAAGCAGTTGGCTCTACCATCATATTTCCTCTGTTCCTGATTTTGTGCTCAGTTCCRTTGTTTCCAGATACTGAACTATAAAGAAAAATAACAAAAAAAAATTTTTTTTAAATCACAGAGCAGTGAGATCAGCCCAGCCACTACTTAAAACGACAGCCTGAGAGATGGCAGTGCAGACTGGGGCAGGGTGGGAAGGGCAACGTTGCCTGGGGATGTAGCACAGTTTACCAGGAAGCAGAGTGGGATGAGGAAGAAGTGTCAGAGTAAAAAAGAGGGGATGAAAGAAAAGGAAGTCCAAAATCAGTGGGAAAGGAAGGAATTGTGTTGGGGAGAGGCAACAAAGAGAAGTAGAAAGCACAGGCAGATATACTAGAGGCTGTCTTAAAAGCAACTGGGAGCTGTAGTTGTGGGCAAGAGGTCCGCTCTGGCAGATGATGGCCTGAATGATCTAATGGGTCTTTTCCAGCTGGGCCTTTGAGTCTCCACAAAACTGCTGTAGTCGCTTTACGTAATCTGTTGGAACAAGAGACATTCCAGAAATAGTTTTCCAAAAGAAAAGTATTGAGTTAGTACAACTTTTTCTTAAATCAGTAAGGAAGGAGGGGGAGAATTTTCACAGCAGCCCCAGAGGGAGTATATTTAATATCAGACTGTTTTTATTCCTACATGAAGTTTTTTATGGCTCTATTTATACTCTTAACTCTAAGTGGAATACATTCCTGAGGAGAAAAAGGCAAGAACATGTTTATCTTATGCAAAAAACAATCTTCTTTTACATTTCAAAACTGTGTGCTGGAACAGCATGAGATCATTTCTCTCTAACTTTTTTTTGGTGATCTTTAACATTTGATCCAGTCCTTTCAGCAGTTAGAGATTTGCAGGACACTGTACCTGAGGGACAATGACAGAAAGAAAGCAGTGGCCCATACCCTACAGTCCTTTTTACTAGCATCCTTTCATGCCAGAGAGTTTAGAACCAGAGCAAAAAGCTGTCCTATTTCTGTCAGAGACAAACAAGCTATTCAGGCCCAGACCGAGCATTACGGTATTACTGTGACTGTTCTTCTTTCTCCAGGCCCCTCTACTGTTTGAGAACTACCTTGTAGATCTCTAACCGACAGCTCTTTGGGGAGGAAACCTGCTTTTTATACAACCCGTTAAAGATTTTTACATGAGTTTGAGAATTTGTTAACTGTCAGCTGTACACTCACTGCAGTACAGGACACAGAAAGATCTCCGCAAAGTCACTGAAGACTACACAAAGCAAGAAAAGGCAAGTAAGATGGAGTGTGGTAGGACAATGTGTTAGGAGAACCTTGTACTCTCCAGGACAGCATGTTCGAGAGACAACCAGGCCAGGCAGGTCTGTCATTAGCTGGCATGCTGTCTGCAGCCAGGTGAAGATGTGAAGTAGTGCTTTGGGGATGTGTCCGGGTCTCTTCGGCTTCTTCTCAAGACACTGTCACACTGACACTCCTGTGAAACATCACCAGTCAAGAGACAAAGTGTACCACCTCCAGTCTGGAGATGGCTGGCAGGAGCATGAGACCAACCAGCTGGGCAGCTGTGGCCAAACAGCAAGCATAATAGTTTAGCTTTTCTGCCCTTGCCCCTGGGTGGAGACAGTGCTAGGGTCCTTCTTTGCTGTCAGAGCACCAGTTTGCATGAAACTCAGCTGCTTAATCACCTTGGATCCTCCTGCGAGTGGTGGCATTGGCCAACAGTTTCCAAAGTTATTAACAGGGGCTGAAAGAAATGTAGCAGCATAAACATTCTTAATGTCAGAAATCAGGCCAAAAAATGAGTTCACCAGCTGATCCAAAACCCCAGCTGCTCACCATTCCAGGGCTGCTGCAGTGTTGAACCATCTCAAGTTTCTCTTTGTGCTGTTAGCTTCTTTTCTGCCTTAGAGTTTTGACAGAAACTGCCTCTTTGCCCTTATGGCCCAACAAGGACATGCACAGCATTAAGTGTGGAAGGAAAGCTATAGCCTGGAGATGAGTGAATGAGCTCTTTGTCTGCCTCTACTTCTAGCTGGCACAGCAGTGTGGTGACTGTCTCAGGGCTTCTTATCCAAGGAGAGGTGTTCCCAAACTGTTCTCAGTGGCCCCACTCCCACCACCATCAGACTTCCTTGTGATTCAGTCTTGGAAGGCTCCTGGAAATTTTTAGAGAAGACTTTGCCCTAACCCTCTCTCTGAAGAGAAAGAGGCTACTTCTGAAATGGTGGTGACCTGCGTTGGTAAATATTGTAGGGCTTCTTGTGTTCCTAGAGTAGAAGACAAGTGCTGGCATTTGCTAGCAGGATGTCTGGAATGTGTCCCTGACTAGCTCTGCCAGGAAGGAAAATGCAGTGGCCAGTGATGAGTAGTCATGGATAAAAAGTTATAAGAGCAGGCAAATACCAGGTGACCCTTGACTGCAATAGACTTGCAGGCTCTGGAAATCAGCACTCAAGAGACTTTGTGAGCCAGCACCTTTGCTGCAGGTCCTGATGCTCATTCCTTATATGGGGAACCAGCCCAGGAAGGCAACTCAGAGGATCGAGAGACAGAGGGACTGGACTCCCTGTCATAGAGCCAAATACAGTAGTAATTTTTTCTGTCAGAGCAATATTTTTACCCCAAAATATTTTGCCAGTGGCTTGCCATTTTAATACTCCCCAAAACTGAAACCCTAGACATATGCGGCCTTGTCCTGAAAATAAATCGCTGAGCTCAGCCCTGAACAGAATTACTTGTCTGCATTAAAAACATTTTTTCTTTGTAAGTTTGGTTATACATTTCATGCCTGGATGCAGGACTGATAACATGGCTCTATTTCTGTCCCATCGGCACAGCTGGATCCCCATTCCTTTCAACTGTAAATATCCGTTAAAAAGAACATCTGCGACATAGAAATCAAAACACTGTGGCCATAAATAGCAGCAGGAGGGGAGGCTTGTTAGACTAGCATGATTGTGTGGAAAATAATGGGAGCCATAATGAAGTAAGGGGTTTAATGGGAAGGTGAAGGATCAAGCAGGAATGAGATTGAGGGCTTTCAAAGGGTGGAGATTCTACCTTTAAAAGGGCAGGTAAAATAACAGCACTTAAAAATGCACTAAGGCCTAATAGGAATCTGTTTGTGATCACAAACCCAGTCACTTGCATCTCAGATAATGCATTGGGTGGTGCTTGCCTGGCTATCAGTCAGTCACCGGCATCCCCTGGGGAAATGTGCTCCTCTGTGGAATAAGAAGCTGCTCAATAACAAAGAGCCTGTTCAGACAGCAGAGGAACTCCACCAATGCAGGGCTAATAACACAGAAGGGCTCAAGGAAGCGCAAGCAGTTTATAATTCTTACCAAACCTCCTGTACAACTTCCCCATCGGTCACAGATCACAGTGAGAGGACATTGTCTACTCCTTGAGCAAACCAATAGGTTGCAGGAAAATTTTTTCCTTGGGAATAACAAAACATTTCAAATATAGCCAGCCTGACTGTGCAGCTAGAYTGCATATTTCTCCATCAGCTACTGAACTCTATTCGTGGAGGATAGACATCCCTCAGTGACTTTTAGCACTGTCAGTCAGACAAATATTGGCTTGAGTAGAGCTAGATCAAATATGAAATGGGGCAGCTCCCCACAGTCCTGACTGGCTCTACCTCTCCTGCTGCTTTGGCCTGGCTCTGCCACTAGAAAACGCTGATGTGCACAAAGCAAACAGTGGCAGGAATGTATAGATGCAATCAATGTTTTCTATAAAAAGCCAGTATAAATATTCCATTTTGAGAAAGTAGAAATATGATTTCAGTGCTGACATCTCAACTTCTGCAGAATATAATAGCAGAAAAGTCTGAATGAGGTCCAAAATATTTTGCCCTTTCCCAAATGCAGTCTACTCATCTACACTCCAGTGTTTCAGGAAAGCTGAGCCAGTGTTTCAGGATAGTGCATTCGATAAAAAGATCAAGATTTCTATCTTCATCTGGATCTCAGACTTAAACTCACACCCATGAATCTCTGCAAAAGGGTCACACCTTTTTCCTCCTGCAAACCTCCTCCCACCCTTTCATCCCAGCCCAAAATATGCTGCTGGCCACAGATCAGTCAAGTTCAGATTAAGAGGACCACCAAGGTCAAAAGGTCCTGAATAGAAGCAAGGAGGAGAGAGACATGTGGCTCATTGCCGGTCTTGATATATTCTCCTGCCTGGAATTCCTGTGGGAAACTCTCTACTGTCCCACAGCCTGCAAAAGAAAAGGATATTTGTTATCAGTGCACTGGAGGGAGTTCCATTATCACAATGTTAGAGACAGAATTGGTACCAAAAAGCTGACCCCTTCTCAGTAGACAGCATTCAGATGTTAAAAACAGAGACCTCTGGTTTTGGGTGCCCAGTGAGACCCTTGGGCCTTCATTTACAGTCGCTTTTCTCCASTGACTCAACCATCTCCACTTAATTTACCCATCCAGGCACTAAGGAAAACCAGTTTTATACAGATACAAAGTGCATGAGGGCAAGACAACCCCGTCATATGACAAGAGCAAGAAAGAGTGCGTTGACCAGTCCCCACAGCTCCAGGCTGGGCAGGGCTGAATAGTCAGGTAAGAAAGGCCACATACAAGTCCCCAAAGCATGATAAATTTCTTCCATCTGTTACCTTGGGCAAACTGCCCCATGCCCCATTCAGATGGACTTGGACCTTCTTAAAAATTTCTTTCAAARGGAACTGAGTACCCAGACACCATTGAGGATCTGGGCCCTAACCTCCACCTGTATCAYGGCCATGCTGAGGTTTAAGCCTGCAGGTAGGACAAGTCACCAGGTGGAGCATAACACACGAGGAAAGAGGCTGGAGGGGGCCACGATGTGGCAGTCTGCCAGCTGAGCACTCCAAGGGCGCATGCCAATGTTCTCTTTGGACAAGGATGTCTGTAGTAGACACTCTGGTATATCTTTGTTTCCTTTCCAAGCATAGGGGGAAAATCCATTTCTATCTGTTTTCCTACRTCAATTTATGTCCAAAGACTGTATCTCATATATTTATGAGATTTCTTATTCAGATGCTGGAGATCTTTAATAGAAGTTTTCGGCATCTCTAATTTCATTTTTCTCAARATGTGATTTTAATATTTATGTCATCATCATGCGCAACCAGCAGCCACAGAGAGCACCTTCTTTGGAAATATCTGGCAATTAGGGTGCAAATAGCTCAGAGGATAATGGGTCTGGACTGTAGCCCTACCACCCCGGGGCCAAGCAGTGTCACAAAGGGGAATTTTAGGATCAGCGCTTAATATTTCAGTTACTGTAAACATTTGGATTTAGGGAAACTCAAAGTAAACATTGGCTTTAACTTTCCGCTAGTCAATATTTACTTCTTCTGTCAATAAACCCTGATGTTCATTTTACCAGAAGCCTATACTTGTTTGAACAACAAAGATTCTTTTCTCAAACATAYGTCAGCATTAACAGGAGGCAGAACAGTTAGTTCATTAACAACTGCACTGCCCTCAACAACCAGGCTGGCAAAGCAAGAAGGATAGGCATTTCCGGAGAAAACACTCTAAAAACCACACTGGACATGAGCATTGATCAAAGGTGAGCAAAACTCCAATACCTTCCTACCACTTCTGATTGCTGAAAACCAAACTGTGCCCTGGGAAAGTCTCTTCTGGATGCATCCCAGTCTTTAGCAGCCTCCTACAGATCCAGGATGCAGYTGAGAAAGGCAAATATGTTCTTTGGCATCCTTGGGAGAGGAGCCACCATTCCCAGGATCACTTGATGACCACACTCGTGCTTTAGTGGGTGTTGTCTACTTTGCTTTGTGTTGCCCACGGTTGTGGTCTGGTGCCAGCTTCAGCTGCCAGTGTGGTACTGGTACGGAAATGCTGGGTGGAAGGTATTTCTGGAGGCCCCTAGCCCCAAGGCCCACTCAGAGCACTTGTCCATTGCCAACTCTAGGTGAGGTCAGCCACAGCTTTCTCTAGTCCAGTCCTGAAGACCCAGTCCAGTGCTGCATTTCCCTTTCCTTTGTGCCATGTGAGTGATACTGGCTCTCATTCAATCTCAACCACATTGATGCAGGGAGCCAAACCACCCAGAAAGACATTCCTACTCCTGTGGTCTTGGCTTTTGCCTGGCTGAGCTCCCTGTCACAGCTCACCCAGGTCCAGAGGTGTATGTGTGCCAGAGGGAAGGAGAGGACAGGTCTTTGGGCATGGGAGAAGACAGTAGCAGCCCCAGCTTAGACCAGTTTACRTTTCTACAGTACTGTACCCTTGATGATATGTTATATTGAAAGATGCTTAGCTTTCAGAAGTCAAATGCTTAAACAGACAAATAGCAGGATGCTTTTCTCCTGAAGGGTTGTTTTCAAAATGCTGCAATGAGATCCAAATTTGTGACAACATGTTTAGGGGAATGCTGCCCTAAATTATGAAGGACAGAGCTCACAAATCCCTTTGACAATACACAAAGGCTGCTCAGAAGCAGGACTGCAAATTCAAAGAAGATCTTTGCAGAACGGATAGTGTCTTTTAATCCATGTTTGTGGCAGGTGCAGCAACAACTGCAAGCACAGTGGAGAAGAGGCAATGGGTTCAGGTGACAGCATACATGTTTCTGTGCAGATATGAATGCCATTTCTGATAGCTGTACTCAGGTTCTGCACTGCCTTTCCAATGGGCTACCACTACAAAAAGCCAAAATTTAGGATCAAGTATGTGTCTCTAAGACATCACCACGGGCAGTAAGATTGCTTACACAAACAAAGGGAAGTTTGGTTTTCCAAAAGATGGATCTTTCATAAAGAGCCAGGAAGAATTTAACTCACAACTTCATTTATAAAGCCAGCACTCTAAGCTGAAGCCTCATAAAATAAACCAGTCCTCTTTATGCCTACTACTAATAATTTTTCTTAAAGAGGCTTGTTACAGACTCAAGCAAGGGTTGCAGACTCCAGCTGTGTTATTGTGTTATTTAATCAGTTCTCATAAGGAGCAGAGCACAGAAAGCAGCAATGCAGAGACAGAAGGTTGGATGTGTTCCAGCGTCAGAGTAGTGGTAAGCTTCGTTCTAATAACTTTATTTGCTCCATTAAGAGAAGGGATGTCTCTGTGGAAAGTCTCCACCATGGGTTTAAAGAAAAAGTGTAGTGCTCTGTCAGCACCTGACTAGCAGCAATCAAGGTCACAGACAAATTTTGGGGATCAACAGCTTAAGTTGCACCCAGAAACCTGGGAAAATGAAATGACACTGCAGCTCAGTGCGCTAATCAGATGCTACTTTATTAAAGGGAGAAAGATACCACGATGAATTGCTTCTTTTTCAATACACAGCTGTAACTGTTTCTGTCTTCATCTGTGGTTTCAGTCTGGGAAACTTCTCAGGCTTTGCTCTTCTTTTCTTTGGGTCTGGTGACCTCCTTGGCCCAAGGCTATATGCCTGGCCACTGCTTGCCCCACACAAGTCAGCTGTTTCCAACTTTTACGCCTTTGTACCATAATTGTCTTTCTTTCACTTGGCCATGCACCTCCCTGGAAACGTAGTGCTTCCAAACATCATTGAAAAATGGCATTTGGACCATGTTGGCTTAGATCACATTTGTTAGGAGTGTGCTGGCACATTTTGGCCAGGCTTTTGGTCCCTTTTTTGCAATTCCTCCTGAGTGGTACCAGCTGGGCTCCCTTCCTCTGGGGTACCCTGTGGAGGCTTGCTGCCCTCCTGCACCTCAGGGTCTTCAACTCAGCTGCTGCAAGGGCAATCAGTGGGTTCCCCCATGAGAAAGCCCTGTGTGTGTTGCACTTCTGCTCTACCCTGATAAGGTCACCTGGAGGTGGTGTTGCAGATGGACATGTGCAAGAAGAAGAGTTGCATAGGGTTTCTCACTTCAGTTCCTTGTTATTCCTTGTTATTCCTTGTGTGGGGAAGCCCACTCCTGCAGTGCTGYTTGAGGTGGTTTGCCAATGTCTATAGTGGTGCCCAGCGATAGGACGAGAGGAAACAGGCACAAACTGAAACACAGRAAGTTCCGTCTGAACATGAGGAAAAACTTCTTTACTGTGAGGGTAACAGAGCACTGGAACAGGTTGCCAGAGACGTTGTGGAGTCTCCATCCTTAGAGATATTCAAAAGCCGTTGGGACAAGGTCCTTGGCAACGTACTCTAGGTGACCCTGCTTGAGCAGGGGGTTGGACTAGATGATCTCCAGATGTCCCTTCCAACCTCAACCATTCTGTGATTCTGTGATAGTGACTGCAACCCTGCTAAATCAACATGCTTGGGAGCCCTGGCTTTGCCCAGCAGAGCAGGTTCTCAGCCCTTTTGGAGAAGCGTGTGCCTGATCCTATTGAACTTTTCTGCTTCATACTGCCATCCACAGGAGCTGTTTCCCTCCTGTTGCATATCTTAATCCCTCCGTGTAGCTAACAAGCCAATCATCCCAGTGCTGTTTGAAAACAAAAGTCAAAATTGGTCGTATGAAAGATAAAAGCAGCCAGCACCAGAATAAAAGTGCTGGAGAAAACACAGTTGCAGGGGGGAAAGTGTGTGAAGAAAAGTAACAAAGAAAACTGAAGCCTTGCAGCTGGGAAACACATGGGCAGCTGACAAAATTAAGACAAAGAAAGATCAAAGCAAAGTTTTTAACATACTAATGGTGCTGGGTGGGGGGGGACAGCTGCAGAAATGCAGGTGCTGAAAATCAAGGAKCCATGTCCCAGTCCAGACAAAAAGTGGGTGCAATGAGGTACAAGTTAGCTGCCTACCGACATGGCCCTTGAGTTATTCAGCTGCCCAAAGTGCAGAGCTGCTGACTACCACCTTCCTGGCTGTTGCATTATTGCTAGATGCTCACGTACTGTAAGTGGTAGCATCACTGCTTGCATTTTACCCAGTTCTGCGAAATGATACCCTGTATGAAAGCAGAAGCCAGACTGTGAGCATTAATTTGCATCTATTCAAAATTTAAACTAAAGCTCAGGCAAGTTTAGTAAAAATCTTTCTTCTGCTGTGAAAAGCAGGGGCTGTCTGAATTTGAGAGGGAGAGTCAGAAATGTTTTTTTCTTATTTTGGTGATGAGTTTCTTTGATCTCAGGCTGAGACCATACCTGTGAACACGCCAACTCCTTGAAGTCAGCAGCAAAGAAACTGAGCATCCTGATCTCTTTCCCTTATGTTTAGCACCCATCATGCAAGATAACAGGAGAGGAGAGTCCATCCTCCCTGCTATGCATCAGTCCACTCTGATGGCAGCTCTCCTTTGCAGATTTTCCTGCTATGATAAGTGAACACGCTGATATCTACATTCGGTTTTCTTTTTAAAGTGCTGGTCTATTTAACTAACACAATAAGAAAGCCTGCACCAGGTGTGGCAGATGAAAAGCAAAACAAGCTGTCAGTTACAGCTAAGAAAGCCCCAAAACATTGTTCTGGCTGGCTGTCACGTGCAGATCGGCTTGGCTGAGCCCATTAACCGCAGCCAACTCTGCCATCCTTTTTCCCCCATTGACTCTGTGTTTTTTACCTCAGTTCAACAACACAGCATCCAGGATATTGTTGCATCCTGCAGAGGAAAGTGCAACCCTACCACATCAACAGGACTGTCGTCAGAGCCCAGGTGAAGCCACAGCATGGCTGGGGTGCAAGTGAGCTGCTGACAGCGAGGCTACTCTGCTGGCTGCATACGGAGGATGGGGTAGTCCTTGTGAAGATAGGAAAGGGAAGATTTTTCATGAGAGTAGACACACTAATGTGGCTGTCTCGGTACAGGCCTGCTGAAGTGTTCGCCGCATGGACCCTTGTACTAGTATGCATTGCCCCATCTGTGCTTTCATGGCATTGGGGAGTGATCAAACAGGCGCTTCAGCAGCAGCCTTGAGCACAACCTCTGTTCAGAGACTTCATCTCCTAAAAGGCCACATTTATCGTGAGCTCTTTGCATAGATTTCCAAACTCTGGGACAGCTAATTGTGCCTCGTTTTTAGTAAGCTTTGGGCTTTTTTGAGGGTTTTGGACATCTGTCTGATTACAATGACTTGCAGAATGGTTCCCATTGCAGGGAGAGCTTTGAAGCTGTGGGACTGCAGGAAGCTGCAGGAAGCAGATGGATTTAACTGACAAATTGAGGCTCATGGAGTTTTCATTTAATTAACTTTTAATTGGCAAATTTGTGGCTCATGCATTTTTAGTATAATTAGCTGCCTAAATTAGCTTTTAACAGAGGTTTAAATTTAGAACCATGCTTTTTATATCCCATGTCTGGTTTTATACTGTATCCTTGCTGTGATTCTTTCTAAGCCAACTACTTTAACTCTATCAGTCCAAAATATAAGGAGCTTTAGAAGCTGCTGCAGGARCCTGGGATGGGAAGAATCAGATGCACAATTCTATAAGGATTATCCTTAGTTTTCCTAGCTGTGTGGGGTTTCCAGTCTTTTACCAATGTCAGAAATATACGATCAAAGGAAGACCAGAAAATAAAGCTTCTTGGGAAGTCATGTACACATTCCCTGCCCCAGTAAATATGAGATTTGTGCAGACATAGAGATGCCAGGCTRCGCAATGGACTCACAATCCATGGAAATCACTGCCACAGGTTGTTGTCAAAGCAAGAGCTTAGCATAATTCAGAAAACGCTAGGAAATTTATATGGATGATACAATGAGTATCTCTAAACTCAGGAACTAAAACTGTAACATGGAGTTAAGAAGATCCATCCCTGCRAGCTTGTGGGAGAGGCCTGTCTTTCCTTCCAAGCTTTGTCTTCTTTTGCAGCATCAAATATCAGCTCTGCCTGGAGGTGGCTCTCAAACTGGCTGGGCTACAGATCTGACAACTCCTCTGACACCACGAGACACGACATTGAAGCTTGAGCTGATACAGATGAGAGGAGATGTCTCTAAGTGCAACCTTTTCTTGTTATTGTGTAAGAAATCAAGGTGTTGAGAGATTTCGATCTGAAGAAAGTTTATCTGGTGAGGCCACAAATGTTTGCTTGGGAAAGTGTAGTAGGATTTAAGAAATCCCCCACCTCTCTAGGCTTGCTGCTCAGTGTTTAATACCACTATCAGCATTTCTCTGCCTCTCTTCCTGATCATGTCACTGCTAAGGACATTTTTCCCATCTGTCCATTCAAAAATATAGCCACAGTACCCAGGCACCTGTAGAAAAAGGGAATCATGAAGAGCCCCTCACTGCAGGCACAGGGAGGGCAGAGCTGTCCTTGATCATCATTACTCTTAACATCATTTTTAGTGAACCCAACCCCTCCCATCAGGCCTACAATGCCCGAACCTGTGCACCTTACTGAGATTACTGAAGCTGGGAAATGGGTCCCTGCCATCCTGTTTAGTGGATGGAGAGAGAAGAGCACCCACGCAGAGAGACTGAGACCACCTGGAGGGACTGCTGTCTTSATGTGATTTCCAAGGAGCCAAGAGCTACTGAGCTCCTAAGCAAAGATGCCTCCRTAAATTGGGATGGATTTGGGCTAAAGGATGAGTTACATCGAAAGACAAGTTACACCAACGGCAAGTTCCCAATAGCAGGGTACACAGAGGGGTTTAGACAAATCCCAGTAAAAGATGAAAACCTTTGAGTGTCCTAACTGGAATTAATGAAAAAGGGAACCCAGCCAGGATATCAAGGTGACTAGACAGCCATGACTGACCCCTCTTTCCAAGGCTGTATTACCCCCCATTTTAGCATGTAAATTCACAGCTAAGGTAGGCAGATCCATATTGGTCTTAGTCTGCCAGGAATAATGGCAGCAGAGAGGACAGACCAGCACAGTTGATAGTGAGGGYTGCATCTAGTTGTGAGCTTAAGTGTGTTTGGGCAGTAAGTTTGTGCTGGGCAGTTATCGCCCTTGTTTTCAGGGTTAGCTAAATGAAAGCTGTGCTGGGAAGGGCTGTGTGAGCCACAGCACGTGGCTGAATACACAGCAAATATAGCCTGATAAACAGGCCTGAGCACGTTGGGGGTTAAGCCTGTTTGAGCAAGGACTGTAATATATAAATCATCTTTTCCTCAGGATGAATAAAATCTACATTTTTCTTCTCTTTGGTAAGTTCTGTATTAATAGARCAAGAAATATGTTGCAGAGGAATGACTAAACAGAACAAGAAAGGCATTGTTGGTTTCCATTCTTTCCTGGTAAAAAGGTCAAAAAATATTTTAAGAACTGCTGAAAGAATGGAAATGTGGGTAAGTGGAAATTCAAGTGAAGTAGGAAACAATAGCGTAGATTAGGTCATTCCCCACAAGAACGGGCAGAAAATTACAGGGATTCAAGTGGTCTGCACCCTGTTTTTTTCTCTTGTTGCCAGGAAAGGGAGGTGGAGACCACCCTGGAAATACCTCCCTTCGTAGCTTTGCTACTACCTGTCTCTCTCCTATTTCAGAATCRCAGATTTTAATTGGTTCCAGCTGGCCAAATGCAACAAAAAAATAAATAAGTAAATCAAGAACCCACCAAAACAAGCTAATTCAGAACAAAGGGCTCAGCACTGCATCTCTTTGTGCTCCCTCCATTTTGTGAGGKCTTTACACCAGCCTGGGGGGTGACCTGGCCCTACGGCCCACATCAACTTACCATGCTGTGCAGAGGTGGGCAACAGTGGGTAAACCTGGCTGTTTAGCCCTGGAGATCACTCTCAGGAGGGAGACTGTCCTCCCCCTCAGGGAAGAGCTTTTTGGCTGYATCATGTATGTCTTGATCTGGGAGAGGGAGTGAATAAAGCAACAGGCCTGAGCTCTCTGACCAGCCATGCAATCCCAGAGTAACTCACCTGGTAGGGAACACCGGAGCACTCATGACATGATCCCTGCATGCTTGCCACTAGCAACAGAGAGGCTTTTCAGCTGGATGGTTCCTCCAGGCTGAAGCACATCCCCAGGTGATGGCAGGCATGATGAACCAGCAGAGCCCTGATCTTCGGGAGGGGCAGCCCAGCCTCTTCCCACCGGACTGGGAGCCTCAGGGGACTTCACTCCCTCTGTATGAATGATTGCATATTTCCACTGGTCTCCAGTTATCGTCTGCCCCCAGCACTCTCTGGAGGATTTAGGCTCATGCACACCCAACAGTTAAAAAGCAACTGTCCAAAAGCCCCATACACAAAAATTTTGCCAGGGGAAAATCTTGATTTACACAAAATGAAAACCCCCTAAATCCTGGAAGAAGTCAGATTTCTGCAGAAATGTTGAAGGATTTTGAGATGGGGAAAATAAATGAGGAAGGAGACATTTTTTCACTGACACTTTGACCAAAGCAAAAAGATAGGTATTTTCATCATGATCTTCAAAAATTTCCACCAGCATTTCTACCACCTTTCAAAAAGCATTTTGCAGGGCTCTTACGGCTATGTGGTTACAGTTGCTCCAGCAGGATGGCTCTGGGGACTGCAGCTGACACCTGACGGGAAGCAAAAATTGCAGAGCAGAGAGATGAGCTGTGTCTCCATTGAGCAAAGATCCCTGCATGCCCAACCTTCTTAGCCATGCATGGGAATCTGTGTTTACTTCCTCACTGACTCAGCCCTGTGCAGATTTTGATGAGACCCCRCCATCCCACGCAGCTTCTGAACACCATTTGCCCCTGGAGAAGTTGATTTTGTCAGAGGACACGCAGTTATCTTTAGGCAAACCCGAGTGAGCAGCACTTCTCCCACTTACAATTCATGCCTGTAAGAATGGGAAGATGCACATCAACTAACCAAAAAGCTGTTGCACTATTTCTCCATGCAAACAGTCAACTGACTCACTATGGCTTGGGCTTTTAGCTAGACAAACAGGCACAACAGAGAGGGAGCTGTGGACAGACAGGAGCATCCCTGTGGCTGCAGTGAAAATGGCTGGGACATAGGAAGTCCAAGGCCAAACACGGCCAAAGCAGAGACCTGTTGGCTTGGTCATCCAGATGGGGCTACAACACAAAATGTTCCTCCATCTGGCACATAAGTAAAGCTGGAATCTCCCATTCACAGTCTTAATTGCCATTTTTCCCTGCTTTTCTCCCATCTGTTCTCCTCCTTGTTTCAGGACAGCCCAAGCTCTCGTATGAGGGGGTGATCTGCAAGTTCATACCAGCAGCCACTGGCATTTCCTGCCAGGTGTCCTGAACTGTTGCAACTCCTTTAACTTCTTCCTCTCAATTTACCAGAGCTTGCTGGGTGGCTTTACAGTCTCTCAGCTCTCTAGCCAATCTCAGACTGCAATATTCAAGAGTTCACCTGTCTTTTTAATTTGCAGAGAGACAAATTTAGGGTTCAGTGAGCCAGAGAGCAGATGGGCAGAATGTAGTATGAATGGAACTCTTTGCTTAAGTGGAGATGAGAAATATCGCATCCATAGCTCTGCAAGACTGCAGCAAGGGCTACAATTTACCCAGAAGTGGGGAAGTAAGGAGGGGGGGGGGGGGTTGCTGAAGCAAGGCTGAAATATGTGAGAAATCCTCCTCAACAAGAAGGGGTGAGGAGAGCTCCAGCTGTTTGCCGGGAACCTTTGCACCTGGCCAGCCTAATAAATCTGTCATAAATGTAGCAGCTGCCAACTGCTGTAGCAGCAGGATAGTTCCTATCATGCCATTTGCACATCCTGTCTAGAGGAAATGTACCCAAAAGTATTAAAGCAAGGTCATGTTTTATAAATTGATCACATCCTGAGCCTTTCAGCCCTGCAGTGAGTCAGCATCAAATACCCGAAGAGATATTTCCTACAAGCTACTAAAGGAAATAAACTGCCAGGTTAAAATGCTCTGTTTATCAAAATGGGGTAGAGACTTCCCTGCTTCCTACGTGATTTCAAATAAATTAGAAGCCCATCTGTTGTGCTTGATTCCAAGAAATTAATTACTTCCAAGGGTAACAAGTTTTTACAATAAAGTAATTATCAAGTTAATAATAAAGACAAAGGTTAGAACTTCAACAAGAGCAAACTGCTATAACTCCAGGGCCTGCAGCTGGGTGCCCCAGAAACTCCCCCAGGACACTCATCCCAAGGGCCCCAGGAGAATGATGAAGTTTAATAAATAACAGTGACACCATGTTTGACCATGCTAAGAAGCATCCAGGGATGGGCTCCCACAGACATAAGAAATACAGTTTTGGAATTAGCAGTGCATTTTGCTGGGAAAACCTAGAGGCAACTGAAGTCTGAAGCACCAGGAATCTTTTGCTATTTTGGCAAAGAAAATAACTGTGTTTGTCTCAGCATTGTTCAGTAGGAATTTGGCTTTCAGGAAACAGTTTAGAAAGTGCATATACCTCTTAGACATCTAGGCTGCTCTGGTAAACCAGGGCTGAGCACTTCAGGACCTACTGAAAGCTAAAAGGACTTAGGACCTGATTTTTAAAAAAATTTAGTTGATTAAGTTTCAATTAGGCATTAATGAGGCTTTCCAATGTGGTGGTCACCCTGGATGCCAGCGGTCTGCTTGCACAAACCTCACTGAAAACACAGTTGCATTTGTTGCCTTGTCCCCACCTCACTGCCAGTGTCTTCCCCAAAGATGCCCACAGCAGATGCTGCTGGTTCCCTGGGGCTAATACACCACAAAGGGCCGCAAAGCCCTGGACAGGAGGACGCAGAACTGCCGAAGGGTGAATGTGAGTAACCAGCAGAGCTGCATGCACCCGACTGGTGTAAGGCAGGACAGCAGCTCTCTGAAATATTGGGAGCCTTTGGGATTCAATCCAGAGACACATGCCAGCTTCAAAATCCATGCTTGGGATGGGTCCCATGGGCAATGGTCTAGGCAGACACACAGGCAAGAAAACAGCCTGTTTGTCAGGGACTTTYCTGTATTTGAATATGTCAAGAAGTCGCTCATTTTTAAACCTGGGCTGGGGGTCAATTTAACTGAGAAGCTTCTTTTGATGCGGTGGTGAATAGCAGTAAATAAAAATCYGCATACAGGAGGAGCTGATTAACCCCAATGTAAGCCTTTCCTCTGAAAAGCTAGCCAGAGCAGCAGAAACCCTGACTTTGGTAGCACTAAGCAGGTCTGAGGATGTGATAGGAAGGCTTTTTCTGCAGAGGCTTTCCTCAGTCTCTGCCCATGAAATGGAAACCATTCTTCCTCTTTTCTAGTTGCTAACACCTTGCAGAGCACCTCAGACCTCACAGAAAGCTCTAACAGGTTTCGTCACCAACTCACAGGTCCATCTGCTAAATACCTGCTGAAGAAAAGCACAGTAGTGGCTCAGAAACTAGGTCCTCATCTTCACATACATTTCATTACCCTCTTTTCTTTGCCTTTGTATTTCCAAAACTTTGCAGCCACTCCGAAGCTCATCTGTTCTCCAAAGCTACTCTAGATGTTTTCTTTAAAAAGGAAAAGATGAAGGAAGATGAGATCCTTTTCTAGCCACCTGATTTTTAGCATTAAAAAAATCCCAAAACACAACAGCTGGTGATAAAAGTTGCTATTGTATATCCAACTTCTTGGATATACAATAGCATATGGTATATGCATATTCTTGGATATTGTATATCCAAGAAGTGTTGATTTAGTGATGAAATGAAAAGAAAATTAACTGATTTCAAGGGAAGAAAGGACAGGCCTAACCTTTTCAGAAGCACTTGTTAGCAGGAACATAGGACCACACAGGGCCAAGAAAAAGCCCTTCCCAGCCTGCTTTAAGCCTTCCAGGATATTATGCAAGAGAATCCCCCATGCACACAACATTCCCTTCCCCTCTAGTTTGTGTCCACTTGAATCACTGGTTTTCTGAATGCCCCTGCAGCTGCATCACATCCATGAGCGAAAGAACCAGGAGAGATTTGTGAAGTGTCCGTATATTCCTGACACTTCTAAAAATACACAGTTCTGTGGAGACAAACTTCAGCTTCACACAACTGAATGTTTCCGTGTTGGCTTGAACGATTTTGTTGGGCTATGACATTATTAAGGATGCAGCGTTATTCACATGGAAGCGAAGGACTTTTTCCCACATAGCTAATGGCCAAGGAAAGTGATGAATCAGGGCTTCAGGGTGATTTATCTGTTTCAGTCTCCCCTTAACTGTATTTTCTATTTCTAACATTTGCTGTCGTTCAGGAAAATCTTGTAGGTATCAACAGCCACCATGACTCATTCTCTGGCTCTTCCACTGTTATGAACAAGATTTTCACTATGATACAGATTTTGGCATACTGTCTAGGAAAAAGTAGCTATCTGGGACTGGTATCAGTGGTTTGGAGGGAGAATGCTTGATGAGCCAGTCCAAATGTCTGTGGCCTTCTTCATATTGTCATTATTAACATGTCTATTTAAATGAAGGCATTTTAATAATCGTGATAGTAGAAGTAATAATGTTTTTAGCTTTTAACTCTCCTGTTACTTACCCATGTTCTCCATCAACCAGAGAATCTCTTTCTTTTATTTGTAAAGGCTGGTTGAAACCAACACCCTTGGAAGCCAATAGCAGAACTTTTTTTGAGGAGAAGCCAGTGTTTCACATCTCAGACTTCACATGCTCTTTCCTTCCTGAGATGTTCACTCTTGTGTCTGGCACGTCTGTGTTAGCAAGCCTGACAGTCAGGTCTGGGAGTTATCAAATACACCAGAGCTGTCCAGAACAGCAGAGTAACCGCAGATCCACACTGAAAGGAAACTACATGGCTGTAAAGCAGAGTCAGACATTACTTCTAGTTCACCTTCTTCATAGACACCTTCATCCTCATGTACTGCAAAGTGCTCTGTAGTTCAGGGCTCTACACCAGATCCCAGAGCATGCCCCCACTGCCAGGTCCCTCATGTTTGCTTGTGTCCCCCCTTTGCTCATGTTCCCATGTCACTGGTCTACTCTCTACAGCTCCCATCCCTGGAGGGAAGGGCATGTCTCACAGAAGGCCTGGACATCTAAGAAATTTGTACCCTGGAATCTATTCCCAAGTCTGGGTGTTTCATCCAGAAATCTCCCTCTCCAGCCAAACATATACTGCTCCTAACTTCTTGAATTAAAAAGGGCTACCATCTCTTAGCCCTTGTCACACCCACAACTCAAGAAACAAGATTTGCTGTAGATGACAGATTCTGCCCCATACCCATGAGACAGGTTTCTCGCTGACTTTGGGAAGATTCAAGCTCTGGGAAAAGCAGTCATAAATACCTCCTTGTATAGCTGAATGTCAGTGGAGCCCAAACTGCTTGAGCCAAGGAAACTCTCATCTCAAACAGATCCTGGGAAAAAAAGTCAAATTCACGCTGGCAGCAGCTCCCAATTTGCAAGGTTGGAAAGTCTAAGTTGCAACACAGCAGAGATCAACCCTTCCCCTGTCAGACAGCTTCAGAGACTGTTTTTGATCCCATCTTCCCCATGTCCAGACTCAGCCAGTCTTGCCCAGTGCCTGCTCAGACTCATGTAGCTGAGGTCAGAAAGGGTCTCCAGATTGCATCCTGGGAACTGCTAGCTGGAGAATGAGGTCCATCTCTCAGTGCAGATGGGCTAGACAGGAGAGTGTCGCCAAGGACAGTGCTTTGGCCACCTGTCTGGTCCTCCTCCTAGCAGTCCTGTGAGCACTCTGCAAGAGCTCTTGAGCAGATGCCATCATGCCTGCTAACATGCCATGATGAAGGTAAGGGGTGCAATACTCACTTTGTGCAGYGTGAGAATGAGGAAATAGCTACTTTCTACAGCCGGCCTGGTGTAACTGCAGTCTTTCCTCAGTGCTGCAGGAAAGATCCCTCTTCTTATTCCTGCTAAAGCTGTACTAAATCCCAAGCCAGCTCCTCTGCAGGGGTGTGGTGGCACATCTGTGTCTCCATCAAGGTAAACATCCAGCATGCACAAAGGGAGGGGGTCCTGGGGAATGGATGCACAGCATTTCCCACTACCCACCCACAGCCTGCAGTGCCTGTAAATAAGCTACACAGTGCTCAGAAACAAAATATCAAATGCAGGTCTGCAGGAAACCTTTCTTGCCAGCTCTGGCAGCTTCTTGTGTTTTTCTTTACAATAGCTTCCAGCCAGATATGTCTCCCTGAGCATGGAAATATAACCAAAGGGGTGACCTTGGGAAGGCAGGCAAAAATCTCCCAAAGTCTTTTCCCACTTGGAGGTTCAGGTGGATGAAATTCCTCAGCAGGCATGCAACAATATCGGAGCATCGAAGCTCAATGAACATAGCAAAGCTCAGTGCAAGAGTGTKTCAACAGGCAGAAGGATTTTATTTTAAATAAAACTGATCTCATGCATTCTCTCATACCCACAAACCCACGAACACCAAGAAGCAGGTGTCCACTGCTCTGCCCAGGCTCACTTGCAGTGACACAGAGTACAAGGAACATCAGCTATCAAGGCCCTGTCACATCTCTCTTGTTTTTCTTAGATTGGCAGCCACATGCAGGGTTTTGGATGGGCCTCTCATACCCTGAGAGCTGACAGTAACTGTGATCTTTTGGTTCTCCATCCTGTCCCACCTCTGTGAGCCAGGAGGTGACATTGCTGACGCACTGTCTTTTCCCTCCTTATCTGGGGGTCTTATTGCTCCATTCCTGCCCTGTATCCCAACACCATCTCCTAATGGCTTCAGTGYGTCCCTCAGTTTAGTCTCTCCTTCATTTTCCTAGTCTGGGTGTCCTGAGCAGCTGCATGTAGCTGTGCTGGGATCTCGATGACTGTTGATCCAAGTGTCACCAGTCCATGCCAGTCCCTTCTTCTACTTCAGCCTTTCCTTCTGGTGCTTCTGCACCCAGACAGTCCCACTCATACTCCATTCATACCAGCCTTGGAGTTTCTATTACAAATCTCTATGGGCAGAACACAAATGATACCTGTTTCCAGACTCCTGGGTTGACCAAGGGCTCTGGAATGAAAGAAGTGGGGAAGATCCTGATTCTGTGCCTAGCTGACTTTATGTATGAACAGACATCTGTGGCTGGGAAGGCAGAAGGGAAACTTTCTCTATTTCCCATCCCCACCCCACCCAGTGCTGTGAAGAAGGTGGCTGAGCAACTGATAAAGCAGGGAGAGTTGACACGGGGACCCAGCCATGATGGTTTGGGGGATGCTAAACAAGGAGGTTAGCAATCCTGCGCTATTCAAGCATTTGATTAAGGCCTAACCCCATGGTATTCCCAGGTCTCCTCTGATGCCCTTTACACACTGCAATACTGTGTTGAAGAGCACATTCTTCGGTGAGACAGAATTGACASACAGAGCTAAAGTCCAGCATGGAAGGGAGAACCAGTCATGGATAGGGCTAGGCAAGCAGAGCCGAGCACCAGGAAGGGGTAGGAGGGCTCCTGCCAGCTTGGAGAAGACCTGAACTACAGGGTCAGGTTTTCACGTGAATAATTTGTTGGCAGTGAGTACAGAATAGTCACGAACAGGGCTTGGGGAGAAGCTATGGGCACAAAAAGGGATATCAGAGATRGGGAAAGATAGATTTATGGCAACCAGAGCAGCCACTAATATTAATGTGGCTGGGGAGAGAAGCTTTGGAAACAGGACTTCCGTGGGCTCCCACACTCCACTCTATCCCAAGGGCTTGCCTTAGGCGACCCATGCTAAGAACATCAGTCTAGTGCAGGACCCTGAACAAGGGTGATGGGATGAACCGAGCCCAGTGGGAAGCARCACTGGGGAGGACACCTGGGCTCAGAGCTGGCTTAAGGCCAGATGCTGAGAGCAAGATCCTGTCTTTGCTACCTGCTTCACTCTGACTCACCAAGGAGCTTTTTACRAGGCACTTCCCACCTCTGAGAGCAGCCTTCCTCCTGGCCTGAGGACAGGACCATGGGGCATGCCATGGTTTCAAGACAGGGCTTGTGATCATTGGAGTCACTGTGGCTTAACAAGTTTTTACAGCACTGTTAGGTGGCTCTGGATGCATCCTGGTTGCCCTGASGCAAATCTCATCAGCCTCCCCTTCTGGAGGGTCAAGCTTTGCCCTGCACACTGTCAAAAGTAAAAATCTATGAACAGAGGTTTTCCCTGGGAACTGGTTGCATATGCCAGAGGGAATGGTTGTAGCCCTGTGTGCATGGAGAGCAGCAGCAGGAAAGTTAGTGAGGTCTACCTATGCAGGTTAGCCACAGGATGAGTTTGGAGGGCACAGTACTGTGTGGAATGGCATGTTGGACTTTCTAAACATGGAAATGCCTCCTCCTGTTTGTATCAGTTTTGCCCAGGGAAATACAATTTTATGTTGATTGCCAATAACTAATGAGACAGCAAAAACAAGAAAAACAAACAAAAATTCAGAGCAGGAAAGCAATACTGACCTGGGTGATTTGTTTATTCTTCTGATGGAAGCAAATTAGCAAGGTCCCGCAAGCAGACAATCTGCTCAAACTGAAGAGAAGCAACATTCTCTCCTCTGAATTAGACTGACTTCTCATGTTAAYTCCAAATGTCATTTTGGCAGAAAAGATGCAGCTGTATCTAGTTTAAATACTTATTGGGGTTTTGAAGAAACTGATGTGCCAGGTTGGATCAGGGGTTCATCCCACCCAGGGCCTTGTACCCATCTTCGACCCACAACTGATGTCTATGGGAGAGTTTGAGACTGTGGCTCTGACCTCAGATAGCACCTCCGACCTATCCAGCATCCTACACACTCTTGCTACTTCTGGGAAGTCGCTCACAGAAGGGCATGTAGAGGGCTCAGCTATAATCATGGGTCTCTTCCTACCCTTTTGCCATCCCTGCTTGTACAGGGTCCTTCTCGGACCTCCTGTGCCTTCTCAGGTCCCCCAAGGCAAGCCAGGCACATTGCCAGGAACAGTGCGGGCCAGGGAGGGGCTGCTGGTGCAACTGCTGGTCTAAACCGCTGGAGAGACTGGAGCAGTCTCTGCTGCCACACTGCAAAGATGGGCAGATTAAGGCAGAAAGCAGTAATGAAGCAGAATTTAGGATCTAAATACAGTACCAAAGTCTTTAAGAGTAAAGTGGGGGCACTTTAAGGAGCACGGGTTTTGTTTCATTTTTCCTGCACCTGGGCTGGACAGCAAGGGGCATTGACTGGGATGAACTGGACATGTTGGTAATAACATGTGTTTGTGGTATCATTAGGTGGGTTAGGTACAGGTGTCCTCTGCACAGCTGGTTGGATGCTACAGGGGTGGTGCACACATGACAGCTGTGGCTTGGCAGAAGGCRCAAAGCCACATCAACAGGTCTGAATGCTTCCAAATCACCCCTTCACTTAGAGCAGCAGGACAGGCTTGAAAGGGTGACCTGCAACAAAGATTCTCCATGTGCAGGGAGGCCATTTCTTCCTTTAATAGCTGAGAAGAAGCTCAGTGCAGGATGACATATGTTCTTGAAGATCCTCTGCTGAAAGGCATTGTCCTAAGTAGGATTCAGCCACCAGGTTGCCAGTGGCAAATCACCTCCAAGTGTCTACCATGCTGCTTCAAGACCAGTGACCAGCCTAAAAGTAGTCTGCTCTTACCTCCATGTCCAGCTCTGCCCTTGCACAGGGAAAGTTTCTCTAACACAGGGAAATGGAAGAAGACAAAGAACTCCCACAAACTATCATTGGTGTAGCAGGAAGAAAAGGAGGTCACACCAGCCAGCTTGCCACCACAGTATCCCCTACGCACTTACCTGCTCATTGCACAGATATAATTAGGTCACCTGGTGGGAGCAGGAGAGATGGAGCAGGTCCCCAAACAGGTGAGGACACAACCCATGTGCGCTCTCTGTGGTGCAGTAGCGGAGGACTGGCTGGTAGAGGATATGGAGGGGAGAGTGTGTTCTGGCTGAAGAACTTGTAAGAAACTAGGTCAAACCTTAATATACTTTTCAAGGAGTTTTGGGGATGAGTTTGACTTTGAACTCCCTCTTTAAAATAAGAAGTGACCTACATAGGCCTGAGTAAAAAAAAGGATATGAGCATCCCATGGTAATGTATACAGCAGCAGTAAACTTCAGAATTGCGTCAGYGCGGGATGTATGCCCTCAGTGCAGTGCTAGCAGAGACAGACTGCAGATGGGAAACCACAGCTCCTTTGGAAAGCCACAGTGTTGGGTCACTATGCAAGGAGAGATTTTTGCCACCCTGTCTCAGGCAGCTGGGATGACTGTACAAAGAACTGGGGCATGTGTTTGAAGGAGGAGTTAGAGATCTCCTGCTGAACAGGCCACACTGAGACAGGGCTGAAGTCCGGAGGGAGGTGCACTTGCTGTCTTCTACCTACTTCTACCTACTCCCGTACTAGGACCAAGTAGTCTGTTCTCCAGCCTCTGCAGCACTGAGGATGAGGACCACATCCATCGYCAAGATGGTGTAGTATGTACGACCATCCTTGTGCAAGGGGAGCTGGCCAAGGATAACTGGAAGGCTSTCTCAGCACACCAGCCAAGGGGAGGTTGTGTGGAAGAGCTGGCCAAGAACTAATGTCTGTAAGGGAAGAAATACGGAGAGAGCCCATCCTGCAGCTGCAGCTGGAGGCAGCAGATTCAAGAGCTGCCCACAGGCAGAGCATCCTGAAGGAGCATCTTAAGCCCAGCAAGAGCCCATGACTACTGTCACCAAGGTTCACCACGCAGCAGAGCCCTGAGCTGTGAGCTCGTCCTGTGCCTGGGCTTCAAGGCCCAGCACTGGGTCAGAAGTTACTGTGGGTCTGGGTTCTGTGGCCTCCCCTCCATTTACACTGCCCTGGGTAGAGGGGGTCCTTTCCACCTGATACCCCAGGCACTGAAGGCAGGTTTCTCTCTATCCCTTTAAAGACCTCTTTTCACTGCCCTGGGAAGTGCTTGCTTCAGGACACCATTCCTACATCTCCCAGACATGTGAGAAGCAGCTGAAGGGCCTGGCTTCACAAGACACATGTGGCTTAGGACTGAGGCATCTCTGAATCGTGTGATGCCCATGCACACCAGCGCGATGCTAATGTCGAACAGACTGAGGCATCACCAGGACTCTGCTTGGCCCACAGCATGGTGTGGGAAGCAAAGCCACATCCCGGCAGGACTGAGTATCCTCATACAGAGCTTTGCAGCATTTACAAGTAGGAGCCGCCCCCATTGCCCGGACTCATAAATCAAATCAGTCCCCTTCCCTCAACAGTGTCAGAACTTAATGCCATCCTAATGGTGATAGGGCAAGGTCCAAGGATGCTGGTCCGAGTGTATGAGTGACACAGGGTCTGTGAAGACAAATGATATCCCTTATTAGGGCTCTCTAGGAAAAAAAGAGCAGCTCTCAGGCACACTAACTCTTCCTCAAAATAAATTCTGCTGTTTTTTCTGCCCCCCAGCACAAATCCTGATTCATTTACCTCATGGCACATGGAGACAGGACCCCCACTTCCCTTGGGCTGCTACCATGTAGGAAGGTAAATCTATGCAGAGCGGTTGAGTCTGCCATTGCAGAGCCAGTGTAACACTATACACTGYTCTGTTGCCATATCAGATCTGGCAGAGTTAAGCCATCCAATGTGCACTGGGATTGTGGGCCTGTCCAAGCCAGCAGGTGCCAACTGAATACTCGAAAGCAGCCACACAGATGCTCTCCAAGCAGCCGTGTATGTAAYAGCACTGAGTATTCCTCAATGTGCCTCCATCCGTAGTCTCCAGCTGCCCTGGCCATGTCTGCAGTTGTATCATCAGCTCTTCTTTCCTGCCCGTGCTCATCCTCAGCTGCTTTCCCCAGCTCTTTCAGCTTTCTCTTCTCGCTGCAGACCCACGTGGGGATCTCACTGGCCACCTGGGTTTCCCTGAGACTGACAGTGCATCTGCGGCCCATGCTCCTGCTTCTCCCCAGCGGTACAGTATCCACAAATGCTCCATTGTCTTCCCACTCCTGCTGCGTCTGAGCTGCATTCTCTGCTCAGCCCTGCAAAGTCTCAGCAGACTTACTCCAACATACCGCAGAGCCTCACAACCTTTGTAAACAGATTTCTCATTATGTCGCAGTACACAAGTGTCCCTCCAAAGGTGAACTAAGAATCCTAAAGAAATTTTGTAGCCACTGCTTACTAAAAGTCAAAATGTTCCATTTGCTGCATTTGCTATTCCTATTGCTTGTGTCATGGTATATAAGAAAAGGTTTTCTGTTTGCCTATCAGGATTCATCACTGCTGTATTTACCACAGGGCGTGATCATCCCTGAATTATCCCTCTAGTCCTCATCTGTAAAAGTTACAAACTCCTGCAGAATTGACCTGGTTTCTTTAAGTGGGGTCATGGAGCCCAGGGAGCATGACAGAAAGGGATACCATGCTTCTGAAAATCACAGATTCTGTAATAATTTCAAGGATTTCTGTCAGTCTGGCACAACTCCACCTCAGTCAGCAACTCTGGATATAAGCCATTTTGGCCAAGAGCAGAACTGGCTCCAAATCCCMTGCAGGTAACTGAATATGGATTCAAGAGACTAAATATAGGCCTTCAGCTTGAAACATCCAAGAGGGATTTTCCACTTACTGCTTTTTCCCAGTGGAGGGAAGGGAGGATGAGGATGAGGATGAAGATGAAGATGAAGCTGAGGGAGAAGCACAAGCAGCTCCAGAAACAAGCTCACAGCATTTCAGCTACTGTTTCCAACTCCTCCATCTCCTTCCGAATTAATGCTCAGATTTGGCTGAACTTTGGTCAGCTGCTCAGGGCAAAGATGGGCAGTTTGTGCTGCAAAATGGGGCATTCAGCCAAGGTGGGGGGAAGTGGTATGAAAACACATCAACAAGCTTTGCCCAGTGAGATCAGGGAAGGGACACGGTTGCCCAAATACAACTCTTTAGTGATATCGGAGATACCTTGGGGCATCCAAAAGGTTGCAGGTCTCCTGTGGGCCTGCGTTGTGTCTTCCAGCCCCATACAGATGCCTCAGGTACCATGGAGCATAGTTACCTGTGTTTAGGCAGATGAACACCCCAACGCTGATACACCTGTGAGTTCAGAAACCAGCGGCTCCCATCCCAGTTCTGCAGTGAGTCTTTTGGACGGCCATGTGCCAGGCCCTGGCTCACAGCCAAATCACCCAGATAGAGGCTGAAATTTTGGCTCTGCTGCAGGCAATGGCAAAATTCCCATCAATTTTCATGGGGATTGGGATTTCCCTCATCTCGTAAATGATGCTCCAGGCCCTGCAGCCACAGCCACGTTTCCCCACCCCCAGCAGACTGCCCACAGGAGGGCTGGAACAGGGCCCTCCATACAGCCTTGGGGCAGTGATGCTCACCACCAAGGTATCAAGTACAGTTTCCAAATTGCTGCCCTTGTGGGAGACCCTGGGGCATGCCCAAAAGACACTGCAATTCTGACCATTTGGTGTCTGCTATTCCTTCAGCCCCGCGTGTCCGACTATCAGCCCCGTGAGAACTAGCCTCTTACCTGGCCCAACTCATAGGGGAGATGGGCCGGAGAGCAATGCAAATACAAACCAGCCAAAACTAAGTCCATGCTTCTCAGTCAAGACCTCTGAAGGAGCCAGGATCAATTTTACTGATGGCAGGATCCACCCGTAATGCCCTGGCCCACAGTCCCTGCAGCCCGCAGTCTCAGGGCAGGCAGCCTGCACACCTTGCCATTGCAGCACATGCTGGTCCCCATAGCACACGCAGCACTTGGACTGGAGCTGGTCACATGCACTGCATCTATCACCCTCAGGTTTCCAGGGCCCAAGGACCAGGTTTGTGCTGTACCATATGGAAAGAGCAGAGATAAACCCCCAAAACCTCATACAGCCACTCAGACTCTCCCTTCCATAAAAAGGAAACCAGAGGTACATTTTTAACCCAGTTTATTTTCACCAGCTGCATTACTGGTACTCTCAAATTTGAGAGAATCACGTCTTAAGGATGGGCCAAGAACACACTCTGGGAGACCAGCTCTTTACATAGTACCCCTCTTGCCTTGTGTTTCTTATAAAGTCCACCTGGAAAAATAGTCTTGGAGGCTGTGCTGACAAATGACTAACTCTTCCTAGTGCAGCAGTTTGCCTCCTCACTTTCCACATGTGTGCTTTGGAAGCCAAACAGAGAGAAACCCTTGAGGTGTCCAAAGAAAACATGGCTCTTTCTGGGCAAGTGTTCTGCTTATAAGTAAACTGATGTATGGACAAATTATCAAGAAGCATAAATACAAACCCTGCCGCAGGCCAGACTTTTCCAGACAGCTGAGCCAAAGAGGGGCTCTCTTGGCGCTGTCAAATGTTATTGCTGCTGCCAGATTGATTTACAGCAGCTCTTTGTGCAGCGTGTCCCATACGCTGTGCTTGAGAGGGGCTGGGGGCCCAGGCAGAGCCGTCTTGCCCTGCAGGAAGGGAGGCTGCAGGCAGGCAGGACGGAGGGGGGGGCAGGTACGCCTCTGCACGTTGAAACTTTGGTTTAGGGGAARGCTGGCTCTGGTGGGGGAAGAGACATAAGCAAAGGACAGTCATTAACCTTCATCTACTAGATGCAAACCCAGCAGAGGAAATCCCAAAGCCCCTCTTGTAGCCAAAGGAAAAAAAAAAAAGGAAAAAAAACTTCACCAACTTTGTGTGATTTCGTCACTTAACAGCTGTTTTTTAGAGACTTTCTGAGGCCAGGGGGAGGAGCAGCCATATCCTGCAAAACAGATCAGGATCAGGGCTACCTTCTGTCTCTCTGATGGGGGATATTTTAGGAACATTTAGCCTGAAAGGGCAGGAAGGGAAGTGTCAGGGAAAAAAATAAAAGGAGTCAGATTCTCAGCTAAGATAAAGCAGCATCAGAGATAGTGGAGCTGAGCAGCATCCTGTCAGCACCTCTGCCCCAAAATCTCTGGGTGGAAGAGTTACCTCTGGGAAGCCCGCGACCTGTCCCTGGGGAGACCGGTACCTGCAGTACAGAGGGACACATGCACCTGGGGTTCAATCCAAAGTGAAGATGTGGGTCCGGATCAGGACCCTTGGGACCAAGGCTGTTTGTTGGCCCGTTTGTTGGAAGGATCTCTCTGGAATGAGAATTTCTGTGACCTTCATCAGTTGGAATGTGGGAGATTTACTGAGCAAACGGTTTTCCAGCCATGCGTGAAAGGCTGAGAACAGCTTCTATATGTTTCTGGGGGAAACAACAGACAGACACACTCTGCTCAGATCACTCTGTTTCAGAGTCAGGCGGGTAGAAAAACCTCTCAGATTTTTTTTTTTTCCTGAAAAACTCAATTTTGACACTAACATTTCCATGGAAAGGACCTGCTTTGAAAAACCAAACACCTCCAAATTGAAAATATTCCTGACTGAATATAAAAAACTTTTCAGGCACAGAAAATCAGTTTCCAAGTTTTTTGCCAAAAACTTCTGTTTCTTATACTGAACCAAAGTCTTAAAGGCTAAAGAACCTGCCCAGACTTGGTCAAGAAACTAGGAGTGTCCAATAGATGCACTTTGCCCTCTCAGTGCCCAGCAGACATCTGACTTATCAGATAAGTTAAATCTCACCAGAAGAAATGCAACTGAATTCATCACATATTACTAAACTTTTTACCCAGGATATGCATCAGGCACAATAGTGGGTCAGTCAGTTCTGCCTTCAGGGCATGACCAAAGGCTGCATTAAATACTGGTYAGGTACCTGCAGTTGGCCAGGTGATGGTCTTACATTCGTCATGATACAGACTGCAACTGATAGCAATGGGAATCTTCAATCCACAGATTAAAATCATAAAAGAAGTGTTGCACTTTCCACAGGAATGGAGAAATCCTTTTACAAGGGTCAGTAAAGACAGTGGGAATAGTCAAAAGGCATTCTGCAGTATGAGTAAAGGAAATTTCTCAAATGCTCATGGTATACTGTCAAGTGTAAAAGGAGATCATAAATATAATTTTAGTATAACTTCTAAGAAGAAAAGCTCTTCAAGCTTTTTTTGTTGCTAAGAAATGACAAAACACAAAAATAAGCAAATGGTCCCTGCAGAAGACACAGATGTGTACCATAGCGGTATTTGTAATTATTCATGGAGATACTTGATTGCAACAGCAAATTAAATACAGTTGTTTTCCATGGCTAAAGTGATACTTTGTGGTAGGACAAAAGCTGCATGTATTACCAACAGTATATTAACTACTCAATGGAGAAAACAATTCAAGACTTGGCTAAAAGGTTCGTGCTTTTCTTTGTGGTTACTGAAGTCTCAAACCATGAGAATCTCAAAGCATCTCAGATAGGTCATTATTACCCAGCTAGAAGGGGAATAATCTATAGTCTGATTTTTTTCGAGGATGAAATACCATTAGGAATATTTGAAAATGTGAAAAGTGTATTTCAATCACACGGTTTAAAATTCTGACAATGATTCATCATTTGCCACCAAAATTTTAGCTGTGGAAGTCACCACTCTTACCAGAAATGGAAAATAAAAGACTGAATATTTGCTTCTAATTGTTCAGCTCAAACATGAAAAACTTATCAAAATATGGTATAAACTCATTGTATGATCTTGAATGTTGAGTAACAGAGGTTTGTGAACTTCATTTAGCAAAGAGGTTAGGAGTTACAGAAGATTTGGGATCTCTTCCATATTAAATACAAGGAAATGTTGAGGCAGTTCCTCATAAAACGGCCCTCTCTACACATGAAAGTTTTCTCCATGTGTGAGGTAGGAAGAGCACAGCTGAAATACTTATATTCTTTGATACAATGCAGAGGGCAAGGGAGATGGAAAGTATTTTGTGCACAAGTGCTAAAGGTTTTCAGTGATAACTTTAAATTGCATGATAATACTTTTAAAGTAAGACTAGATCAATCTTTTCATGCCAAAACTTATGACATACATTCACTAAAGTGTAAATTACAGCCAAGAACTGGCAACAAATTCCTTGGCCATAAATGATGGCCTTGTCTAAAAAAAATAAACATTGCAGAGAAGAATAGGTAGAAAAGGACTTCATTTGGCTGCATGCATTATCTTTCAAACACCTGATTTCACAATGATTTCAGCAAATGAAAGTCACTTAACCTTATTCAATCATTTTTCCTGGAAAAAAAAATGCTGACTTTTCTGGAAATCATAAACATTGCAAAAAGGTTGATGTTTGAGAGCAGGCTTGCTGGATACTTCTGTGTATCAAGAAATTCAGTGAGTACACACATGTTTTAGGAGTCTTGAACTAGGGAATGGTCTAACAATGAAACTGCAAATCCCAGTTTTCTCTGTTCCTCAAAAATGGAAGGATCTGGTATAGTCATTTCTGTTATGGATGTCTCAACATGTATCCTTGTGCAAGCAGAACTGGATAGACKGCAGAAACCTAAATAATGATTCTGCTAAAAGATGAGTCTCAAATTAACTTCATTTGTCCATATGAAGTGTTTTATGGATTGATTAAAAAACAAAAACAAAACAAAGATGAATGGAAATGTCTGCCTGTCATCCTCTACATGAAAGATAACGAGAACCTTTTAAATAAGATATTGATTGGTGGGAAAGCTCTTGAAGATCCAGGGTTTTGATGGCATAGCTCTGGGCAGTAGCATTGTACACAAAAGCCCACGGTGCCTTGGACAGCGAGCCAAATCTGCGGCTGCCATCCAGTTTTGCAGCGTGCCATGAAGTGGGAGCTGCAGGGAGTTGCAAAGTGAGTGCTCCACACAAGACATTATAGCTCGACTGAAGTGTCCCGCTGCCCAGCTCTTGTTTCAGGATTGATTGACGTAAAGCAGAAACAAAGGCTCCTAGGATATCTGGTGTGCAGGGCTCTTCACTCCTGTTTTCTGGAGTCACAGTGGGTAATTTGATACCAGCCTGGGCTAGAAGAGAGCCAAGCAGCACAGCGAAGTGAGACAGTCTCCATTTGGCTTGTTAATTTGTTTCTTGACTCCAGTAAGTTTTTCCTGAGAAAAAACTTCTCTCCTGTGGGCCAGCATGGGGCAAACAAATTGGAGCTCAGGCTGAAACCTGCATGTCACATTTCTTTTTGCTCAGAGAAACACAAATGTCTCTGCCTGGGCTCCTTGGCCACGTGCCCATGAGCACCAGCYGGCCCCAAGCTCACTAGAAGGACATGCAGCTCTGGCTCCCCTCCTGCCTGTCTTTGGGGAGGGCAAATCAGGAACTACATAAATAAAGAAAATGCTAATGGGTTAAAAGGAGCTTGTTTTGCTCTGCTTTCTATTTTGGTGTTGTTCTCTTGGAGGAACCATGGCTGCGGAGGCCAGGAGGTCTCCAACCGCACAGCCTGACCCAGGGTATTCAGACCTTGCCTCATTACAAGGCACGTAGGGAAAGAAAATAATAGCTCCAGCAGCCATGACAGATGTGTGGAATCAGCTATAAATCACAGTGAAAGAAGCCTTTTTTTAATGACTTTGGCCCAAACTTCTGTAAGTTAATTAGATGCTAGATGTCCTGGACTCAAAGATATATTCCTGCAACATTGAGCAACACACTGATGTTCATAACATCAACCAATAGGCATTTGCTGTCTGTGGATCTCTGGTATGCCTTGTCCAGCAGATATAACCTTTGTACAAGAGATGATGTTTAGCAGTTGTATTTTCTGATGAAGCTGTTTCTGGAAAATGAATGCAATAATTCTCAACTCAGATACGACTGTTTCCAGCGCAAACAAATCTAGGCCAGCTTTGAACCATGGATCTAGTGTCTGGAAATATCATCGCAGAGAATGTTTATTTGACAGTTTCCAATTTTTTCTTCTTTGATTTGTTTTCAGCATCTGCATTCATCTGGGGCAATACAATGCAGACTAACTCACCTTTTTTTTTTTTTTTTTATTTCTTTCTTCAGAGTTTGAGGAACAACCAACCTACTTCACTGTAATTAGTTTCCATTTCCGACATGACATTCTTCCAAGTTGTCATAAAGACTATTTATTTTATATACAGCAACCAGCATTGAGAACATGTGTAATCTTTGGCACATGTAATCATGTATTATAGCTGCTACAACAACAGGCTGCATCCATCCTCAGACTGGAAATGTTTTCTTAAACATATTTACACATACTGCATCAAACTTCAGCATTTGCTTGGCCTTTCCTCATTCAGGCAATATTTATCAGAGCATTGTAGGACAGTCGGGTTCCAAGGACCTGGTTTCATATTGCATGAAAGCTTCATATTATATGACAGCTTTCCAGTGTTGTCATGGGATTGTTGGAAATGATGTCTTTTGACAGCACAGGCTCCCTTGAGGAYACCCAGGGACAGACAGTGCAATGGTAAACAGCTCCCATGCACATGTCTCCATGTGCTCCATGTGCTTCCCGACTCCCTTTAAAGACAGCAGAGAGGAAACCAGCATTTCTGGAGAACAGCTCCCTTTTGCCTTAAATTCAAAATGTAAGACCTAATAGAAGTAATTGCAGGGGAAACCTAAACAAGCCCTTCAGCTGGAGGCTCTCTGTGGRCATTGGGTAAGATGCCTCCCCTCAGCCCAAATTCGATGCATTTTAGCCCTAGCGTGCCAACTGCAGTGTGAGGTCCTGCTCTGCCCTCTGGTCTGGTTCTCAGATCCAGCAGCTGGCCCCATTGTCCCACATTTCACCTGTGTACAAGCCATTCACTGTGCTGCATTTTCATCCTCCACCCTTTCTAACCCTCTGTTTCTTAACTCAACCTTCAKTTTCCCCTGAAGTGCTCTCTTCTTTCAATGACAAGCCTGACACTATGATAGGTCTGAAACAGCAAAAACAGCAGGTCAGGAAATAGTGGAATAATCTCCTGAGGGAGGGAGAAAGGTGTGTGATTTAGCCACACCAGGAGCTATAACCACAGTTGTACCAGAAAGCTCCTAATTCAGCACATGGCTCTTAAGCCACATATGCTTACAGCCATTGACTCTGAAGGTACCCTCACTCCAAGACTGAATGTTGCTGGTCCTGGTTCAGTCCAGTCTGGCAGAGGAAATTTAATGTTGAGGGAAAAGAAGAGAGTATTTTCCATATAGACTGATTTATTTCTGGTTGGTTTGGACCTGCTGAGATGTGGGATGTTGGAATCCTTTCCTAGCCGTGCTGCACAGGGTAACCTGGAGGATCACAACAGCTACTTCTCTGTATAGGGCTCCATGGCTGCAGACTAGTCATAAGCTCCAAAATACAATTTCTGAAGAAACTCATTGCAGGGCCCATGTTCTAGCAAAGAGGTACAGCATCTGTAAGGTGGCCGTCCACACAAAACAGCTATAGGCGTGGCTGTGCATTCCCAGTCTGTCCGCTTGTTGTCAGTGGCTTCTCTCTTAAAAGTTGTTAGGCTGAAATTTTCCGGACAGGAACAGTTTAGATAAACACACAAGCTCCTGGAACGTAGCTACGGTGGAGGTGAATCACAGTTGCCACTTCATAATACCCAGCCCTGCTACGTGGAAGTCCAAGGCATGCAGTCAAGAATACCATCAGCCACCAAGAGGACATCCTCAGAGGATGCATTTCAGCTCCCCTTGCTTAGTAAGCATCCCCACATCACTCTGGAAGAAATCCCTGTTTTAGAGACCCCTGACCCTAGAAAACGGAGCTGCAGACCACCTTTGAAATACATAAATGTTATTCTCCACACCCCAAATAAAAGCATCTTTTTCAGAGTGTCTGCTGCAAAACTCCACTTTTKTTCAGCTCTGCATTCACTAACAAACAAACCACAGGGAGTAAAGCAGCAGAATATGGAACATGTTAATTCAGTGCATGCCCTCCTGAGCCTAACATTAMAACAGCGGATAAGTGTATTTTTGTCTTGCTTCCTCTGAGATATTTTTAGCTGCTCAAGTGACTTGTGGCAGTTCCCTGAGGCCAGAGTGATTCATATGGTTTGGGAGACGGGCTGCAGATAGAGTGCTGGAGTGCTCTTTGGGAAGGGATAGTCATCTCAATAAAATCAAGAACTGGTTTCAAAGGCATATGGATTTTGAAAAAAGCAGCAGTATTTCCAAAATGAGWTTTTTGGCTCTGGCTAACTTGGAGCTGTTGATTTTTCTAATTATTACATTTGCGGGAGGATCTATAGTACATTTGGGGGAGGGGATCTATTTTTTTCTGATGTTGGCGTGAGTGATTATATCACAGGCTGGATGCAGGCAGTGTGCGGTACAAGACTACACCATGGAAACTTCCTTTCTCGCCCAGTCATCAGCATCTTTTAACCCTGCCCAGGGCACCATTTGTCATTTTTTTGACCTGCCTTCCTCCCCCACAGCCTCATCTCCGTCAGTGCATATCAGTCCTGAACTGAATTCCTCTTCTTCCTTCAGACCYGTGCCCCATGCTTCTCTGACTTTCCAGTACCTATGAAGGGCTTTCAGAGACTTTTTCAAGCTCTCCTTTGCAGGCAGGTGGAGTTTCCTAGCATTTCTGAAGTTTAGATATCAAAGAGAGGTGGAGAACAGGACAGCTCTCTCCTCCTCCAAATCCGGTCTCCCCTTCTCACAGACAGCTCTGAGATACTGTTCAAGAACTGGTCAAATCTGAGCATTTGCTCTGCTCCCCTTATCTCAGCTTTCCTCCTCCTGTTTTCTATAATGGAAACAGAGCAAGGAAGAGATGCAGAGCCCCCCAAAATCCCCCAAACCTCTACAGCAAGCAAAGGGTGAGCCAGAGAACAGCTTCCCTCCAGACTGATGAAAAAACAGAGCAAGGAGCTTCACATAAATCCATGGGGAAATGAGGAAAGGTTGATTCAAAGAAGAGACTCTTCTATTCCTTCATACACCTTTGTCTGGGAGTGGGTTGCATCTCTAATGGCCTTAGGCTTCCCATCGAGCCTCTATGATGTGAGTTGAACGTGAGGCTGGAAGAGTTTGTTGTTGTTTTTCTGTTACCTGGAAGAAAGTTGGGAGAGAAGGTTGTCTGCCCAGCACATCSTGGTGAGGGCAGTAGACGGCAAGCCGGTTTACCAGCCCATTTCCAGACAAAACAATCAACAGGACCATAATGAAGACAAGAAATAATCAGGGAGGGGAGAAGCAGCACAAGCAATGCTCAGAACCTCTTTCTAGCACCAGTCCTCGCAGAGCGGAGTCAGGAGTGCTGCTGACAACCGCTGTGAGGCACAGGAGAGCCGTGTGACCCCCTGGCAGGAGGGGTCTACAGAAAGTGGAGAAGATCTTGAGGYCTACAGGAGGCAGAGAGACAGAGCAAGGGACTGCACGGAGGAAGAAGACCCTTGACCAATGCTCTCTGCCTGGCATGAGGCTCTGAAGGCCATGTCTTTGGGATGCTCTTTGGGGCTGAAGCAGTGGCCAGGCTTCCAGCCTCAGTTCTCGATTTCCCTGATCATGTGGATTCTGCTGGACTCCAAACATCCCTCAGCAGCAGTGTTTTGCGGCCAGATAATTTCTGGCTGTTCTTGTATGTAAACTGTTAGACAYCGTAAGTGACCCAGCTATACAGGGCAGTTCTTGATGAACAGGCCCTTCATGAGGTATTTTTGCAATGGACCTGAGCCAGTGAGATCATGTGCTGAGAAGTTAATTATCATCTTTAGCTGTCACAGGCTGGGACACGACAGTCAGGCTCCAGAAGTTATTTACAGCAAACCAGCCAAGCCCTTTGGCAAAGCAGCTGGTAAACTCCACCATCAAAGGCAAGTGCTGAGTCCGGACTCCTTCCCCCCGTGACCAGAACTGCTACAAACACAGCTTCTTCAAGCCCTGTCTACCCTGGGACTCATCCTTAATCTACCCTTGCAGGGCAGAGCACAGGCAGAAGGCCTACAATGTAGTCGCAGTATCGTGTCCACGGTTCCTTTGTCTGCTACAGGAGGAATATGGCAGTGCTGGCCCCTGTTCCCAGCCCACACCTACTGAATCTCAACATCTCAGCCCCAAATTGACGTGTAGGATGGTGAGAACGTGAAGAGACAGTCTAACCTTTGCAGCCAGAAGAAAAGGCTGCTGTGCTCCAGGTCCTTATAAAATCTCACTACAGAGCCAATCAGGTTGCTCTAGCAGAAAGTTTCCCACTGGAGAATGTGGTCACACAAGAATTAAAACTTTTCTTAAGAACAGGTGAAAAGTAAATGACTTGCTTCTAATTTCTTGTTTGTGGCAGGACACACATTTTGAGTTCATAGGCTATACAATTCAGTATTTTAAATTAAAGGTTTATAATAACTTCCTAATTTAATAGTAATGTGGCACATTATATTTGATGCTGAGGATATATGCTAAATACAGTTGTGATTATATTAATGTTTATGTTCTGACATTAACAAAAATCAACAGTTCAATGTTACTGGCTGGAAATCTGTTACCCTACCTATCCTGGGGTAAATGACAACATTCTGGGTTTTAGAACTTAACTCAGTCTTTGACTTATCCACATTTGCTGCATCACAGAAATTCACAGAATCATAAAATAACTGAAGCTGGAYGAGATCTCTGAAGGTCTCTAGTCCAACTCCCTGCTCAAAGCAGGGCTAACTCCTAGTTTAGATCTGGTTGCTCAGGGTCTTGTCCAGTCAAGGTGTGAAAATCTCTAAGGATGGTGATTCCAACACATCTCCAGGCCCCTCTTCCAACCTCTCCCATAATTCCAGTGGCAGCATGTGCAAGAAATCTATAGAGAACAAGCAAAGGGCATATTCAAGCATTACAGATTCACTGGGAATGCAAGAAGAGTTCAGCTYCTGAAACATCAGTGTCTTGTGCTAACTCAGATGCTGAAGAAACATCCCTACAGGGCTGGCACATGTGCCATGGAAGGTATAGGACACCCATATCCTTCTGAAGTGGCAACTGGAACACAGGAGGGATACCCTAAGCATCCAAAATACTGTTAGACATATACCTCCAAGCAGCTGAATTACTCCCTAGACGTCATAGTGAAAGGCAAGTGAAAAYGTACTTCTCCCTCCACCATATAGGAAAGACAACTCTGCCTTCACCCTGCTGCAGGCAGACCCAGCCCCCAAGCAGTCTTCTCCTCTGCCAGCTGTCCACTGCATGGAGGGGATCCTGTACACCTCTCCAGGCCACAGTGAACAGCATTTCTTGTGAATTCTGGTGCTTTGAGCCCTCTATGATTTTCAAAGCTGTAGTTTTCTTCTGAGGAACATTTCCTATCGAGTATTAGTTGGTATCTTCTTGATATATATTGTGCATAATGCATCAGCCTTATGAGCCAGGGCTACCACACTATGCCATTATCTAAATTCTAAGAGATTTAGGTGTCCAGTGTTCAAACAGAATTTAGCTATTTTGGTTTAATCAGGGGTAGTCTGGTTTATCATCTGTTGCTTTTGGAACAAGCTAATGTAAACAAATACACCAATATATACTCTTGCCCACAAGACTACTCTAGATAAAATAAGTGTATATTGTACCTGCCCACCCAGGGTTTAATGAATCTCATTGAAATACTCAAATTAGACCAGCACATCTGCTATAGGTAGGCARCAACTGATGTTAGAAAAGTTGTCAGTTAGACATTTTGATGGGAAAGTATCTAACTTTTCTTTGTTCTCTTGAAGAAAGATGCAGTAAATTAGATGATGATTTCTTATCATCCCTGGACACGCCTYGATTTTCCCAACTTTCCTCTGATTGTTGTTTCTAAAGAGATAAAGGGTTAAAATCATATCTTGGCCTGAAAGACAAAAAGACTGGGCACATAAGTGTTTAKTGCCCAGCTTGGAGCAAAGCAGCTTTTCTGAACTGAATGACTTTTGGAAGGCAACAAGAAACCTGAACCACAGACCAGTCTTCTGGAATAGATTGCAAAGGGCATGATGAATAAGACTCATTTGGAGGCAGAGCAGACACTGGCTGCCAGCACCTGGAAGAGGGGGAATTCCAGGAGAGCACAAATAGATTGCAGAAAAGCCGTGGATGCTGGGTTGATTTCCAATCAACAGACACTGCATAGGAACCATTTGACTCAAGAATTTTCCTTCTGTGTCCAAATGACCAAAATAAATGGGGTGGTTTTAGAGATGCCTACTATACCCCTGGTTCTGAAGCTTCCCTCAAAGGGTTAAGTATTCATTTGAGAGAAGACCTCACTGGTTTACCACACGCACTGTGGTGTTCAGAGACAGCCTCCAAGCTGAAGAGCTGGGCAGAGTGGAGGGGCCTTACTGTTATGTGGAAGCCAGGCCAAGGCTGATTTCAAGGGCCATTCAAGGGCGTCATGTGAAGATTTGGAACAAACACTGYTTGGCACAGTCCACGACAGATACAATCACAGCTGCAGTGCCAGAGTGCTTTTAGTTAGGGTTGGCAGGATTTTATTGAAAAATCAACCTTTATTTTTGGCTCTTGCTGTTTATCAACAGTTATAATTTCTGGTCAGGTTCAGCTTCTTCCATATTTTCCCAGCTCCCAGACTTCAGAGCTGCCCCTTTGCCTCTGCTCCAGAGACTCAAGTTATAATTTTGGGTCATTTGCCACCTCTCTTCCTTCCCCAACTCCCTCTACCTCCTTCATCTCAGCCTCTGGCTGATTTCAGTGGAAGAAAGAGGCTGAAACTGAGGCAGTGGAAAAAGAAATTACACCCAGGAAGTCCAGGGTGAGAGGCATGTCCAGGGGAGCAGAACAGCATAAAAATCCATCGATCTCATTGATTCATCAATTAGAAGCAAGTGCTACCAACCTATTTGCATTGTTTGCATAACATTGTTTGCGTAACAATACATACTTCCTTAAGTATGTACATGATGTCAAATTTTAAAGATCATGTCAGAGCAGACAGCAAATTTTAAGAGCCTGCTTTAACATGCTGCAGTCATCCAGTGGTGAGCAGAATAAGCATGCTTTCATAGGTGGCCTATTTAAGGTGAAGGTGTTCCTGGATCTAGAACACCAGCAGTCTGASACATGTTCTTTCTAAATACTATTCAAAATACTGGTTAAATTCCCATGCGGTGCACTACTTTTGCTCTTGAATCAAACTCTGAGTCTAGAAAGCATCTAGTTCCCACCCTGATTTTTATCACATTAGCAGAAATATCACAGGCAGCCCAGAATCCTACACTCCAGAATAAGAGATGCTTATCTTTGAGATGCTCTTCTTTTTCTCTACAACTTGCTGCCCRATAATTTTGATAATTCTGCCACCAATGGCTCAAAACCTCTCTCCTATCCCAGAAGCTGGGGGTTGAATTCAGAGTCCTGGTATGTTACTGCCAACTACTATGCAAACTTCTTTGGCACTATAATAAAATAACTAGTTTAGGTTATTATTTGAGTTTTATGAGTAGTTGCTAGTCATGTCCTGGACCAGTCACTGAGGAAGAAATAGCACAGAGGTTTTTAATCTCACTTGTGTAGAAAACACAGTCAAGGGCTGTATAACAGGGCAATCACAATTTGCAATGATACAAAGTTTGGGAAAAACAAAAACTGTTATTGAAATACATAGATACTTAGAATTTATGCATCAAATAAACTGTAGGAATATATTTAGTCATTATCAAAAGAAATAGAAAAGATTATCACATCAAACATAATAATAACTCAGAGTCATGCTAGGAAATAGGCTGTGGATCATTAGTTAGCATCATGAAAAGCAGTGTAATTATGCAAAAATTAGAAGTAGTCTTGCTTAGAAAGATTGATTACTTACATAGAGAGGAAATGATTTCATAATTCCTCATCTGGATGTTTCCCAGATTTTTAAGGCATTATGGTTTTCATTTACTTTTAATTGGCAGAGCAGCAGTAAGTGAACATAGACATAGAGGCTTTTTCCAGACTGCAGTAAAAATGATGTGGTTCAAAACTCAGTTCTGAGCACGATCGAGAGAGCTACCCATTCAGGTCTGGATCCTGGATCCAAAATAGCCTTACAAGGAAGGCAGGCTTGTATGCCAGCCTAAAAACCTGGGACTGTGTCATACAAGCTAACAAACTACACAAAACTGGATGAGAAGTGGGATCCCTGAGTCATATCAGCTGTTATACCGTAAGAGGCACACATTCTTTTAACTCCAAACCCTTTATCAACCCTCTAGCCCAGGATGGGAGCTCAGTGAAATCCCTTCTTTTGAACTCAGACCTTGCAGTAACTGGCTTTGTAACCGTGCTGGTATGCTGTTGAGGTGTATTTACATGCAATATTGCACCCAGAAAGCTAAGTGGAAAAAGCGCTGGTTTTCATTATGATGCTCACAACATTTAGGAAACAGTACCTGATGCTTTATGATATACAATATTGAAGCACTTTTCTGGGGATAATAGTATTAGTTTTTATGGCTATTAAAGTATCTGATGGAATCCTTGGCTTTCATGCCTTTACTTTCATAATGCCTCCATTTTTTAAGTGATGGAAAAGGCAATAATTTCAGCCCTGTGAAGGCAAGCATGGGAGTCTCAGCTTTATTTAAGAGAAGTAGTTTCTAGGTTTGCGATGGCAGGGAAGGATTTGGGCATATGACCCATGGAATCCAGAAAGAAAACATGAAGTGGCAGAAGTGTAGCAATCACTGCTAAAATTGTCTCCTTGCTCGTAAAAGAAAGGTGACAGATTTATGCAAAGTATTGATAGGGTTGCAGTTTGGTTCTTTTCTTACTCCTATGCTGGAGTAGCACAAAACACTTAAAACCAGGTTGTTGGCAAGGTCTCGCTGCTCTTGTGTTTGGCCTGTTCTGTGTCGCTGCCAGCGTCGCTGCTTCCAGTCCCTCCACTCCCTGCTGAAAAACATCTCCGGAAATGAGGCTGCAGGAATTTGACTGGATATTTGTCACATCCTCCTCCCTGGCGCCTATTTTCACTCAGCTCTGTGGCCTCAGCTCTGAGGATGCACTGGGACATCCCCAGGCTATCTAGAGCTGTAAAGGTCACTTGGCATCACATGCCTCGGAGTTGCATAAGATGCTCAACTGGAAACAGCAACATAGGAGCAAGAGGCCCAGGCTGAGCTAGAGATGCTGCCCCTCTCCATTTGCACATTGCTTTGCACCTTCTGTCCCATGCAGCTGCCCTGCGAAGGCCATCCACTCTCAGTTCTGGCATGACCAGCTTCCAGATGGCTGAYGAGACCTTCATTTCCTCCAGAAAAGGGCTGCGCTTTACCTTTTCTCATTCTTCCACCTGGACCAGGGCCAGGCAGGATGACTAAAAGCAGTAATATGCTCAGAGCAGGATCACAGAATCACAGAATGGTTGAACTTGGAAGGGACCTCTGGAGATCATCTAGTCCAACCCCCCTGCTCAAGCAGGATCACCTAAAGCACGTTGCCCAGGCACTGCAGAGATATTTCATAGGAAGACAGCAGTGGCAGTTGCAGCCCAACCTGCCTTATCCCCAGCACCTACCAGCTTGCACCAGGGCTAAAATGTTTCTGAAAAGCTTTTGCAGAAGGAACAGTGACTCTAATGTCTTGAGTAAAACCAAGGCATCCCATTACCCTGCCTTTGCACTGTGGTCCAGCTGCCACTCCTGCAGCCCTGCTACCCACAGAGGAGCTCTCCTATCCAAGCACCCCTTCTGCAGAGTCCCTGCATTACAAGCTCCCAAAGCAGAGGTCAGGCACAATTTGAGCCTCTCCACCATAACCTGACAGACCATATTGGCCTGCCAGGGGCTGCAAGAGAGGCCCAGTCCCTGATTTTAGGGATTGCTGTACCTGGAGGGATGGAATGACTCACTGTCTGGCAGCCAGCCGGGAAACTACCCTTAACATAAGCCAAGCTTATGGCATAAGCAAGGAAATATCTATCTCAAGAGACAAATAGGAGTGATACATTTACAAATGATATATAGAGAGATGAACAAAAATGTAAGAAAAACAGGCTTAGTTCTACTAAGATGAACCAAAGGCTTCTCTCTTCTGTTATCTAGTGGACAAACTGTGCCTGAACACATGGCCAAGAAACCAATTCCTATGCAGACTTTTTGCCTTCAAGTTTGCAGACACTGAGGAGAACCTAGAATTAGGATTTCTCATTTGGTTTTATATGAAATTCCTTTTCTGAGATGAACCTGAATGAAATCCTGGGAAATGCCTGTCCACATCCCCCAAAGTTATCTAGTTACCTCAGTTAATTAGGAGATGTTTCTAAAACTGCTCCCTCCCTCCACACATCAGGCTCTTAACTGCCTTTGCGCCTTATTAAACATATCAACAAGTCTGTTACAAATGTCCCTCTCCACCTGAGTGAGCATGGTAATGTTCCACCTCCAGTCTTTTCCCACTTTGCCTCCTGCCTTCCATAGAAAATGTGTAACTCAACAACAGCACTACATGCATTCTTGCAAATGGAATTAATCCAGATGGCTCCTCTGATGTTGTTCTGAGACCAGCCGTAACAGCAAATCACTCAATCTCTGGAGATAGTGGGGTTAGAGCRTCTGACCCTTAACTCGACCTTTGCGGAATACTGTGACACCAGCTAGTCACACCACTTTCTGCAGGGAAATGATCCTTCATTCTGCATCTGGTGAGTGAAGGCTGTATGGCTTCTAGAAATGCCTTCTTCCCAGACTCCTGGACAGGAGACGTATTAACCCTCTGGGAGCCTGTGGAACCAGAAATGTAGCATTAGAAGACTCCAGCCTCCTTTCCACTCCAAAGATAGCATTCATCACTGGCCCCCCGCTGCAGTAAATTCCTCAGGCTGTGCACATGCTGAGTGAAGAAATATTTCCTCTTGTGTGTTTTAAATTTACTGCTCATTCATTCCAGGAGAGCCCTTTCTCTCCTATTTGAGGCAGGACAAACTGGAGGGACCAATCCGCCTTTATGTACCCTCCAAACTCTTCCATACCTTGAATACAGCCTCTCCAACTTTTCCTGTTGTCAAACCAAGGATTCTCTACACTGACAACATCCAGAGTCCAGCCACATAGAGTGGGAGTCAGGTTCTTGAATGTGGGTACCCAGTGCCATTACAGACACGCTACAGTAGCTGAAGCACCCATAAGGGGCTGATGGATATGACCCTGCCAAGGGGATCCTGCAGATCTGATCTGAACCAATAGCTGGAAGTCAGGTACAACAACCTTGGTCATCTCTGAAGACATTAAATGCCAATGGTTATGTGCTGAACTGCAGGCTTGGAGTCTTTTCCATATCCATGCTAAGCCCCAGCTGTGGTACAGGAAGGTTAGGAATAGGGACACCAGCTTGGATACAGTTCTCCAGATTGTTCATGCAGAGGTATCCCAAGGACAGTGCCTAAAGTGACCAGACCAGATACATGGTGGTCATCATGGAGGTGTTTGTAACTGGTATGTCCCAACTCCTGTAAAGTAGAAATTATGAAATCTTGTTACATAAGAGGCCAGCCTATGTAACGCCTGATCCCTSCTGGCCTAGAAATCCACAAATCTGGAAGCTGCAGGAAAAACAGACAATGGGGCATTTGGGTCCCATGCAAGAACCTGTCTTGGGAGGGTGACCACCTCATACATCAGGAGGAATGCCATTGCTATTAGCCTTGACTGCAGCATGTTTGATCTCTAGTAGCTGGATGATCACCCCAGCTCTCACCATGGATGTGCATGTARAGCACATTTCCCTTGCTGTAGAGATGGCTTCTTGCCAGGGTCTCAGAGGAAGGAGGAGTGTCTTACTCTGTTTCCTCAAGGACAGAGCAGGGGTATTTTTCCTATCCCAGCCTTATTTCCCACCTGGTATTTTGTGTTACATTGAACAGCTTCCTACACAAACTAGAGCGAAGGTCAGCAGCATAGTGGGAGCTGAGTGAGAAACAACAGAAATATCCATAGAAGGAAACMGCCTGCTACAAGGGCATTTTCAGACACAGATATTCCCAGCTAAAGGCAAAAGACAGGAAACATAGACCGTCTCTACCCTTATGGCCATGGATCATCAAACAACCATCAGGGATACTTCCAGACAGCCTATTCTGACCTCCCCTATATGGCCGTCAGTCTGACCCATTAAAAYCTTTAAACGCTAAACTTCTAGATTAAGTACAGAGACATCAGTTTACAACATTTTAGTCCTCAGGAAAGCTTTCCCTTCTGTGCCATGAGCAGAGGACAAGACAACTGCAGAGCCTTGACTGGTTTTGGTCTCTGCAGCGAACAGTAGCTGAGTCAGTAAGATAGATTCTGCCCTCTCCCTGGCTCTTACCAAACCCAGGGAAATCACTCCCTGATCCCAGACCTCATGATCAGCATGATTGGCATGTCATGGCTCACAGAGGATTGGACAGTTCTTCTCAGGACCTCTGGGGTGGGGTCCATGTCAGGCTACCCCCAGCCTCTCACCCAGCACTCCAAGAGTCTTCAGGTCAGGGGACACTGGTGTACAGGTTTGGACAACACAGGAGCCAGAGCTGGGAGAAGACACCACCCCAGAGAAACACGGGAGTGTCACAGCCTCCCTCCCAGCCTTCTGGAGGGACATGTCCTGCTCTTCCAGGGACAAGTGGTCACGAGACGAGCATGTCATGGAGCTGCAATCTCACAGCCCCTTGGGCTAAGCCCACCTGCACCACAGCAGCAGCTGCAAGGTTTTCAAAACTGCTTTCCCATTCATTTCTCCTGTGGCAGAAAAAACTCTCCCTTCCTGCTACAGCTAACTTAACAGCTTTGAGTCTAATGGGACTATTTTTGTGGATTTTATTGGGAGGGTCAAATTTGGGTTCAGCTGGAACTTAAATAACAGCGCGATGGTGTTGGGACCTGCTGAGCCAGTACAGCACAATGACAGGATCTCTTTGTCTGGAGGAGCATTTCTCGAATCAAAGGATGTTTACCCAGCTTGTGGGGATCATTTGATTGGAAATTACATCCCCAGAGCTCCAGTCATCCCTGTCTGTCTGCCAGCTCTCCCCATCTCCTCCAGAGCCAGAGCCCAGACCACATCTAAGACTCCCAGAATAGCTCAGGATTAAGCAGATTCAAAGAGATATCAATTCAAGGCCTAGTTTAATATTTTCTGTTGCTCTCTTTTGCTCCTTTGGTCACTGGGGTGGACTCCAGCTCCGCACCTTTTATTGGCGACATCACACAGATGTCACATGGAAGGAGGTCATCATCACCAGTGGAAAAGCTGTCAGTCATTGAGGCACAGCCAGGCTGGGCAGTAGGCTCCCAGCTGGAGAAACTTTACCAGCATGCAGAAAATGTCTGGAGAAGTTGCATGACAACTCTCTCCATCCACTGGCCTGCAGCCAGTTTGCACACCTGGGGTCTCTCCCAAGAGGCGATCCTGCACTGCCCATGAGCCCCATCTGTGAGTCTGGGGCATACCTGTTCCTCCAGCAGAGATGCCAGACCATGTTAAATCAGTCAACTTGCCTATGAATCCCATACAGCCCAAACACCCCACTATCCCATTTCTGATATTAAAATGTAAGATAAGTCTGTTTTTTTTCTTCCCATTTGGCTGCTTTTTTATTCCAAGGTGTGCCCTTTCCCAGGAAATACAGTCATCTATCTGGAGACAGCTATGGAACTGGGATCCCAAGGAACTGTTGGTTTCTGCAGTGTTRTTACTGCTGTAGAAAATTGTACGTCCTTCTGATTACAATGATCAGTTGTCAGAGAGATTGAAATGAATTGGAAAATTCCACATAGCGTGGTAAATTGAGCTGTCTATCAGACAAACAGTTAATGCAGCTACAAGAAAACTATCTTTTGCACTGTAATAGCCCCTTTCAGCTGCAGAGCTCAGAGCACTTGAAAATGTTTATAAATAAGCCCTMCACATCTCTCCAGAGGAGGCTTTATTCCTCTTTTAAAGTTGGCCAACTGTGCAGGACAGAGCCAAGTAACTTAGCAGAGATCTGAGTGTGACACAGAGCAGAAACCTCATCTCCTGCTGCTCCAGCTCCTGATGCAAAGAGCCYGTGTCTTCTCGATGCCAGACTCAGTACTGACAGAAAGGCACACACCTCCTGTCAACCTGTATTTCTCACAATAGGGAACATTTTCTAGATGCCCTTACCATCTTGTATTTCTTTCCTGAGCCATCGCCAGTCAGTCAGCTCCCTTCTGGAGCATGGAAAACACAACCACAGAGTTTCCTAAAATCTCCAGATAACCAAGGCAAGCGAGTGGAGTTTTGGTGATTTTGCCATCTCTAAGCATGGCTGCAGTCTTGCTTTCCAGGATCCAGCCTGCTCCGACAGAGAGAATGCCAGAAAATACCTTTTAGCTGTCCCAATATTTAAGGGCATGACAAATGTGAGAGCTGAATGACCCACTGAGAGAGGCAGTGGCATAGAAGGTCCTGTGCTGAGTCAGCCCTTTCTTGGCAAGTGTCACYGTGCCACCCAGAGCAGCTACCCAGTCTCCTTTGGCTCCTTTTACTGCAGAGCCTAAATCTCCCCAAATCATGRTGCAGGGGCCGCAATGCTCCAGAAGAGGCAGGTCTCTGCTGCCCTAAGAGAAGCCAGCACAGGTGCAGTYCCCCCGGGCAGACGTGCTCAGGGAGCCCTTGGTCTTTCCACTAAGGCCTTCAGGTAGAAAGGGAGATGGGGAAGCTGCTGCTTCCTCCCATGTGTTGGCCCACAGGGCTCAGAGCAGTGCACACACGTCAGTCTGAAAGCACAGTGAGCCCCCAAGGCTCAGAGAGTAGCAAGCCGCAGAGCCAGCCTGTCACCCCTCTCATACATGCCCCCCTGGCCACATTGTCACTGCCAGCTGGTGTAGCACCCACAGCTCCCACACCTTGCACCAGCTGCAGATGTGGCCCCACTGCAGGTGTGCTGTCACCGAGAGGCACCCCGGCTCCCTTTGCAAGCACCCTTGCCACAGTGCTCTGGGCACTTGGCTGTAGAGCTGTGTGAATGGGGAAGGGCACTCTCTCCTGAGGGGCTACGGAAATCATCTTCAAGAAGGGGACAGCCCAAGCAGCTCCAAATTCCAGCCTGCCAGCACAGACACTGAAAGACTCTTTGTTCAGGGCCACCAAGAAAGCCCTGCCAGGTCCCTCCGAGTCAGGTCCATGGTGCCTGTACCTCCTGCAGCAGCACTGGGACAGCAGAGGGACAGTTTGTGTTCTGCAGTCTCTGAGAAACCTGTCCCCCCATTTATGGCTCAGCATCAGGCTTGGGGGTTGAGCCCTTCCTGTGTTTCGGGTCCTTTTGCCTTCCACCGCAGGTTACTGCAAGACATCCCATAGGGTGTCTAGACACAGGGAAGGAGCAAGGTCTGGCCAAGCCGGGACAGAGCTCCGGAGGTCAGAGATGGAGGTGAGGTCTGCTGGACCCCCGTCCATGGGTCACTTACTTTTTCCCAGGCTGGGAGGAGCACAGGGGGGAGGGCCAGGCCCAGGGGGCTCTGAGGGGCTCTCAAAGCTAATAGACAGCTTTCAATGAAATATGGGATGGATGAGAACCTACAGTGCCAGGAGATCGCAGCAGACCCACACGGCCATTGGCAGCAGTGCCATGTGGCCATGTGCCATGTGCCTTCCAGCCCACGCTGTGCCAGAGAGGGTCAGAGGGACCTGGAATGTGTGGACATCCCCCTGGAGATGCTGCTTAGAGCAGCAAAACAGGCCGTGTGGGGTGGCTGGGCTCCAACCCATGGGCATCCCCAGCTCTGTCTTCTCCCAGCTGCCCATGGAGGCGGTGCTGGCAGATGGGAACAGACCCCGGGACAGCAGCCTGCCTGCATGCAGAGAGGAAATTCAGCCTCCCTTCCCGACAGCCTTTCCTGCCCTGCCCAGAATAGATCTGTTGTTCTGCAGCTCCTTGTCTGCTTGGTCAACTGAGTTCCCATTAGCTCCTTTTTTGCAGTCTCGTTAGTGCAGGGGATAAACGGACTGATTGTTTCCCCTTCGCCTTGAATGAAGGGGGTATTTTGTTTAATAAAAAGTCATGCTGTTAATAAAGATCTTCTCATAGCCAAAAATAACTGAGGCCACAATTGTTTCCGCTCTGCTTCCTTATCTGCRCTGGAGGATTCACAGAGCCATGGCCCTGACCAGATGCAGCGCCATGCTAAAAATATGCTTTGAAGCAAGAGGCAATGAGAGATCACAAGAGCAGCAAAGGGCTTTAGCAAAGCCTGCAGCCATGCACAAGCAACAGACCCTGTTCCAAGAGCATCTCCAGGCATGTAATAAGGATATCATGCAGGGAGAACCCCCCACCTCCCCGATTTTGAGGTACACCCCTTTCAGCAGCACACTTGGGCTCCCCAGAGTGTTGTCACCTAACTTTTCCCTTGGGAACGCCACAGACCAAGTGTAATCCAGAGGGCAGGKGCTGAAGCTAGATGAGAAGATGAGAACAATTGCAGGGCTCTTTGCCAGTGAGCCACAGAAAGGAGCTGAGAGAAAAGGCGGTCTGGGATCAGCAAGGACTGCTCTCAGAGCCCTGTGTTTAGTGGTCTCTGTGGTRGGGTCTCACATTTTGGGTGATGTTCAGAGTGTCCTACTGATGGGGAGGACAGCCCAGCAAAAACCAGGCAGCATGGCTGTAACAGCCTCCAGCCAAGCAGCACTTTTGCCAGTCATCAGCTCCTCCAGTTTGGTCACCCATCCCAGAGCACTCGGACAAAACATTCATGCCTCCCAAATAGCCCAGATGGCTCTTCTGCTGTTTGGGTACAGGATGGGCCYGTGGAGCCCAAACCTAGCCATGTAAGATATATATAGCCACCCTCCTTGTAAACAACCCCGCCATCCCCCCACTGCACCCCAGACCTCGGTGGTCCTTGCAGCTCCCCAGAGATACTCCCAGCACAAGGTGATGCATTTCCTCAACCCCAGCCCACAGGCCTCCCAGCACCAGCCCAGGATGTGAGGCCTGCTCCTCAGCTGCTCTCCAAACYTGGCAGGAGGGAGATCAAGGAACTGGGTCAGTGTTAGCCATGTGGTGTCTCAGAGGTATCCTTTACCCCTCTCCAGTTCGAGAGACTCCAACTCACCCACAAATGGCGCACACTGTAGCTGCAGCCTCCCATCAGCTAACACTCTCTGGACTGTATCTCATTCCCCACCACCATCACATTTTTCTCACTCTTCTTTTACACTATATAACTGTACATATTTAAAGGYGATCACTGAACACAGCCAAAGGTCTCTGACCTGGTCTGAATGCTGGCGTTGGTGGGCAGAGGTTGCCTGGGACATGGCATTAGCAATGCTACACTCTGCACAGGTCAGTCCACCAGGAAGATGAACTCTTCATAGCAATCTGGAAGGCAGAGCATGAATCCCTCTACCCAGAGCAACCTRCACCAGGGTCTTCTGGCCCCTCCTCTGCAGGAGGAAAGTTTTCACCAAGCCCTCCATGTCCCMTGGCAGCACCCAGGGGAGGTGGCACGTCAGAGCCAGCATCAGCCCCTCTGGGTAGCCCTAGGTCCAGAAGCAGCTCACGTGGTCCTATCCACCTTCTCCCCTGGACTAAACTGCTGGGGCTTTATTGCAGGAGCGTTGCACAGGCCACAGTGGAAGAAACTCTGTGTTAAAGTATACTGCAGCTTTGGAACCACTTCATGTTACTTTTTCAAGAGCGTGATTTTGCTTTCTGGCCCAAACACACTGCTCATTTTTCTGCAGCAATGAAGATAAACGCCAATAAATCTTCTGCAGTCTTTCCGTGGGGCCAGTAGTGATCTCAGCCCTGAAGCATTTCAGTATCCTTCAGTCAATGTTACACCCTAAGGCCCTGATCCAGCAAATAACTTAGATGGATCCGCAGCCTCAAACATGTAAGTAGCTCGTTTAAGAACTTGAACATTCCCTCTGAATTCAATGATACCTCTGTGCTCAAGTGTTTTACTGGATCAGGTCCTAAATAAGCAGCCTGTGTGTAGGAGAAAGCACTGCTAGTGCCAAAGCCCATTTTGCAACCCTTACAGTACCACTCCTGGGGACCCAGGTGTTCTAATGCACTTCTGTTCTTTGCAGTTGTCATTAATCAGCCCACAGCCGGGTGGCACCCAGCCTTTGTAGCCTCTTTCATGGGTGCCTGTTCATTTGTTTGGCAGAACAGGTCGAGGCAGGTGTGTTCTCCTCTCTTGCCCCTTTAGCAAATACATCAAGGGGTTTGAAATTAGGTGTGCCTCCCTGTCTTCTCCTGTGCAAGACCTCATTCCCACCAAGCAGCCCATTATTGGGAGATACGAAGACCTTCATCACCTGTATGGGCAGGAACAAAGAGGYGGAAGTCAGTGCCTCCAGGATGCAACAGGTCCAGCCTCTTGCCAATTATCAGTCCCTGGTAGTTTTCTGGTGCCTTTCAGCTCTCGAGGGACCAGCCCATAGAAAGCTCACTATCCCTCTTTCTGCTCAGCACATGTCACCTTTAGCTGGCTCCATAAGTAGAAATCGTTGCTTCCTTTAATTCAAGCTRTGAATCTGCCCTTCAGGGGATATGTATTAGCCAATTAGCCATCCTGCACTACAGACTAGGAAGGAACTGTTTTCAGTGAAAGCATGAGGGGGAAAAGATTCATCCATSAGGACATGTCCCTCTGGGCTGCAGAGAGCAAAGCTACCATAGCACAGAGGCATGATGTATAACCCCAGCACAACCTCCCATTAGTGGCTGCTCTGGCTTCTCCCTCATGCACCTTGCAGCAGGAAGGATTTTTCCCTTGATGTCCAACCCAGGGATCTCTTGCCCTGCAGCATACGTACTGGAGCACATGACTTCTCCTAACACAGGGAATCACTGTACTGTTTTGCATGAGCTGTCTGCCCCATGATATCCAAAAGAGTAGAGAGCGGTCAGCCTAGAGGCTCTTGAACACAGAGGCTGTGAAGCACAGCTGTGTGCAGCAAGGATGTCTTKGAAGTTGATGTATTTTAAGGAATAGGTAATCCAGTCAAATTGCTGGACTGAGCTGAATCACACTAGCATGATGCAGCACACAGGGGTGGTTGGAGCTGGAAACTGGGTTATCAATCTGTAGCAGATGGAGGACATCCAGCTCTGCTCAGCCACATAACTTCTAGTTCTTCACCTGCTCAGGAGAGCCACCAGGGGAACAGGCTTGTTTGCTTTATGAAGGGGCAAATACTGAAACTGTTCACAAAATTGTGAGGGAGGGGACTCTGCAGTTTACAAATTCTAACCAAACCTAAAGCTGGGAAGTGTTGTTCTACTTGAGACACACAGCGCCAATTTCTGCTGACCAGGGTGGGCAATAAAAGCCCACTGGGTAGTGGTCCTTTCCCTTGCAGTAGGACAACGTACATGTCTCAKTCAGCAGTTTTATGTCTCTGCATGCCTTTCCTTCCCTTTGCTTCCCCTGGGTGAATGGGACCTACATCCTACTTAATCTGCGAGGCAGGGGAACTCATGCCCTGCCATAAGTTGCAGGGTCTGCAATGCCATAGCCTTGTTTTCAGACATTATTTTGGGCTGTTCAGCATATGTGTGGGGTGGTCCTTGCTAAACGACTTGACCTTGTGCAGTACCATGAAAACAGACTGTTTCTAACCATCCCAGACCAGGCTTTGTCAGCATTCTTATCAGAGAAAGAAGCTAGAAATTCCTCTGCTCCCAGGGCTGGTGCCAGGTCACAGCTCTTATCTCCTGCAGTCTCTGTGGAAGGAAGGAACATCCAGTGTGTTCCGGAGAAATGTAGAATTAATTGTCCTAGCTGGTTCCAGTGAATCCTCATGGGTTGGGACGGAGTCCAAAGAAATTGAAGGTAATTTATTTTTTTACATCCCCAGAGYTTCTGGTGTTAAAAATTCATAATTGTTCCTTTCCAGTGGTTCTCTTGTTCCAGTTTAAACAAGAGCCCACATCATATACAAGCGCCTGTTTGAAATGTAGCTATTAGAAAATTTCCACCCTTGCAAAGTATCTGAGGAATCCTGCTTTGAAAGTGACTGTGAAGAGTGCAGTCATTCCTCTCCAGATGCCATCATTAGAATTCATTTCCTCTGCACGCCAATAAACTCAGTTTACAGTCCAGGACAGGCTGACACAGCTGAAGACCTTTTTGSTACTAGAAATGTTGCTTTTTTAAAGGCAATGCCATGGGTGACTATATTCCAGGGAACTGACCTGAGCCGAGCAGTGCATATCTCTGGAGTAGCTCCAGAGAGGTAGGATAGGGCAGGTAAGCCATGGAGCTCAGCCCTCCTGATCAGATCTGCAGATCTACTGGGTTGCATAGCATGGAGAGGTCCAACCCAGAGTGACTTCTGCCCTGCCACTACYCCAGCCAGACAGGAAATACACGTCCTGGCTTGCTGTTCCTGAGGCGAGATGCAGCCTGCCCAATTTAGAGTTATGCAAGCTGCTGCCAACCTCCCCTTGTAGCATAGATCTCAGCACCCTTGTGGGGGTCTCGTCTCTACAGGGCTCATATCCTGCAAGGCCAGGAGGCTCATTCCTCATCATGGAGCACAGGGAACAAAGACACCAGCAGCAGAAGGGATTTACACACTGGCAAGGAAGGATCCAGGCACCCATCTCCCCTGTGTCCGGATGTATCTCACCATACAACCAGCCTGGCTCATGGCACAGTCCTGAGGAGACAGACCAAAGTGGTGGGGCTTGTTTTCTGGAGAGGACTTGTCTGCACAAGACAGGCAATACTTTGCATAGCCAGTCCCACCCTGGCACCCCACTTGCACACCCTGCCATGGGGTAAAGGGGAAGCCACCCCCATCCCCAGAAGCTCCACTGCTGGCTTGCACAGACCCCCAGAGAGGCGCACGCCTTCTCTGCCCAGCTGCAGGAACAGGGCAAGCTGCAGTCAGCCTCGGCTGCTGAGGGCACACACTTTAAACCAATTCCATGCTGTCAGGAACTGAAACCACGAGAGGAATGGGATTGTTTCCTCCCCTGCAGGGACACAGGGCACGTGGATAGGGGACCAGGCTTTATTTAGTCCCTGGGACTGCACAATGGCCTGTGCTGCTTGCAAGCTCTCTTTCAGAAAAGAGTTGAGTCGAGCACATACAGGGAACTTTCCCACATGGCCCTGGCTGCCAATGGACCTAAACTCCCCAGGGCCATTTCTCAGTCATCTCCCCTACATATGTTGGTTTAGCATCAGAGGATGTTCTTGAGCCTTGTGTTGGCCTCTTGCCTGATCACAACTTTCATTTTGTGCCCAGCTGGAGCTTAGCTGCAAAGCTCAAGGTTATTTCTTTTGGGAACTGCTACAATTGGAGTATCAAAGTCTGACAAGGAAACCCAGAAGGCCAGTACAACAGTGACCAAGCCAACTGCATGTAACTGCTGTGCTGCAGTCTGCTGTGGACAGCGTTTGAACCAAGCCATGAGGCCAGCACTGTCCCCCTCCCTCTGCCTATACCACACAACCCAGGTTAGTTATGTTGACTTCAGCCACCTTCTATAAATGCAGATCCACTTTCCAGAGCTCTGTCCAATCCTTAAGGCAGACAGTGAATCAAATGCACAGACCATTTGTTGGCTTTCCACCCAAGTACCTCCTCTCTGAAAGGGATCTTTCAGAGCAAAAATGAGCATTTCAGCAGAGACCAAGCCCTCAGGTACAGAACATCTGAAAACAGATGGCAAACAGATGYTGCTGCTGAAAAGTAATGCTATTTGGCCTGCCTGAAGTTGCTTAGGTAACACTGAAACAAAACTCACCTTCGAARGCTCTGAGAATAGGCATCAGCAGAATATGAGAAAATGATCTGATGCAGACTCCCTCTAGAAGCCAGCAAGTCTGGTTCTCATTTCCAGAAAGAGTGAGGACATTGAGCAAATTGGAAGCAGGCTTTGAGAATAGCCTCTGGGCAAAAAGTCCATCAACKGAAAGAGAAGCAGCAGAGAAGACAGAGGCAGCAGCATTCAAAAGCAGCAAGCAGAAGGTGGAGGAGAGAGCAGATCAAGGGATGGTTGTAAGAGCAGGCCATCCTGCATCATAGGAGCTTGGCTCAGGTCTCATTTGTGCTGATGGGTCTAAGCTGGAGTCACTCTGGAGCAGTGGCTGCACCCTGGCACAGCTTAGGGCTTCAGCAAGTCCTACTGCTTTTAGAAGTGTTCAGAAAGGGTCTTCTGGGATTATACCGCACTCTCCTGGGACGTTGCACATGAATCCCAGGAGCATCTACATGACTTGGGCCCATATTCCAAAGAGGTTTTAGGCTTGACCAAAAATGGGAACTTGGAACCCCAACAGTGAATGTAACTGCCAAAATAAAAATCTGGTTGCCAAAGGTGTTCTGCCTGGCCAGCTGACTCCAGCAGTCCCCACGCATTCCCCATGTACCTACAGCTGTAACCACTGAGCTTGCCCATGGCCAGCCACATGTCAGTAAAGCAGAGCCATGCGGCTCCTACTCTTGGCAGAGTTTGTCAGCCTCATCTGGTCCAGGTCCAATGCCAGGGGCRTTCTTGGAGCCTGGCACTTCCTCAAGCCCGCACCACTGAACCAAATGACTAAGATCACCTGCATTTGGAGTGAGTCCTTTCAGCTGCTCCTCCTAGARCAGTGGGCCATTGAGGAGGACTCACAGCACAGCTCCACTGCATGGTGGCCAGGCAGCACACCTGCAAAACACATTTCAGTGAATACTGCATGTGAAAAATTGAAAGTCCCTGGAGCAGGGACCAGAATACACATTTCCATACTCTAATCACTAGACAGGAATGYCCTTTCATCCAGGCCTCCTCAGGCTCTCAGTGGCTCAATTAATATACAGCTGAGAAATATCCATCCCCATTTCTTCCAACACATCAGCCAGGGTACTCTTCTGTGCACGGACAATGCAAGCCTCCTCAGAGAGGGGAAGAAATAGTCTTCCAGATCCTGCTGAGTGCCTCAGTGTGCTGGCAAAGAGAGGTTCTTCTCCACCATGCCCTGGGAGRAGGAGCTGGCACCAGCACTGCAAATCCCCGTTCAGGACAGACTCACATTCTCAGGACACYACATCCTCAGCCTGGGCTATCAGCAGGCTGAACTGGCCCCAAGCCAACCTGCTGGTGCTTGTGAGTTACGTGGTCCAGCTCCTACCTCTCCAATTGGACTCCAGAGGAAGCCTGCACAACAAACCCAGCCCCACCATTTCCATTTTGCAGCAGTTCCCCAGAGTTAGGAAGAGCAGTGCTGAGCCTATCTCCCCTCCACAGAGCCAACAGAGAGCACTCAGGAGCCTTACTGCTATGGGCTTTCAGGGGGATTCAGGATCTGAATCACAGTCAGGACCACTGACCTTAATTTCAACCCCTGTACTACCTTACTAGGCAGCTGCTGCATCACCACAATTTATAGCTGATTATTTTAAGGTGAAACCGCACACAAGCCTTGCTTTCCACTAAAGGGTGGCAAGGAGCTGAACTCCAATGCCATTCACCTGAGAGTTATTAGTCCCCCAGCTGGGAATCYGGTGAAAGAGCTTCTTGCCTTCTGCCCTGGCCAGTGCCCATCCTGCCAGGAACCACTTAGACCTTTTGATCTGCTTAACCTAGTAACAGCATCTTTTTATTTATTTAACTGAGTATTTAACTGAGTGCAGGGGAAGAATGAAGTGGTTTTTTGTTTTTTTTTAATGTTTGCCTCTTGCAATGAGCAGCTGGAGCTCACACAGTCAGCAGTGAAACAGCAATACAGGGAAGGGCTCATGCAGCAGCTTTTCCAAGGCTCTAGCACTCTCTGCCAGGAGACACAGGGACACAGTTCTTCTGTTCCAGCTGAGTGGTCCGTGGTACCTAAGGTTGCGCAAGTTCAGGCCTAGAGAAAATTAGGGACCAAAGATTCAGTCATGTGGTCCCTGTAGATAAAGCTTCAATCATTCAGTTCATACAGGTGATCAGGGATGAATGGGAAGCAATGAGCTACAGGCACATTTCCTGGAAGAAAGACCAGAACRTTTCCTGAACTGCAAAGTATTGACCTAAACAGGACCAATATAGCTAGATGCTACTGGGCAGATGATCTCCATCTTCCAAGAGCATTTCTTATCGTTCCCCAGAGTGCAGAGTGTCTCTCCTGGTCCATCTGATTCAGAGTTTGGCTTACGCATCTTTCAGCTCTGAAGACTGGCCTTTCTTGCCACTGCAGAGCCAGCAGTTGCCCTGAATGTCCTGGTTCATGCATCTCTTGACAGCCACAGCTGCACAAGGGAGTCATAAAACTGGGGGTGTCAGCTGTGCATGCTCAGGGTCAGATCAGGCCCTGGAGTGCTACAAATCCCTGGCATCACTCTCTTCCTCCATCCTCTCATGTCCTACTGAATTACACTGGACATTAAAAGGAATTTTTGAGGAAGCTCCCATCACTCCTGCAAGGAAGGCCACTATGTTGCCTTGACTGCTTAGTGTCCTCATGGATGGGACTSGAGAGGCTATGGCCTGTCCACCTTGCAGACAAGTGCCCTAGTAGATGCTCTAATTTTCCCTCCTCCCACTGTGTCCCAGAAACAAACTGGAGCACTCAAACTGGTTCAAAGGCTTCAGGTAGGTAGTGTGGACTAGCACCTGCATTCTCCTCCTGGGAGGTGCAGATGAAGGCAGCATTTCTCCTTGGAAGGACCAACCACTTCTCATCATCCAGCCATGCTAGTGCAGGGGCTGCTGAATAATTGGAATCCCCCCCTGTGGGAGAAGGCAGCTCCTGGAGCTGAATCACCAAATCTCCATGAATCTGGGCATGCCCTGCCACTTCTGACTCATCCCACAGTGTCACCAAGTAAGTCCCAATAAGACTGCCCATCCCTTCCACACCCAGCCCTTTCAAAGAAGGATTATAGCAACTATGCCCCACAGAGACAGATCTTGTCCTGTGCATTTCCACCTTTGGGRGAATCCTGCCACAGGTCAGACAGCCCTGGGGCATGGTCAAAGGATGGGAGATGTCTGGGCATTTAGAGCAATGTCACCCTCRATCATGTCCAGAAGGTGCCTCGGCAGCCTGGGGAAAGGATCCCTGGAGGCAAGCCGGMGAGCTAGAGGGTTAGCCATTTACTCTCACACATTCCTGTCTAATACTCAGTTGCTGTTGTTTTTCCCCACCCACACACCAGCCTGCTGCGTAGCTATTGCAACACCAGAAAAGATCATTGACTGCAAAAATGAGTGTGTGGAATGAAAATAGCCCCAGTGGTAGGAGATGGGCTGGAAGGCACAAGTCAAGCAGTCAGGGAAATGACTAAAACAGAAGCTCAAGCGATTTCTAAGAAGCATACTGTAATAGACTGAATTCAGTTCCAAACTAGAAACTGCTCCCAGGAGGACCGTGACTGCTTCAGAAGGGTCAGGGCAGGAATGGAGGGCTAGGGAAGCCATGCCCTCAGGCTGACTTCACTTGCGTGCTGCAAGAGACGGTGACCCAGTACTCCTCCTCCCTGTGGCYGCCCAGGCAAGCACCCTCCTGCCCCAGCAGCCCCAAAAACAGGGGGCAGTTGTGCTGAAAACAGTCACCCCTGCTCTGTCCGCAGCTGTTTTTTTCTACCCCTTACACTGAGAAATACAAGTGGCAGAGAAGCCAAATTGCCAGATCCTGTTCCTACAGGTCCTCAGCCCAGTCTGAACAGAGGGCCCTCCAGCTACATGCACTCCAGGACCAGCTCTGGCCCCTGGCCACATGCTGCTGTTCTCCCRAAGACCTTGGCTGGAAGCCAGGAAAAGACATGGGTGGCCTGAACAAAACTTGCTCCRTCAGAGGACATGTTCAAGACCTCAGCACTGTCTGTGATGAGACCTTTAGGTTGTGAGTGAGTAAYGCTCAAGAACTACCAAACTCATGGCACTGGCCTGGGTGGGCAGGKTGATGCCATTAGCAGCTGCGTGACCCTCTGCAAGGGACAAAAATGCAGTCAGTACAGCACAGAAAAGACCAGGTAGCAGTATGGGGGCTGGGGAGCCCCCTCAAGCTGAGCTGGCTGCAGCGCCCATGCTGCTGTCACAGCTGGGGCACGCAGGGAATCCGAGCTGAAGAAAACCAACCGCTGGAAAGAGAAAATACTTCTCCCAAGGGGAGCAGGTGTGTTGGAGAGACCCCAGGGTGCACTCTGAAAACGATCGCTRGACATTGTACACAGACCTTCATGCATCACACCGTCCACAGCACACAGCCCCACAAGGAGGAAAGCTGGACAAAAGGGGGAACGGCAGGGAAGAGTAGGAAGTGAGGGACAGCTCCAGAGGTCTAGCTCTGCAACCACATTCTGAAAAAATAGTCCTTAATTCTCTGTTTTCAGCTTTGTGCAGCCCTGTGAGATCTGCTGCTCCYGACTGCTCCCAGTGCTGAGTTTTGCTAGAGCTCTCTGACCCCAGGACCTTAGGGACCTCAGCTGAGACCTCGATGTGCAGCCCTCCCCAGGATGAAGACTCCCCACATATAAGAGTGTCTTTGCACAGGACGGCTGTAGTGACCAGAGAAGGCCCACAAGGAAAGGGCCAGCCCCACCACTCCAGAACAAGATGTGAAGGTCCTGGTAGTGCCCACGGAGCAGATTGGTGGCATGTGCCTTAGTGCAACTCTGTGGGCGGTCCATCCTCAGCTTTCACCTCACTTGGGATGCAATGGGAGCCAAAACTCCACCATGACAACGCACCACTTCCACACATAACTCAAAGAGCCTGGGGCAATGCTGTCTCTCTCCATGCCACCCTCTAGCACTTTTGTGGCTTTCCCTAGCATGACAGTGTTTGGAGCAGCCACGTTCATTCCTCCCCCATGTGCTGAGTCCCCAGTCACCTGGATTAGCAGAAGGTGCTGGAAAAAATGAGCCATAAACCCTCGACCTCCTGAAAGAAAACAAAACGAAACCAGTCCCTGCAGTAAACACAGGGATTTGAASCTCTGTGGAGCGGCACTCCTGGCTTTTGAAGGCCTGAGGGCAGCAATGTTTGGCCTCAGCTTCCCCCAAAGCTCATGCCATGCCATGCTGTCCTCCACCAGGCAGGTAGCCCTTCCCTGACACGCTCTCCCAGCTCACTGGGAAGCATCTACTTGCTGACGAAGGGAGTCTGCAGGAAGGAGAACAGAGCAAGCCGAGACAGGCCAAAGAGCGAGTCCTGATAAAGCTCTGGGAGCAGGAAATCCAAATGCAGTGAAACATAGTCATTGCTCTGTGATTGATGAGGGCCAGCTCTGGCCCTGCTGGCTGCATTCACAGGTCTGCTGATAACAACAGAGTCCTGTTGCAAAAGTCCTGGCAAAAATCATTATTTTTAAAGAAAAATGCCATGCCTAGGAGCCACGGCGGTCCCAACCCAGGATATCCTCCCAAGAGCCTTTGAAAAAGGCTCATCTTGACTCTACCTTTTCAGAGGGTTTCTACCCTTTAGTGCAAAATATGTATAGAACAGCACCCCACAAACACATCTGGGCTGGGCAGGGCAGAGCAGCTGTGTAACAGCAGCCAGCACAGCCACTTCCTGGGAAGAAAGGGGCTGCAACCTGCCACGGATCCCAGGATTTCCTCAGYTCATGGAGGAGAGGTCACATGCAGTCCCTGGGCCAGGGCCTGTCTCTAGCAGCCCAGAGGGGATCACACTGAAGGGCTGCATGAGCAACTCCAAAAGGTGGAGTGATGGAGAGCCCTGTAAGAGGCTCTTTGGGGGCTGTAAAGGTGCGGGGTGTMGGGCCATCACTTGCTCAGTTTTGGGGGTACCACACTGACAGGTCRGAAGCTGAGACTTGAGCAGAGCATGCACAGGCTATGTGGGTTGAGGCCATGGCCCTGAGGCAGCCCTGGGGGACATTTTTCTACTTTACTGCCTTTCTTCCAAYGACTCTTGGACTAAGTACCTCACAGATCAAGGTCCCTGGCAGCTGGAGATATGCTCACTAACAGCAAGTGTAATGGAGCTGAAGCAGCCTGCACCAGCCCCAGTTCAGTCCTGGCCATGCTCAAGCTCTGCAACAGTCAGATGGCCACCACAGCTGCTGCTTTCAGGAGCGGCATCTCCTACCCTGCCCCGAGGGCTGCTGGACTCTGGGGGATGTTCATATTTTGTATGGAGATGAGGGCAGACATTCATGCTGAGGGTGTCATTTGCAAAATAACGCAAACTCTCTGTGAGCTGAGCCCATCGCRGAGCCTAGCAGGCTGGGAGCTCAGCGCCAAGATCTGGAGAGGTATTTGGGATCACKCTGAAACACCAAAGGCCTTTCAGCTGCTGAGCTCTCCCCAGCTGCAGTGTTTGCCCTTGCAGAGCAGATCTGGGGACCCACACTCCCTTTCTTCTTCCCTCATCTCTCAGTGAGGTGTCTGGGCACAGTTCCTGTTACCTCCACTGAGGATGGGACCACCTGAGCCATGCACTTTGACTGTGTCCACTTGTGCTGCCACTGCTCCAATACCTAGAGGTGGAYGCAGTCCCTTCCCCAGCCTCGCAGTCCACCAGGCTTGCCGGGCAACTTTTTGGAGATGCCTGAGAAATGAATCAAACTGACGTCAATGGCTCAGTTAGCTGCCTAGTGTCTGTGGGTTCTCCCACGGTGGGCAGGGAGAGGCAGAGGCCACCAGAGGATGCTGAGGCTCTTGCTCTGAATCAGCCTCTGGAGAGCTGCTGTCCTGTAATGACAGAGGGAAGTCAGGAAACCTCCTTGCTCAGCTGTCCGAAACTGGGTCATGTGAACATTCTTCTGCAGCTCTGTAAAGGCTCCAAAATCTAATCAGGACTAGAAACATGCTGGTCTGGAGAGAGCGGCCCTTCTCAGCARAGGTGTTCTCCAAGCTTATGAACAGATGAAGCCAGCAGAACAAATGTGATAAAAGTGRTAAAAGATCTGGTAAAAGGGATAAAAATAATCTATTTATTTCAAGGATTTCAAAGACACAGATGAATGAATGCCCTGATTCTTCATTTTCCTGTCCTGGAACATCTAGATTTTCAGCACTGCCATGATCAAACAGATGAGTCTGGATATCATTGGCTTTAGCTGGTGGCTGTATTTACCTGGGCTGCCCTTGGGCAGGGTGAGTAGGAGCCCAGCAAACACACCATGCCTGCATCYAGCCCCTGGGATGTGCAACATCCTGGCCAGGGAAGGATGTGAGCTTACGCCCTGCAGATACCTCTAACAGAGYGGCCAGACTCCTGTGCAGCGTCAGYGAGCATCTCTCCAGGGCTGGTTCCAGAAGAGCAGGATCGTGGTGCTCATAGCACCATGGCAGGCAGCAAACTGACTGTCACCCCAGCAAGGCCTGGAGGCCACCCTGGAGTCCCTGCCCAGGACAACTGAGGCTTGCTGCACCTGGGCCAAGAGCCTGGGAGCAGGACACAAGACTCAGGTGTTGTGTCCTGCTGCAAGCCCTGCCAGCGAAGAGGTTAACGATGCTGGGCCAGACCAACAAACCTATCTAACAAGCAAGTGCTCTCTCTGTGCTGCATTTGATTTATACCAGYCTTTGAAGATACAGATCTTAGGATGGATCTTCACAGAGTAATGATRTTGTGACTTGAATTGAACAGTAACTGCCACTGTAAAGATTTGTAACCCCAAGCAGGGTTCCATAATGTATCAGGCAGACCGGCTGATGAAACACAAATGAGTGATTCTTGCAGTGTTTTATTTCCATTAACAACTGCAGTTATTTTAGGAGCTCAGCGCAATGGGGAATGTGTTTGCAGGGGCCAGTCTGATCTAGGAGGAAAATAGACATGTTTTTTTTTTTAAAAAAAATGCTCCAACTTGATTGGGAAAAGGCTGGGTTTTGTTTTTCTGTTTTTTGTTTTTCTTTAACTGGCCAGTCTTCTGACACTCAAGCATTTTAGGTTTTTCCTAAATGAAGAGCAGCAGTCCTGCCAGGAGCTGTTACTGGGCCACAAGAGCTAAAAGTGGCAAATGCACCAAAGATTTCCAAAAGCCACAGCTGGAAATAACTGACTGCAGCACTATAGAAGCACCACAGGAAAAGCTAAGATGGGCTCTGCATATTCCCTTCCCATGGCTCCCTGCCTGGGTTTTTCCAGTTCCTTCRTGTTGCAGAGAAACACATTCCTCTCCTGGCCCAGGGCACTTCAGGGGCTGTGCTGTGCTTCCAATATGACAAGAAAATAATTTGCCCATCACTGCCTCTTTCCACTGAAGTTTCGCAGGAATCTGACAGACTAGTGACTTGACGGACATTTATTAGTGATTCCGTGCAGCTGCTGAGAGTCGGGAAACAGCAATATGTTGATTTTGGAGCAGAGAAATGGAGCTCCAGACAACAGAAGACTTCTAAGTTGAGGTGCTTCAGGGAAGCACTSGGCACAAAGATAGGACCGGGTTTACCAGGTCTGACTCTTTGGTTTCATCTGTAGTAAATTAAATGCGTCCAGGACCATTTTCTGGTGCTGAGGACAACACRTGGACAATTAAACTCTTCACCCACCAAAACATATCCCTGAATATGAACTGCCTGGAGGGAGTGCTCCTGTGCCCGGACTGATGCCCAGAGCATGCCTGGGAAATGATAGGATATATCTGGCCAGGCAAGGAATCACCCCAGGGACTATCCTGCCAGTCTAACCCTATGGGTGGTTACATTTCCATCCCTGGGAACATTGCTGGCAGCATTTAAGTTTCCAGTACAGGCACTGTTCTTGGTCAACCCATTTCCCATAAAGCCTTACGGTAGGTGCAGCCCTTGAGGTATCTGCTCCCCTCAGAGAGCATCAGCGAAGAAACACAGCGGAGCCCTGTGATGGGCAGAGCAGTGTCTGAAAGGCACGAGGCAGGCAGGAGCTGGGCAGCGATGCAGGAAGGGAGGACAAGAGGAGCTGGGCAAGGAGACTGGGTCTGGAAAGGAGGCGGGTGATCTGGAGGGAGAGCCTCGTCAGGAGGCTTTGGGAAATAAGCAGTCAACCTTGCCCTGCCTTGGGCTCCCTGCCTGAGCACCTGGAGCAGAGGTCAGCCTTTTAGGGCCCACCTTTACACATGGATAAGCCACAAGATCCACATCTCCTCTGCACATGCAGCTAATGCAGGAGGAATGGCCCTTCTGCTGTCTGGCATTATATGGGCGCCAGGAGGAGTCTTGCAGTCAGTCTGAAGGCTGGAAGTCCATGGAGGTACAAGGGTGCTGATGTGATGCCACACAATGAACTGCCCACATCCTTTAAAAAACAACAGCAAAAATATCACAAGGAAAAACCTGTGCTTTAAAATGGCTCCTTAAGGATGTGACGTCAARCAGGGAACAATTGCAAAACGACAGAATAAAAATCGCCTGCCTGGCCTGAGGTCAGCWCCTCAAGTGGGGGCTGTCTCGGCAGGCCTTGTTACATGGGAACAGATTATTTTTCAAAAGATTCCTCTGGTTCAGCCCCCTGGGGATTAAGTCAATCTGGGAAGCAGGTAGCAGAAGCAGCTGTTGATGTACCTAGCAGGGGCTGGCAGGTGTGGGGTGAGCAAGGCATGTCCTGGCACTGGGCACCTCCCACGGGGACACGAGCCAGTGGGACCTCTTGCTCGGAACATGCACAGCCAGGCCCTRGACACCTCTGAGCAGGGAAACCTTTGACCTTCAGCTCTCTGTGACTCAGTCCCCTGGCTGTAAGACAGGGAAAGATAAACCTTTGTGCTTAGCACTCCTGCCAAGTGTCAAACCACAGTGTTTCCCACAGACTCAGCCCTCACCCACGTACCAGCAATAGGTTTGGAGATGGGACTGGGCAGATGGACTTTGCAGAACAGCAGCAGGCAACAGGGTCATTCCTCTAGGGGCCCCGGGGATTCCAGCTCATCCAGCAAGGACCAGAAACTGCTCCCATGTAGCCAGTGCTGGAGAACCCACTACATGGTATGAGTTTGACTGTCTCTGCCCCAGTGCTGTGTTACACTCTGGTGCCAGGTGACTGAGCAGTTGGACCAAGGACTGGGCATGCCCTGGGGCAGTCTGCAACATAACATGCTTGCTTCTCAGGGGCTTCTCACCACCCCTGGCCACAGGCATGCTCATGCAGGGGCAGGACAAGGCRTTTGGGGGTCTTTCCACCTGGGTGCAAGCCATGTATGCACCCTCAGGAGCTCCTATTTCTATGTCCCAGGTGCTCAGGCAGGACTAGCCAAGCCACACCCAAAGGAAAAGGTGACCTGGTGAACGTTTTCCACTCTCCTCTGCACCGTACGTGAGTGCCCTTGTTTCTGTTTGTGCTGCCATGACAACCAGGCAAGGAATTGGACACTGGAATTGCATTGCTTCTTGCTTCATGGAGAAAAAAACTGCCTCAGAGCCCAGCCTGCTTCAGGGCATGTGCAATAGTGTAATCACTGGTTCAACTAAAGGCCTCCAAGCAGACCTGCRGGCTGTATTTCCTTCCTATTTTTGTCTCTATGGCTAGGAGCAGGCCATATCTTTGCCCCTTTCTCTCGGTCCATGGTCACCAGGTCATGTTTGCCCGCAGCAAACCAGTCTCAAACCCCTAGTTCTGCTCCCCTCAGCTGTGTCCCACTGCYTCCTGCAGCACCTCTTTGAACAAGACCCTACAGGTGAGGTCTTTCTCAGGAACCACTATCCCTTCTTCTCCCAGGTTTCAGGCTTTGGGCTTTCACCACTGTCATGTGAATCCTACAGGCATCCTCCACTCAGACCCATCCTGAAGCTAAAGCAGCTTGTGAACCAATTAAGCGTTTTTAGCGAGCCCAGTGGAGCTCAGCACCACCCCCCCCAGGCATCCTCCCTCCAGGAGATGGTTAGGACCAGAGGAATTGTTTAACCTTAACCAGAGAAACACGACACAGAGCAGCAAGGATTTCAAGCCTAGCAACAGGACAAATATTCAATGGTCCCATCCAGGAAATGAAATCATGGTGGRGAGAGAGGTCTCTGAGAGTAAAAACGTAACTCAATTTCCTAAGCCTGACTTCACCCACCAAGTGGGTCCTTTAGCCATCCCTAGAAACAGAGGCAATTAATGGAGTAAGATGATAGACCCAGAAGACAGACCAACAATCAGTTTTTTCAGACAGCTTTGCAATCAAACCAGCCAGGAGATCTCACAGTAGAGGAGTCAAAGGAAGCCCAGCACAGCATGTAGCAGGCATATGAGAAGACTYCTGTTACTGCCTCTGTTTGCTTATAACAGCCTGTCATTTTGTTTATCAGTTCATCAGCAAAACTTTCCCTTGCAGTCTGGGACCCAGAGCATCCTTCATCATGACCTAGCGACCAGGCAGTGTTGGCAGGCTCTCGGGCAGAGCTATTCATCAGCCAGTCAGGTGGAAAAGATCATTTTACTCCACAATAGCTTCCCAACCTCGGAGTAGTTAAGGCTGTAGGCAAACAGTGAAAAGAGAATTACARCTTCTTCTTAATTAGGTTAAAGAGCAAAGGCTTCAAAGGAAAGTGGTAGATCTGCCTTTGACTCAAGGCCACCAAAAGAAGGGTAGATCCTCAAGCCAAGATCCCCCTCTGTAAAGGCAGGCGGTTGCACAAAAACTGGATCCTGGTCAGAAGGCTGGGTTAGTGTCCTGGGAACGTGATACCTGGGAGATACAACACAAAACGCTGTAATGATGCTAACAGTGATTTCAAGGTACCTTGCAAACAACAACACTTTCCACTTCTATAGGTATAATGGTCTTTAAAAGTAGACCCTGGAAAGTATTTACAGCATCCCACCTCCTCTACAGTACCCAGGCTGGCTGAAAGATAACAGGATCTCCTCCATGAACCTGTATGGTCAGTCTAGAAGTTGGTAACACAAGTAGAAAGACATCTTTCAAGGGGGCTTTGCCTGTCCAGGTCCAGGAGAACGCAAAGCTCTTGTCATGGTCTATGGAGACAAAGCAGCATKCCAGGACATTAATCACCTCCTCTTACATAGCTGCCTACAGTGGCAGATGGAGACACATATGATCTGGCCAAGAGGAGTGTGTTTAAATGAGGAGGTTGTGCATCATGTTGGGGCCCTGACACTGTGACCAAACTCTTCCTGTTGAACCTGCCTCACAGTGTTTTGGGAAACAAGGGACATGTAGAGGCTTCTGTCACTCATGAGCCGAAGCATCAGAAGATGCTGTCTTCATTCTTCCAGCTTTGGGCCAAACTCAGTGTTGCAATTTTGGAGATTCAGAGCTGAAGATGCTTTGCTGAAAGCACCAGGACAGATGTGTGTTCTCCTCAGTCATGTCTCCCAAAGTTGGAAGATGGTACTCCAGCCACATGCTCTGGTTTCTATCATCCATTGTGGCCTCAGAGTACTCATAGCACTCTCAAGCACTAAAATCTGGGATGGTTTGTAGATCTTCACCCTCCTCCCCTGCCCATTGCCAAAGGTCTGGCTCCATTCCAGGACATTTCAGCATGTCCCCAACCCATGCTGACTATCATCATAAATGTTCTTCAGGACCAAGAGTGTCATCAGCAGGAGAAGAGTTCCCTGTAGGAAAAGGTTAATGCTTGGTGTTCATGGTTCTCCCAAGAACAGKCTTGGCTCTCTGCAGAGCAACTTTGGGCATTTAAACTAATGGCAGTGGTGGGGTGGGCAGAGGAATAGCACCTGTATGCACTCCCAAACCAGTTCTCAGCAAACGGGTACATGGGAGATGGAGACTGGAGTACCTGGGTAGAGAGATGTCCTCTAGCACACAGTGCACTCCTCCTCCAGTGTACCCTGGGAAATGTGTCCAAGTGAGAACAATTCCATGATGAAACAGCCTGCCAGGAGGCCCACCCACACAACAGGCAGGAGAACAGACAAGGAGCCTCCTCAGCAATTGAAGAACATGGGAGATGGCTGGACTTGCTGGAGAGCTGAAACACATGTGGGAGAGACAATGACACTGGCCAGCAAGGGCTACTTCCCAGCACAGGCAACAGCTCTGCAGCAGCTGGRTTGTCCCTAAGACAATAATGGTTGCTACATTTCCCACCAAACTTTCACCCCTCTAAAATGCTCCTCTTCCCATTCTGTGCTCCTCCCTCTCTGCAGAGAGAGAGACTTCATGCCCTTGAAGCATGCAGGCTGCAGCGATGGAACAGCAAGTCCAGCTTTAGACCCTATGGATCTTCTAGTGATGGCCCTAAAGCTGCCCTTCAGGCTTCTCACTGCATGGAAGAGAGAGAGAGAGAGAGAGAGAGAGAGAGAGAGAGGGAGGGAACAGAAACATGGGCTGCCTCTTGTGAGATCAGTCAGCAACTGCACTTCAAGGACGCCAGGTTGGGTTGGCAGGGCTGTGCATCCTGGAACAGCCTGTATCAACACAGTGGGCACAGAAAATTTTCTGGTCTGCTGTTCCAACCTGATCTGACCTTCTGCTGGTGCTAACTACATGTACAGAGGAGGTGTGCACTCTCTGGAAATAACTTCCCCAACATGCAGGCACCTGGCAGCAAATGAGGACTGATACAGCAGAACCCACTATGCTCATTGCCAGAGTCAATTCCTGGGCTGTAATGAAGCTGCAGTAATGAGTGTGTCCATAATTCTGGTCTAATTAATGCTGTGCTAGTGCTTCAGGAACTTCTATTTTATGGCTTAGCCATAAAAGTTGACACTCTGTTGAAACGTGATTTGCAAGGACTCCCGTTCTACTTCCTTCCTTTCTATTTATTTTATAAAAGGAAAGACTGGCTATATTAACTTATCAGACTTCCTACCTGTAACAACCCTTTGGTTCCCTAAAAAGTTCATTAAGCCAATTGTTTGCATTCATATGACAAATTAAATGAAACGTGCCGAGCAATAGCTGCAAGAGCTATCCAATATCCTTGTCCCATGTCTGATCCTTGCACAACTGGTGTTGCTCAGACATTAAATGATTTGCATGTTTGTGGGGCCAAAACAGATCTTAAAATGGAAAACATGGTAATCTGGGAATCAAAATTTTATAATCATATCATTTAGAGAAATAACCTTGCCTGATCAGTACATGGAACCTGGTAGCAAGAGACAGCAGAGACACCACCTTGAGCTCAGTGTCCCATCCTACAACCCAGCCCAGGCCCTCAGTGCCAATTTTTGGCACTCAGTTCTTATCTTTTATCCAGATCCGAACAGTGTCAGAGCTGGTCAGCGAGCAAAAGGAACGAGCTCTTCCCTCAGCTCAGACATTAACACGATATTTCTCTCCCCAAGCCAAGGAATTTCTTTTCTTTTTTCTTTTCTTTTCTTTTCTTTTCTTTTCTTTTCTTTTCTTTTCTTTTCTTTTCTTTTCTTTTCTTTCTTTTCTTTTCTTTTCTTTTTTTTCTTTTCTTTTCTTTTCTTTTCTTTTCTTTTCTTTCTTTTCTTTTCTTTTCTTTTCTTTTCTTTTCTTTTCTTTTCTTTTCTTTTCAGTAGAAAAACACAGAGTTCATCCCCACCAATCCCATGAGGTCTTTGGCCTGCTGCATTTCTATCCCACATCTCTTGTGGGCTCAGTGCCCAGGTCCTGGAAGACATTGCCTACATCCACCAGCAAAGCAAGGGGTAGACTCCTAGGTGTGCTAGAGGGAGGCACCCRTGGAGATCTCCAGTCCAGCTCTCCCTCAGACCAAGAATATCACCAGCACCTGATCAGGTCAGCCATGAATTTATCTGGCTGAGTCTTGACCCCCTCCAATGATGGAGACGCCCGTACCTCTCTGGGAGCCTGTTCTTGCAYTGTATTAGCCTTACAATTAAAATCTTTTCCTAATATCCAAGTGGAAGGTCCCAAGGTTGTCACAGATTGTGGGGCTGTTGTTCCTTACTTTGACACCAGGCACTGCCAAGAAGTTTGTCTCCATCACCTTTGTAGCTGTCCTTCCAGAAGTTGTAGGCTGCTGTTAGATCCTCCCTTAGCTTCCCCTTCCCCAAACTAAACCAGTCATGCTCTCTCCACATGGGTCCTGCGCCCCAGGCCCCTGGCTACCTTGGTAGTCTCTGCTGGACCTTCTTCAATTTCTCCGTATCCTTCTTGAGCTGTTCAGAGGGGATGGGACACAAAAWGAGACACACTAGTTCAAATGCCTGGGTTCAAGCATGGGAACTACATCAAAGAGCAGAATGGTGTTTGTTTTGCTTTGTGGATCAGCTTTTGACATCAGTCCATTTTATGCAGAGCCATTGATTYGCCCTGGGCCAAGAGATTTGTCTGGCGCTCCACGACCGGTCACTGCCGTGTCCGGACTCCTGGGAACAGAGGGGTTCACCTACTTGTGTTTGTGTAGAAATGATGCAATCAGGTCTAGAAAAATAGAGCTGCTACACCAACAAACTGACGCACAATGTGTGTGGAACTTTCCATTAGAAACATGTGTATCCTTCTAAAATAATTAGCCTATTAGTTCAGGAAGGGACGAGAAATTACTTACAAATGGCTCCTATACAAACAGCTCCCCACCTGCACCTGCTTGGCTCTTCCCCTCTCTCCCCTCCCCACCTCCCTCTTCCTCGCTCTCTGCCAATCGATGAAGACTGGGAAGAGGGGGTCCTGGGTGTTTCCAAGGTGGGAATCCAGTTAACCACCTCCGAGTCCGTCTGTGTCCCACGCTAAGTTTGGAGGCATGCAGGCAGTTTTCAAATCGAGGCCAGGGACGCTGGCGAGCCGCTGCAGCAGCTCAGCGTGGAGAGAAGGTCCCACAGGAGGTGTGCGGCTGGTTGAAGTCCAGAAAGGAGACAGCCGTCAGGAGCTGAGTGCCAGACACAGACAAAAACAAGGATCATACTTCTTTTTTTTTTTTTTTTAAGGCAACTTCCCTAAAAAATGTTGAAACCTTCTACTGCTTTGGAAGTGGTTCCTGTGCTTCCACTCTGTCTGTGTCACTTCCCTGGAAGATCTGCTTAGAAACAAAGGCAAAGTTTTTTTGCTGTCCTTTTCTCCAGCACCTCTAAACCAGCTGAGAATCAGCATTATTTGCCTTCCTCCCCCAACACTGGAGAATGTGTGAGCTGGATGGGCTGAGTAAAAATGACCTAATGCAGAGAAGAATCAGAAAATGAGCAACGAGATGGTCATAACAGTGCTTCCCGAATGAGTTCGTTGCACCCAGGGGACTGTAACCGCTGTTGGATTTCCTGTCCTGGCAGCGGCTCAGCTGGGCTCATTTTATTTCCTTGACAGACAGCGTCTGAGTCTGACTCAACACTGTTTTTATTTTTACTTTAGAAGTGTTTTATTTTCTCCTTTGCTCCCCCGGATTTTTGTAAGAGTGACATCGCTAGCCCTGGCTCTGTAGCACTTGCCGTTACAGCCTCAGTTCGAGGTTGCCTCCAAAGGGAATAGTTTTTGCTGCTCCCCTGGGCAGGACGAAATCCCGCAAAGGAGCACGTTGAGCCTCGTGCCCACCAGTCGCGCTGGTTCAGCTGCAGAGCCCAAGATGAGCCCCAGGACTACTGAGCGGCGTTCAGAAGGACACAAGCCCTCAACTACATCTCAGCAACCCCCACCTCCCTCCCGGCCCTTTATCAAACCCGGTGGAAGCAAAAGTCCCCAAACACACCCCAGACCGACACCAATTTGCAGYGCCGCCGGGCAGGCTATCGAAGGATGGGTGTTCCTGAGCAGGACTCCGGCCAGCTTCCGGGGATCTCGGTTACCCAAATAAGAGAGCAGCATGCCCCTGATAGTCTAAATAAATTTCTGTGCTTGATTAAGTGACTTGCATAGAAAGTCAGCTGTTTCACTGTGGCAGGGGAATTCTTCTGTCTGCAGCTCAATGGCTAGCTGTTGAGTTATGTTTAGTCTATGGTTATGAAGTAGCCTTGTTTCTATTCTGAGAATATTTGTCTAATCAGGGGTCCAAAGAATTATTTTGCTCAGTAGAAAGCTATGGCTTTTTGGATAGATTTCTCCTCCGTGATGGGTGCCTTAAAAAAGCCTAAAAAAAGCTGCAAATTGCTGGCGTAGCTGGGGGGGGGGGGGGCACGGTGCACACCTGTACGAAAGCCAAACTTTTTACTAACTTTGCAAGAACAAAGGCAAGGTTTTATGTTCCCAGCTGCTAGCCAGCTCTGAAATGAGGGCGGCAGGCCCGTGCGCGACTGCAGCGCTGCGTGTCACGAGGCAGCACTGCCGTTACGCTGGACGCTGCAGCCACTTCTTTGCGTGCGGATGAGAAGCAGTGTTGGACCGGTGGGGGACACCCACGCTGGGTATTAGCTTCTTCCAATAGGTCCAAGAGGTGCTCAGCAGCTTTGACTTTATTTTAATGCAGCTGCTAACTTTGGAACTTCTTTTTTTTTTTTTTTTTGGTAAATCACAGGTGACTCCAGCACCTATCTCTGGCAGTGTCCTTAGRAAGCTGATGAAATATTGGGCTGAAGGACACCTTCTCCACTTGAAGGGCCAAGGCCCCTGTCATCTGGGGCAGGTATAACTGCTTTATTGACCTCTCCAGTTCCTTTCCGATTAAGCATAACCTCCTGATCCCTGATGAGGGGAAACCCTGATGTTAAAACCCTGATATTAGGGCATTTTTGCCAGTAGTCTTAACTTTCTCTCTCAGATATGGGGTTTGGGCATTTTTTTGTACCTAACAAAGCATTCATCACTTTCTGATGGTTATTCCCATTTTCCCACTTAAATTTGTTCCCCTAGGTACTTTGCCTCATGGCTGCTTTCAGCTTGGTGAGCTTCGTCCTGCAAACGTGCCGAGGGGCACCTGCACCTCTGTGGACTTTACCCTGTTTGCACAGGACAAACGCAACGGAGCTGTGACCACCCGCAACTGAGCAACCGCTAATTTTTAGCCCGGAGATAAATCCCTGATAGTTGCTGCAATAAGGCCTGCCRGAGCATCCCCCTGATTTGGAAGGCAGTGGTTTCCGCATTTGGAAATTGCCTTTGGCAGCTCGGCAAAAGGGCAGCGCCGGGGTGGCAGTGGCCRCAGCCAGCTGCCTGCGCGCACCGGGGCTTGGGGACGAAGCAGCTTTCCTGGGACACACAGCAGTGATCCCGGGCCAGCGCCGCGGCTCGTGCTCTCACAGTCACCATCCTGTGACACCCTTCRAGCCCTCCCGCTGCTGCAGCGGCAGTGGCTTGGGTGCAGGTAATGGCTTTTTCTCTGCGAAATGCCACTTTTCCCTCTCCGGGGCCATCCCTAGCCAGGTGAGCCCCTGTGAGTTTAGCATTCCTGCCGTGGGAACCGTCCCGCTGGGTTTCAGTAACGCCGATCCGTTTGAATGTGCGCTCGTGGAGGGCTCACTCCCAAATTCACCRCCCAGGCTCGCAGCATTGGCATCAACAGCTGAATAATTTCTTCTCTTCCCAATCCCTTGCAGCCTGATTGTGTTTTGTCCTGTAAATCTCATTTTGCGCTAAATTAAGGATATTTCGATTCCCCACTCTGTTTTCGTTGTTAATGCCTTCTGAATAGCCGCAGCAGCCCTGGGTCCCCCTCATCCCCTTTGGAAAAGGAGCTGGCCTGGGTAGCRTGGCCGTTTCTCCATCCTGGCTGATGTCCCCCCCAGAGCGAAGCCCTCCCCGCGGTCTGACTTGCCCAGCCCACGGTTCGCCTGCAGCTGCTCCGAGTTTCCTACGTCCTTCACTCACGGGGCACGAATGGTCTTCGAGAAGATCATGCAGCTCCTCTTCTCGGCATGGAGGGGACAAAGCTGTGGCTTCGGTGTCACCGCAGGGGTCGTGCCGAGACCCGTGCTGCCACCGGGTGCCGGTGGGCCAGCAGAGGGCATTGGCAGGGCTGGGAGATCACAACGAATGCACTGAGTATTTCCACTCCCAACCGAGCTTTGCTTCCCACCCCCAGCCCTGCCTCTCCTGGAAATCAGAGCACCTTCAAAGCATGCAGGGGTGATGTTTGCAGAATGACTCAGACCAACTTGAACTGCTGCTAATAAATTCTATTACAGCAATAACCACATTTATATCGTTAACACCGGGCTATTTCCGTTTTCTCCAGGGAGTGCCTCCAAGTCACCATTCTTCGTCTTTTACATGCACTGGCGCATCTGTTCCTTACAGGGACTGTCTCCACAGGCAGGTCGGCAGCGTTTATCCAAAGACACGTGCCAGATTCCTGCACCGCGTGTCTCAAAGCAGCTCCAATCCTTCCTGCCTTCTCTGCTGGCTAGGTTCAGATAATTCAAGTGACAGATGCAAGCCAGGATTCAGGCTAGAAACAACTTGCACGAGGGTTGGATGCTGCTGGGAGTCATCACCCAAAGCCCCAGGAGGTGATGCTGAACCCAGAGTTCGGGGCGAGAGAAGGTAACGCAGCCGTGACCGCAAACCATCAGTCTCCTGCCCTCTGCAAAGTCCCCAGGGCCAACGGGGACCAAAGTGGGCTGAACCCAGGGACACGGAGGACTGGGACGCTGATGAAGCAATAACCATTTTTTTAACGTGGATGGCTTGTGACTAAGCAAGGGGTAGCCGAGAGCATAGACGCAACGGAGAGAGGGGTAAAGGGCAGCAAGCTGACGTTTTGCACCAAGCCAGGTACCAAGCAAAACCCTCTGGGCGGGGAAGGCGAGGCGCTAAAGGCTTCCTGGCTGGTAACGCCAGCGAGCATCTCCGTTGTGTTTCCACCATCACAAAACAAGCAGCTTTGCCTAGAGCCGGGGTGAGAAAAAGACGCAGGGCCCAGGCTCTGCTTCGGAGGACCAAGACTTGGCTCACTCGCAGTGCTCAGCGGGTGCTGGTGCTCCTGCAGGCAGGCTCCGAGCACGCTGCCGTGCCCGCAGGACACCCACCCCGGCCGTGTGCCACCCCAAGCCTCCCCAGAGACCCTCTGTGCAGGGAGGTCTGGCTCAGAGGAGGCTACCGGCCCCGCGGGAGAAGTAGGCAGCAGTGCGGTCACCAGGGCTGAGGGACCAAGGTTGAGCCCTAACCTGGGTGGGGGTCAGGGCTCTGCATGCCCCTTCCCCATGCCAGGAAGGGGGTCAGGGCAGTGTCCCGCTGCCTGGTTGCTCCCGGGACAGGCTGGGTTTGCCAGTCCCATGGCACTACCCCGAGATGCTGCCGCTGAGCTGAATTTGCGGGGCTGGATGTGCGGCAGGCACTAGCCCTGGCAGCATGAAGTTGGAGCCCAAATCCCGCCAGCTCCCACAGAAAAAGACTTTCTTGGCTCCCAGCACCCTCAAGCAGGGCCACTAAAGCTCCCGGGGGAATCGGGCTCCCCGCACCAGGTCCTCGGCCACCATACAAAAAACAGCCGGGCACCGGGAGCCCCTGGCACTGCTGCCCCGGGGAGAAGCCCCCTGCCCAGGCTGCAGGGACCAGGGGGGACCCAAATGCCAGCCCAGGAGCCGCCTGGGGCTGCGAAGGGCTGGGATCAGCTAGGCTCGCAGGGAGGCTGCGTTGGCCATGGCTGGCCCAAGCAGCTCCTGGGCCTGCAGCTTGGGCGCCCACCCCCCAACCTCGACCCAGAGGAGCCGCTCCAACGTCCTGGTCGGCAGCGCAGGCACCACTAAGCCCCGCAACCTCCAGTCAAACCTCCCAGGGGTCCCATCAGCTCTGCTTCAGCTTCCCCACCTGGCCATCACCCTCTGGTGGTTTAGGGGACGGGAGGGGGGGGAAACACAGCCAGTTCCCCAAAAGAGACCATGTCTGACAGCCTTTCCCCATCAGCCATGGCTCTGGGCTTGCCATGGTGGTCCGCGGCCAGCACACGGGGACAAGGAAGCTCCCGGGTGGAGGCAACAGAGCCCCCCTGGCCCCACAGGTGACAGAGCCCAGTGACGGACCTGAAACGCTGCAACTACCAAAGGCAACGTGAGCAGCCTTCACGAAGCCAATGCAGAAGGACATACTGATTCAACCCACAGCGCTTCCTTTGCCGGGGCAGCCACGTCCCTGCTAGGCCACGCAGCCAGGAGAACTCAGAACAGCAGCGTTGGTTTTTTGTTGCTTCTTTCCTGGATTCAGTTTTGATCTGTCCCCAGAGGGACTCTGAACTACACAGATCCCTTCTGTTTCTGGGCATTTCCACATTCAGAGGTTTATGCCCTGCTGCATTTAAATGCTATCGACGGGAACAGGCCTGGGAGTCTAGCTTGGGGAAAAGTTTTCCGTGTGACTACAGCGCTACACCTAAGCCTGGCCTTGGCCCTTAACCTCGGAGCATCTGGTGGCTACGTCACCACAGAACAAAGGTCTGAAATTCAAGGCACCAGATTCTCCCACCTTCATCTATGCGATAACATAATGTTACACTACTCGGTGCAGCAGGGGAAGCCCAGCTCTGCCAGCGCCGAGTCGCCTGGAGAAACATACCACCAAGAAAAGGCAGGTACAAGAAATTATATTCTCCTTTTATTTACCTATGACCATGACAATGTATTTTTGCTAGCTGCAGAGATGCTTTGCACTGTAAACTCGGCACCTGGACGCAGACAGTCTATCCAGCTCTGCCAGGTTCGGCAATAACCCACGTTTCTCAAAACACAATATCGTTATCCAGAGTAGTGAGAGCGTCTGATTCACAGAGCTGCTTATCTACACCATCAAACCCTCTGTCGTCAGGGAATGATATATACACCCAGGCTCCCCCAGCGGCCCGCTGCTAGGGAACACGCCGTTTGTCAGATAAAACCTGCAAACTTAGAAAATTCTGTACGCACTCTTAAAAGAGAAGGCATCCGTTCCACGGGAGAACTCCGCCGAGACACACACAAATATTGCACTTGTAGTTTCAGAACAGGAAAGGACACAAGGATTTCCTATTACACAGCAACGCGTCCAGCTATAGGAGGTCAATAAATAAACCAGGAGGTGAGGGATGGGAGCAGGAAGCGGTTTGATTGCACACCTCCAGCGCAGGGGGGACGAACCGGCTTTCGCTGCTCCCAGGGGTGACTCGCCACAAGCGAAGGAAGCGCCGGGCTCCTGTGAGATAGCTGCATCGGGGGAGCACGGGAGCCAGGCCAGCGAGGCTCTCGCCGGCATGGGGAAGCACAGCAGCATCGGTGACGTGGGACTGGTCCAGTTCAGAAGTCTTATGTCCAGGGAAGATGTTCACGGTGGTGCTGTTTTCCCCTTGCCGGAGCCCTGCACAAAAGTCCTCCTCCTCCTCACCGAGTCGGGATCGCTCGTCGCCTTCCAGGAGCGCTCACAGCTCAGGCATGTGCTTCACAGTAGTCTCATGGGAGCTTCCCTCCTGGCTAAAATCCATGCCAGAGTCACCCCAGAGGCGTCGTACCAGCGATGGTGAGATGGGGGTGATGGAGCAGTACCAGACTGCCTGGCTTGTTGGTCCCTCGGCCTCACGCTTGGTGCCTTCGCCTGCCTCATGCCCGGCTGCTGCAGGAATATGGCTTGGGGGCATGAACGCCAGCAGGAAGGCAAGCTCCCGCCATCCCCCAGGAAGGTCGCCACCACCCGATTTCATGTAAACACACAGTTCCCACTCTGCCCCGAGAGAGACCTTGGGTCTACAGCGGGGAGCTGGCTTTCTTCTGGTTAATTATGTCTAAGTACAAGTCAGAGCGGAGGAAGCGGGGGTAGGAGTCTTTCTCCATAAGCCCATAAATTCTCTTCTGAGCGAGGTCGAAGCAGCTGCGGGTGATGTTCTGCAGGTTTTCCTTGGTGTGCTCCCGTGTGTAGGAGTCCAGGTTCACCTGCAGGGAACAGAGACCAGCCCCGGTGAGCGGCTCCGGGAGCAGCCACCGAGGCACGCGCGTGCTGCCTGCAGCCAACTGCATATCGCAGGCACTCACTAGCACAGCCCTGATAAAAAATAGCTTTGGAGAGAAATTCTTTAAAAAAGCAAGCCTGAGCTACACACAGCAGTCCCACCCCGCACGTGCTGAGCTTGCGCTCTGCAGGGCTGTTGCACCAACCCATGCCACGCCAGCACCTCCATCCATCAAGGAGGGCTTGCCAGGGAGCTCCAGCTCCTGCTTGCAGCAACAGGAGATGCTGGCAAAGGCACCACAAGGCTTGGCCGGCCCAACACACTCTCAGCAACATGCGTGCACACGACCAGGCCTGCTGGCATGCAGCCGTCATGCAAACTCAGCATGGTACGAGAGTCCAGCACCCTTGCTGTGCCCCCCGAGCCCCGAGGGACACCACGGCAGCTAAGGCCCGGTGGCCACTCTCACCTCCTTGCAGGACTGGATAGCGATGTACTCCGCAAAGATCTTCTTGGCTTTGGACACCATCTTGGACTGTGATTTGATCTTTTTGTACTCCTCGCACGCCAGCCAGAACTCCAGGTTCTCCTCGCTGAACTCGGTGCGCAGGAAGGCTCTGAAGGCTGCTAGCCCATCTGTGGGGACAGTCACATATCTCTACTCCCAGCTCGCAGGCAGGGAACAGCCTTAGCCAAGCCACCCTGGAAAGCTGCGACCTGAAATACCTCCTCCCTGCACCTTCCCCTAAAAGTTCCTCATGAGCCTCTGGCTGACCTTGGCTCCTCAAGGCACCACAGATACCAGAAAAGGGCAACCTCATCTCTAGCCCTGTTGTCCCCCCAAAATGCCAGAAGGGATTAAGATAGGAAATCCCAGCTTTATTCATGCCCATGTCCAGATATTCCCCTGGTGGAAAACAGAAGAGGAAGAAGGTGGAAAACACTTACATTTGTGAAGCAGCAGTTTCTCTAGAGACTCCCCCCACTTGAGAGCTTCCTCCGGAGCCGGCCTGCGAGAGAAGGGGCGCACATTGGCACAGCAAAACAGCGAACACCACTCACGGCAGGAGACAACGGCATTCGCTGCCTGCCGCTAGACAGCACCAGCTGCCGCGAAACCCAAACATCTCCAGCAGGCAAAGCATCGCCATCTGCCCCGGCCGGGCTGGCCCCGGCTCAGACGTTGGCACCGGCGTTCCAGGGCACCCGCAGGCTGCAAAGCCGGGCTCGGCGCCCGCTACAGCCCACAGGCAGCACCGCGCCAGCTCTCCTGGAAGGGACCCTCTGCCTTTAGACTGGCAGGAGGAAAATCCAATATAAACAGGGCTCTGCGAGCAGCCGAGCCATTCGGGGCATCTGAGCAAGAAGCAGGAAAGCCCCRAGCAAGGCCCAAGAGCTGAGCCAGAAGCTAAAGCGCCCAGGCCAAGTTGGACGGACCTGGGRACCGCGTGCAGAGCCCGGGGCCACACGTCAGGGCCAGCCCTGCCGAGGCCCCATCGCTGCACACAGCCTCCCTGCTGCAAGCGAGAGCTCCCCATCCGGCAAGCGGAGGGCCACGAGGGCCACAAGGCGCAGAGACTCTGACCCCAAGGACTTCGGCCATCCCGTTTAAGCCGCCGAGCACGAGGCAGCAGCGGCAGGGCAGGCTGCGAGGGGAGGGTTTGTCTCTGTCTGCTGGAGCATCTCCAGAGCAGAAGTGGTTTTTCAAACCGTCCTATAGCAAGTTGAAGGCGCTGGGGGAAAGCAGCCACGAGGGAAATTTCCAGCTCGAGCCGATCTCTTCCCAAAAGCTGTGCTGCCTCCCAGACACAAGGCACTGGGCAGCGAGCCTCCCACCCACCTCTGGAGAAAGCATTCGGAGCACAGCTGCTTAAAAAAGCTCCTCCAGAGAGAAGAGCTGTTGGCCCGCAGCCTCCCTGACCGCCGGCCGGGGCAGCAGGGCAACCCCAGCTTCTCCCCGCTTGCCGGGAGGCGACACTCAGCATGACCGGAGYTCGTCCCCAAGCTCCCAGGGCCGGCGGGCTGCCCGGTGCCCGGCCCCGGTGACCCGCGCCTCCCGCTCGCGCTACCTACTTGAGCGACTTGAGCACTTTGTCCAGCTTGCTGCTYGGGTTGGCTCCCGGAGACTCGTTCCGCCGCCGGAAAATCCCCAGGCGGTTCTTCATGTCTTTGGCTCTAGGGGGAAGAGCAAGGTTTAGTAGCCGGGCAAGGGGCAGCGACGGGGGCTGCAGGGACGCCGGGGCCGCGGGGCTCGCGCCCAAGGGACCGGCCGCCAGCGCGGCCCCACGCGACTTTAGCGGGTGCGGAGGGAAGGCACGGGACAAGACCGAGAGGGCGTCCCACTCGCGCTGGCCCTCCGGCGCCCRCCGGCTCGCCCCCGACACCTACTCCTTCATGGTGTGCCGGCGCTGCAAGCTCCCGTTGTGCGGCCGCTGCAYGCCCAGCAGCATCTCCGAGTGAAACTCCAGCGGCTGCGGCTTGGAAAGGTCCCGGAAAAAGGGCATAGCGGCTTCGTCCGGTGCSGGCTGCTCGGGCCGTGACGCCACGCAGGGGCCTCGCAGCCCGCGGAGCGGCTCCCCGGAGCGACCAGCGCAGCCAGATGCTCGGGCGCTCTGACGCCGGCTCTGTGCCGCGCTCCCGCTCCGGGCCGGCGAGTCCGGAAGTGGGAGGGCTCAGCCCGGAGGAGCTTTAAATGCTCCATGGCGTGAAAGGGGCATGTGTGAGTAAGGGCTGTGTCAGCGCCCAGCCACGGCCGCAAACGGCCTGCAGCTATTTATGACGGCTCCGCCAGGCGTTGCTGGGGTAACCCAAGGAAGGGTGGAAAAATCAGCACCGCGGGAGGATAGTGGGGCCATTTACGAGCGCTATTTATAGAGCCCAGGCGGCCTCGGGAATGCAGCGGGGATGCCGGCGGCTGGCGAAGCAGGGGTTAAGGGTTGCGCTCGGACCCACGCGGGGCAGCGGGACGGCTGGTGGCCCGCGCGGGACGCAGCGGCAAGGCGCCGGGTCGGTCCCCGGTGCTGCCCTGGAGAAAGGCAGCTCTTTAYAACAGGGCGTTTGCCCAGGGCGGTCACCCTGCCCGCGGGACAGGCTGCGAGGAGGGTGCTGGGTGCTCGCGCACRTCGGACACCCGGCGCTACGACCCCGCGTGAGCCCTCAAGTCGGGTTCAGCCGACCCTGCGGTGCGCGGGTCCCGCAGACAGACTTGCACCCGGACACGGGGCTCCCAGTTCCCCCAGTCAGGAGGAAGCGCACAGGAGAACTGGGCAGCTGCTGCAGGAAAGCGTCAAGCGGGACCCCCTGCTCGGCCCCGGGTCCCACCAGGCAGCGCAAAGGCTTTCGAGTGGCCAAGCCGGCGCGTGCGGGAGGGAGCAGAGGTGGCGGGCRCGAGGAAGGGCGCGGACGATGCTGTCCCCTCGTGGCACAGCTCCTGCATGACACTGTGGCATGGAAGTGGCACAGGGGACACGCACAGGACGGTGGCACCTCCGGCTGCAGCAAAGGCCAGCGGTGGCACCAGGGCAGATGGGGTCCTCGGGGTGCCGTGGCCGGACCCGCCTTGGGTCCCACGGGACTCATGCAGTTGGATGCACCCTGGGGCTCGCGGAGGAGCCCCTTTGCCCGTCGCAGACCGTGCCCAGGGCCCGCTGAGGACAGCACCCAGCACGGGGAGGATGCAAGATGAAGGGGTCCCCCACAGCGAGTGATGCTGTCCGGAGCCACGGGTCTCGCTGGCCTCAGAACGTGGCAATAAAACGCAACAATTCACTAGAAAAATAGTTGCAACAACCCCCGGCTCAATCCTGCAAGGTGCCAAGCGCGCCGGCGCCGAGCCAGCGACGGGCTTCAGCGCGCAGTCGGCTGCCAGCCCCCCCTGCTCCCYGCGACCTCCGGCACCCGCGGGAGGCGGGCGCTGAGTTTCGCCGCCTCGCATCCTGCAGGCTGCGGCCCCTCGTCCCCGCGGGGCGGCGAGTCCCGCTGGCTGCCAGCTGCCGACCATCAGCTGAACACTAACGTGGGAAAAGCGGACCCAAAACAAGGAGCCTCCCGCCGCAAACACCATCTGCCTCCCATTACGGCGCTGCCAGCAACGCCGCTACCCGAGGGAGAGCCGCCGTGCGGGATGCCGCGATCCCACACGTCTCCAACCGACAATTTGAGCGGTGTTCCCAATTTAGCGAGGCGGCCGCTGCAGCTCGGGCTCTCAYGGGGCTTTAAAAGCAGTGAAAAGCCCCTGTGTGTGCGCAGGGGTACGCGAGAGACAGCGCACGTGGGCCGGACACATAYTTAGCCTTCTGCAAAACACCAGCAATCTGCGGCGCGTAACCCTGCAGCGCACAAAGCTCGGGAGCTCGCAGGTGAGCACGGCCCGCAGACAGATCCGCTCTCTCTAACGTGCAACATCTGGAAAAGTTTCCGAACTCACAAGGAGCTAGACGCTGCTCTCTTACTGCTCCTCTTGCACGCAATGGCAAATAAATAACAACCGCCACTTAACCGGGGCGCGTTAGCGGCAGGCGTGCATGACCCCGGCTGCAGTATAAAACGCCCCAGCAAAAATAACGCGGCGTAAGAAACCGCTGGTCTCCGTTTGGAGTCCCAGGTATGAAGCGACCTGCCCCCGGGGCACGGCCGCGAGGTCGCATCCTGCCGCCGTCCGCCCGCAACGCTCCAAAGCCAGCGCGCCCCATCCCCTGCGAACCGCGCCGCCCGCCAGAGCGCGGCGAGCGACTCCTACCTTTCCAGGTATTTCTCGGAAAAGTCCACCATGCTGGGGTACATTGGGAGGCGCTCGGGGGCGAGCGGCGGCCGGAGGCGCCTGCCGGTGCCGGGAGCGGAGCCGAGTGCCGACGGCAGCCACTTGCCCCATAAATACTCCTCGCGGACGGCCCGCGAGCAGGCTGCGCAGCCAATAGCCGGGCCGCGCGACGCCGAGCCGCTCCCCAGCGCATCCCCTGCTGTCTCAAGGTGAGGAAAAAAAACCCTCTCCGCAGCCGCCCCCGACCCCCCRAAGCGGGGAAGCGGCACCGGGCTGGAGCCTCCCTCCTTCCCGGCCCCTCTCCATGGTGTCCAGAGCTGTGGCAGGGCCTGGGCTGCGGGAAGCAAGTTGGGGCTTGGGGGGGGGGGGATGCCCCCACTGCAGATGGGAAAGGATGAATTTTAATTTCAAGTGTCGGGGTTGGGGGGGGGATAATGAAAAGAGCTAAAAATATCCAGCCGCAGCGGTTGCGCGGGACCTCGCGGGGCAACAGTGCCGCTCGCTGGCAGCCCGCGCGCACGGCGAAACGCTGCCGAGCCCGCGCTTCCCAGCCGGCTCGCGCGCCGCTCGAAACACGCGGGGTTTCTCCGGGGGCTCCGAGCCGCGTGCGGCGAGCCGAGCCCTACGTCCAGGCCCCGCCGCCGCCACGCTGGGCGCCTGGTCGGCTCTCGCCGCGCAAAAAAACCACGGAGGCAACTTGCGCCAAAAACRTCGCCCCGTAAAACAACGCCCGCGGGTGCTTCCGTCCCCGCGGAAGCGCGGCTGCGTGAGCGAGAAGCAGAGGCGCCGGCGCCCTCGTCCTCGCAAGCGCCCACCTTAGGGTAGCCCTTTTTGGGGGGCAGCCCCCCGGGAAGAGGCGGGGGGGGTCTCAGAGCCGAACCCAGCCGGGGAGCAAGGCCAGGTGGCCACCAGCTTTCCTCAGTGGCCCCGGTCCCCCCCGGCGCGGGGCTCACCCGGGGCCGGGATCAGCCTAGCGCTCCAGTTTGCTGTGCCGGAGCCCTTCCCCGCGCTGGGAAACCTCCCCAGCCCTCCTGCCGGCACGGGGCCAGCGGGAAGGAGGCTCCCGGCTCATGTTTCAGGGCCTTGCGTGGCCTCTCCCTGAACTCCGCTTCCCAGCCTGGCCCGAGCGGGAGCYGTGCCGGCACCGGGGAAGCCTCCGGCGAGAGCCGGCTCCCTCGCCGCATCCGCCCAGGCGACGCAAGCCCCCGCGGCCGGGCGGTGCAGCACCCCCGGCGCTCGCCCGGCCTGCCCTCCGCCCTGAAAATGAGGCCCCAAGGACCCCCAAAACGAGATCCGAACTGACGTCCGTCACCGCCGCTTCCTTCCTTGCAAAGCTTGGGAAAGAGAGATGGGGGGGGGACCCAAGGGCTCCYGGGATGAGATGCTTAGCCCCGAAAGCAGAGGGAGCCGGCGCGGCCCCCACTGAGCCGCAGCCCGCGGCGGGCGCAGGCCGATGTCACCRCGGCGGGACACTTACAGGCTCTTGCTCCTTTTCTTGCGGGAGGTCTCGTCCCCTTCGTCGCAGCTGCACTCGGCGTCCGCTCCGCTCAGCTGCGGGGGAAACGGAAGAGCGGTGGGCATCGCCGCGGGTGCCCACGCGGTGCCCGCTGCCCACGCCAGCGCTCCGCGCGCTGCACCGGCACCTGCCCGGGCCCCCGYGGCTCCTTCCCCGGCACCACGGTTGGTTGTGCCGAAGCGCCGCGTCCGGCACGGTGACCCTGCTCGCCGCCGCCCTTAGGGCACCTCCGGCCCGCGAGGAAGCCTCCTCCTGCACACGCTGCCACCGGAGCAGCAGGGAAGAGAGGCGCCATCGCCGGCAGGAGACCCGGCTGCCCTCCCAAACAGGCACTCGACGACGGGTGTCAGGCGTTTAACAAAACGCGGGCGAGCAACCCTGCCGCGCTGGGGCAGCCACCGGGCTTGGAGCTGACCCTGGCCGAGGCCAGGCCGTCGGCACGCTCAGGCAGACGGCACGGGGTGGGCAGCGAGCCTTCCCGGCAGTCGAAAACGTTAGGCCCCCCCRGAGATCAGGGCACCCCTCAAGTTCAAGACCCCACCGGTGACACCTCCCCCAGGGAGGACACCCACATCGCCCTGTTCCCAAGGTGGGAAGAGGCACCCGAACGCTCCTATTCCTGCGGTCCTGCGAGGACCCTGGGATCCCTCCCTGGGCTTTTCCAGCCTGCAGAGCACCACATCCGAGCAGAGCCAGGCTGGGCGCCCGGAGTTACCCGGAGCGGTGCCCAGGCAGGGTGCGTGAGCCCGTGCGGGGGGAGCGGTGCTCCCCAGCTCTGCTCYGCAGCACGAGGCACTGGGGTGCACCGGCCTCGTGAGCCCGCCCGCAGCTCCCCCGGGTGCCGGGCACCCCGGAGCTCGGTGCCACCGGACGCGGGAGGCCGTTGGCCACCTCGCAACCCCGCAGGAAGAGCACGGCCGTGGCCACGTGGGCCTTTCGCCAGGCTGCCCAGGGCTGCGTCCCTGCAGCTCAGCCGGCTCACGCCTGCAGCACTTGACTCCCAAAGACAGCGACGGAGCCGTGACCAGGCCACGGCGGTGGGTAAGAGGGCAAAGGGGCTTCCACGGTACCTGGGGACCAGCCAGACACCGGCCAGGTACCATCAGGGCAGTCCACGCAGGACTGGTTTTCTCACGGCAGCCTCTGAGCCTCGGGAGCACCCAGAGGGCTCCTCCACCAGGAACCAGGGGTGGCCTGGGCCGATCTAGGGCACGGCGGAGGTGACACGAGCCTGGAGCAGCATCGGGGCAGCCTCCRAGCCCCGAAGCCCAGAGCCGGGCCCAGGCGCCCCGCTGCCCACCTCAGCTCGGGCGCTTTAGCAGTCGAGGCGCTGCTGAGCGAGGCCGGAAGGTGCTGGCRTCCCGGTGGGCCCGGCGCTGCCCGGGGCCGCGGCGCGCTTTCCAGGATCGCCAGCCCGYGGCCCCGCCGTGGGAACCCGCCGTGCGGCCCAGCAACCCCGGCCTCGAGGCTTTTGACACTTCCTTCCATTCTGCGCTCGGGCTTCCGGAGTTTATCGGCCCCGAACAATGCAATCCTTGCGAACCGCCTTCCCCCTCCAGACGGGGCCCTGGCAAGCGAGYGCACACGGGGCGACGCGCTGCCTGAGACCGTTTCCGGCTATTGTCGGAGCGGCTCCGCTCGCCCTCGGGGACAAAAGGCAGGCAGCGGGCTAACCCCAGCCCGAGAAGTCCCAGCGCTCCCAGCCACAATGGGCTCTTAAAACAACGACCTCCAAACCCTGACGGCGGGGAAGGAGGGGAGCGGAGAGGCGCGAGGCACGCCAGGCACGCCGGGGTTAAAAGGGCCGACGAAGCAAGGCCCCTCCGAAATGCTGTCGGGGAAAAAAAAGCACCTTGATGGACGCCGCCAAGGCCACTGGGTGCTGTAGTCCCGCAGGTATCTCGCCCGCTCGGCGCGGAGCTGCCGCTGCCGCTAGAGGGGATCCGTAGGGGAAGCGCACATCGGTGCCCTGCCTGCTCCAGAAACCTTGCAGGCTTTCGTCGAAAATGATAAAAAGCACCTCCCTCCGAAAGTCCTGCCAAAGCCGGGGCTAGGGAATGCCAGCGGACAGACGCGCGGGGCCCAGGTGTCCCCGCACCGTCCCTGCCGCTCCGCARGGCGCACTGTGCCTGGCCGTGGCGTGCCTCCGGGCTCGGACAYGCACGCGGCCCCTTCGCCCGCCGCGGCGCTGCCGGGGAGCCGAGAGCCGCTTTCCCGGGGACGGCRGAGCAACTCGTGCCGTCAGGCCACAGCCCACGTGTGGCCACTGCAAAGGGAGCTGTGGCACGGAAGGGAGACGAGCGGCTGCGCCAGCGTCTTTTGGAGCAGGGTTTCTGTCCATGCAGGAGGACCTGAGCAGGGAATACCTCCCTCATGGTATCCCCACGAACAGCGAGCRTGCAGTGCTGCTCGACGGGCTTGGAGGAGAAACGTCAGCGCTCAGGCTCCTGCCTGGGCTTCATAAAGCATGAGACAACCCAGCTCCCGTCCAGGGCAGGCACAGGCTGGCCCTGGAAAACTGCCTTTCGTGCACGYGGTGTCTCGGAGCAGCATCTTGGGCTGAGGGATCCAACGCAAGCGGTCGCTTTAGCACCGCACAACCGCCCTGGGACAGACCGCCGCTGTCCTGAGCTCGCCCAGCAGCACTGAGCACCTCTGGGTCCTTCGGGCATCGCAAGGCAGGGCCGAGGACGGAGCACCCAGGCTCCTGCCCTGCTTCCCATGCAGGATGCGAGCGTGAGCCGCAGCTGAGCTGCTGCTATCGCAGGCACGGGCAGGCACTAAATCAGCCGCTGGCTGCAGGCAGCCTGCCTGCTCGCCGGCTGCACGCAGAGCGGCACTGTGCAACCTCTTTCCTCTCCTCAGCGCAGGCAGCCCTGGTCCTCCAGGAGTCTCTTAACTGCGGGCCAAAACGGGACACCCCGCCAGGCCCTCCCACCGCCTCCCTTGCATCCGCACCAGGCAGCACGAGCAGGAGGGAGCAACTCGCTGATCCAACAGAGATCAGCRCTGCCATGAAGGCAGGCCCTTCTCAGCAGGATCTGGGAGGGTTTGGGCAACCCTTCTGCGCAGCAGCCCCATCTGACTGGCCTGTCCGCTTCTGTGGGCTCTCTCCAGCCAGCCGGCAGCTCCGAGCCTGAACGGCGCTCCAGGAGACAGCATCGGACGCAGCACGTGCCTGGCATGGAGAGGGTTAACCCCTTCATGGTGCTGCTCYGCTCCGTCAGGGGCTGGGCTCTGCACCAGCATCTCTGCCTGCCAAGGAGCCGGCTGCTGCGGAGCGGCATGCAATGCAGCCCCGAGCAGCACGATTTGGCCCTGAGCAGCACAATTTGGTCCCGAGCCGTGCAACGCTGCYCCAGGCAGTGCAATGCAGGGCCAAGCAGCGCAACATGGCCCTGAGCAGTGCAACGCAGCCCCGGGCAGTGCAACGYGGCCCCGAGCCACACAGCGCTGCCCCAAGCAGTGCTACGCAGCCCCGAGCAGAGCAGTACCCGCAGCTGCTGGCAGAGAACCAGCCAGCATGAGCTTGATGAGGCAGAGCAGGGTGCTGGGCCAGCATCAGAGGGAGGCAGGCAACCGCTCTCAACACCCAGCAGGGCTTCACCCAGGGGAGAAGGGGGCAAAGCACGCTTATCACACACAGTCTTTGCCGATGGCAGGTCGCTTCTTGCATTTCAAGAGCACCTGGCTTTTCGGCAAGCTCTGCTCCAGCAGGGGCACAGGGAGCAGAGCACAGGGTCTGGGAGCCTCCCAGACCGCCGGGCCCATGCACCGGGATGGCCCCATGCACAGCTCCCCACTGCGTGGTCCCTCGTGTCTTGGCACTGCTCTGCTGGGTGTCCAACGCACAGCTCTTCCTCCAGCAGGAGCTTCCTCCTGCTTGATGGGGTCAGAAATGGCTGCTGACCTCAWCCTTTTTCTCAGGTGGGCCTTCACAAGGATCAAAGCCCTGAAAGAGGCTGGTGGGGACCCCCTCTCTGGGGTCTAACTTTTCCCTGTCCCCCACACTGCAAGCAGCTCTTGCTGCACGTGCAAACACCCGGCACGCACCTTGCCACAGGAGACAGAGGCAGCAGCCCCCGGGGCCACGAGACCCTGCAGGACACAAGCACGCTGAGTCTGGAGGCAGTGCTGGGAGATGCCAAGCCACAGCACCACCGCACAAGCCCTGGGCGAACTGGCCTGAGGTCCTACGTGTCCCCCAGAGCTGGCTGCCAGCGGCGGGGGAGCCTCCAAGCCCCACTATCAGGGGCTGTGGACACAAGCCCTGCTGCCACAGGAGGGCAGGGGCTGGCGTCCTTGGCATGGCACGGCCACACTTTGTCACCCGGCCAGGAAGGCAGACAAGACCCTAAAGGCTTTAACAGGGGACTGGGTTCACCCCACTTCATCTCTCCTTGGCAGCAGGTTCTTGACACCAGGCCGCAACCCAGAGGAGCATCATCACGGGGAGGCTGCAAAGAGCAGAGCCTGTCCTCAGCATGGACAACTGCCGCAGCACTGGAGAGACAGCCACAGCCCACCCACCCGGACCCCTTCCCATCCCCAGTAGCAAGCCCTGATGCTCCCCCATCCCCACGACCAAACAGGACCCTGGCTGCCCCGCGGCAGCTGGCACCTGGCTCACGTACCTTCCTGTGCCCCGAAAAAAGCAGACYGAGCTGGTGGATGGAGCCACCATTCTTGATGAGCTCCTTCTTAAGGGTCCYGGGGGAGGGCAGGGCCCAGTGGCCCTTGGCGCCCTGGCTGTCCGAGCAGTTGAGGGTGGTGTCGGAGGTGAAGCAGTGGCCCTTGGCCTCCTGCAGCAGGCTGCCCTCGCTGTGGGTCCGGCGCCGCAGGGAGCTCTGCACGCTCAGCGTGTAGACRGGCTGACAGCCCGACGTCTCGATCATGCTGCTGCGCTTCGCCTCGTTCCTCTCCAGGTAGGGCTCATCGCTGTCGTCTTCCTCCTCCTCCTCCTCTTCATCCTCATCCTCATCCTCCTCATCCTCGCCATCTGTGACGCCACCTCCTGGGCCCCCCACACTCTGGCTGAAGGTGCTGTCAAGCCGCAGCTCAGGGATGATGAAGGCCGGCATGGAGCTGTGCTGCTCCTCTACCCTCTCGGCAGCCGGCGGCAGTTTTTTGGCAGGGAGAGGCCCCTGTGCAGCCCCCAGAGCCTCCTTGGACTTGGCTGGAGCTGGTGCCTCTGTGGCTGGAGAAGCATCGCCCACCGCAACCTTCCCCTCCTCTGAGGGCATCTGCCCCGGCTTCTCAGCGTCCGTCTCCAGCATCTGCCAGGAAGCGAGAGGAGAGAAGAGAAAAAAGRATGAAACCAGGAGCATCCCAAATCTCTTGCCGGTCAAACGCCGGGAAGCCTCTCCACTCCTAACACCCCGACCCCAATTCACACATGCCTAACAGTGCCCACGGTGCTCCTGGGACAGGGCAGCTCTGGTGACGGGTGACACTGATCCCACCACCGTCGGGTGGGATGCAGGTCGCCYGTCGCTCCCAGGGCACCCGGTGCTGGTCCCTGGCCCACGGAGCACTGACCCCCACAGCTAGCAGCAGGCCAGCGGCTCCGGGACCGGAGCGGGTCAGGGACCTCCCAGCTCCGACCACGTGGGCTCCAGGAAGCCCTGCGGCACCCAGCAAAGGCAGGCAGCACCACGGGTGAGCGGCTGTGGAGGAAATCCAGGCCAGAGGAAATCCAAATCCGAGCCGGCGGCGGATGGCGCAGCACAGCGGCACAGCCAGACAGCAAACACAGATGGGCTCGGCTACAGCCRGCAGCCCAAGGAAGAGCCGGTACCACCATCCTTACCCTGGCTGACTCCCTAGTGCCCCCGGGACCTGCTGCGGGGGCTCAGCCCCACAGAGATCCTCCCGGCCCCGGCTGGGGAGCCGGCGGTTGGCAGGGCAGGCTGCGGAGGAGCCGAGCAGGCAGGGAAAACCAGAAACACCCGTCCGGCAGCTCCTGCCCCTCCTGCACCACGTTATTGAAACCCAAAAGGGAAGTGCCGGCCTCCGCTCGCCTGCTGGTTGCCCAAGGCTCGGCCTCCCCGGCCCGGCGCCCCGGGSCTCCCCGCGGCCGCCCCGCTCCCGCGGCCCCGCAAAGCCACCGGGGGTTTCGCGCCGCCTTCTCTCGGCCGCGCTCGGCGTTTTCAGCCTCGGGGGCTCGCTCCTGCCAGCTCGCCGTGGCAGCCGGAACGAACAGTTGCGCTGTCGCGGGGGAGAGCCCGGGCCAGCCCYGAAAAAGAAACTCGGCTCTTGCGGTGCTCGCTCGCGAGCAGCTGGGGAGGCTGCAAGGAGCCCCCGCGCCCCGGCTCAGTCCTCCCTGCAATGCAACCGCTCCTCGCGCGAGGCCTGTCCAAGCCCGAAGGACAAACACAGCGCACAGATACAGCGGGAAAAGCAGGAAGAAGAGCTGCATCTTCCACCCCGGGAAATTCCCATTTCCCACCTAATTCCACCCATTTCCCACCTAAGCAGATCCTGTAGGGCGAGGGTGGGGGTTCAACAGGACCAGGTCCAGGTAGCAGGTCACTGTCCCAGCAAAAAAGGTCACTTTATCCCCAGTTACAGTCCGAGCACTTTCAAGACCCTGATGGAAACCAGCCAGCGATGGCTGCGGTAACAAGGCCACCACACCAGCCTGCTGTATAAACCAGGGTTTCTTCTGCTTCAGAAGGAGACATGGCCCTGGGAACTGGTCCATCCAACCCTCCCATCCCTGCCGGAGTGCTCGGCCCCAGCCCCGGTGCTGCCAAGGCTGCCCAGCGGCCCTTGGGGTGGGAAGAGAGGTACCAAGGACCCGATGGAGACTGGTGTCCCCCTAACAGTCACGGTTAGCGAGAGCAAAGCCCTGCCAGCCCCAGGGAATCAGCGGCAGCTTCCCTCTCCTCTTGGAGACGGCAAACCCGCTGCTAAACGCTTCCTCCCCCTGCAGAGCCAGTTCGCGTGGATTATAACCTACTGCTGGATTACACAGGAATTACAAACATATTTCACGCTGCCCTAATTACTGTCATTCCCAGGAAATACCCCGGCGGTGTTTGAGCCCAGGCTTGGACACCAGCCACCCTGCACAGGGGGATGCTGCAGAGATCGCTTTGCACCCAGCAGCACCCCCAGACCCCTGCCTGAGCTACCAAGCCCTGCACTTCCAAAAAGCAGGCCGGATTTCCAAAAAGCCGCTTGCGTTCGGCTGCCAGGGCCAGCTGGAGAGGCATCGCCTGCTCTGTGACCCACGGCTGGTGGGTCACCTCCTGGGCAGCATGGRAAGGAGCTTGCCCACACTGGCCTGTGCCGTGATCTCCGCACACCCCACGTGCACACGCCCGGTGCGCTCAGCGTCGGCCCCGTGCGCCCCTGCAAGCCACGGCTTTGCAAGACAGTCGCGCTGCCTTGCCGCAGCCAGCAGTTTAGCATCACCTTAACTTCTGCCCCAGCAAGTCTGAAGGTTAAAATTCTCCTGTGGCCACGTAGCAACGTGCCTCTTCTGGGCCGACAACCAGGGAGCGACATCCAGAGCCTGCCGGGGCCTCAGCCCCACCTTGACATCCACCCCAGCTCCCACCACCACTGCCTTTGGTGGGAGGCACAACGCGATGCTCGGYGGCGTAGCCCCTGTCCTTGAAGCTCTTTCACTGCCCCGGTAATTTCTTGTAAAAAAGGTATGCTTCCAGACTTGCCATGCAATGATGCGATTTGCCCCAGTGTGTGTTTTATTGATTCTACTTATGTGTTATTTATCTTGCAGTCGTTGTCAGCATTATTTCATGAAATAATTATAGGAAAAACCCACACAGCCTTCAGTTGCCTCCCTGCAAAGCCCTTGCCCCTCCCTGACAGCTGCCTATCTGTCCTGTCCTTCTGCTTAATATTGTTGGTTGCCCACATCAGATAAGGCCCTCGAAGGAAATGAACAGGCTCCTTTAAAATGAGAGACATTTTTGGATTAAATTAAATCCCCGCGCTAATTCAATCAGAGAACCTGCTGCTCTTCAGCAGCGCAGAGGATATGAGCAGGAGCCTCCACGCCGAGCAAGGTTTCCATCTCAGGCTTAAAACATTGCCGGGACTGCGAAATCCCGTCCTCGCAGAAAGGGCTGTGGCTGAACTCTGCTAACCTTCATCTGCTGGTGGGGGAAAAACAGGGAAGAGAAACGGCAGTAACACGGTCACGGCTGGCTAAGGAGCCCAGAGTGCGGCTGGAGGCACTGGGGACTTCATCGGCACAAAGCCAAAGGTGACCTTGCTTGGAAAGCCGCCCRGAGGCACAGTATCCTGCTCTCAGCTCCCCTGGGGATGTGCCCCTGGAGCACCCCCTAGCCATGACCCACCGCCAGGGCAGCCCAAAGCCGAGGACCAGGACCTAGAGTCACTCCGACTGGGTGTCCCCTCTCTACAGCACCCTGTCCTGGGTCTCCCTGTCCTGACCCATAAGGTCTAGAGGTTCTCCTGCATCATCCCTGAAGGTAAAAGCACATCTCCAAGCGGCCAAGGCAGCACACCCCAAGAAGGGGAAGAGAAAGTAAAAGAAAAGCCGCCTCCGAGCCCCAGCATGGCTTTCACGAGCAGTTTTAGGGAAGCAGGACGCGTGCTGTGAGATCAGCACAAGGGCAGGGAGCTCTGGACTTGCTCTCACATCTTTGCCTCTCCCTGAAGTCTCCAAGCATCTGCTCAGAGGACAGACACGCTGCTGCAGGGTCTCAGCGGTGGGTGTGCAAGGGGAGGTGCAGGSTGCGCTCCTCTCCTGCAGAGACGCTGCCGCGGCTATCATGGTCTCTGTTGCACTCAGTCTTCTCCAGCTGGCCATGCAGAGGAGCTGGGAAGGCTAGTGAGTCAATCCAAGCCTGATTTAGCCCAATTTGCCTCAGTGGAGTCCCTCTGGCTTTACGCTTGAAGGCATGAGAGCAGGACAATGCTCTCTCCCAACCCTGCACTAGCCCCAGGATTTTGCCCTGACTCTGCACGTCCTCCTGGTTCAGACTCCCTCTCCCTTCGGGGAAGGCATCATCCACTGCATCAAAGGCTCTCCTGAAATCAAGACAGGAGAGAACTACTGCAAATCCTCTGCTCTTCGGTCTGTAATTTGATCAATTTTCCCCAGTTGCTGCTGCTCTGACGCCAGCAGAGCGAATTTCAGCGAACAAATGTGGGTTTGTTAGTGCAGCCCCAATTTCTCCAGCGTTTCTTTAGATGATGTGCCCTTTCTGGTGGCCTGCAGCTTGGGACTTCAGGCTGGGAAAACGCTGGCCACAGCTACAGTATGGCTGTGACAGAAGCCAGCCTTTCCCTGAGTGACCAGCTCTCACATGCTATTGCAAGTGCCACGGCATTTGACAGCCCCCTTAAATCCACAGTTCTGGGAGGTCAGGGATTATTTCAGGATTATTTGAGGCTCTCAGCTTCTGATTTCAAAAGCTATGCTCCTAATGGTCCTGTTCACGGAGACGCTGTGGCTCAAAAGTATAGCTTGGACACAAGAAAACTGAATTCAGTCTTTCCTGGCTTCTGATGTGGACGCGCAGGCTTTGCAGCTCCGATTTTTCTCTTGCAAAGATGCTGGTGAAGAGGAGACTAAATATGCTTAGGAGAATTGCAGCACCCTGCACTCAGGGGACTCTTCAGCCAAAATCAGGAATTCTGGAAAGCAGCAAAATCCCTGCAGATAACACACTGTCGGACATGGGAGCCGAGCACGAGAGCAAAGGACATGCTGCACAGATTGCGCGCCCACCCGCCTCGGTGAGGGGGAGCTGGAAAGACGCCCAGTCCCGGAGCCGGCTTCAGCGTACGAGACCCAGCTCCCTTCAACTCCAAGTGCCTGCAGAAGGACATGTCGCCCCAGCTCCTGGCCAGGCGCCTCGCAGCCAGCCTCAGCCTGCTCTCCTGGGACGGCCGCTCATCACAGAGCCTCCTCAGCGCYGCGGCAGGAAGGCAGAGACTGGAGTTAATGGCTCTCCTGAGATATTGCTAGAGAAGCTGCTCTCATTTGCCATCTTCAGGCTGAACTTGATAGCCGAGGCCAGGCACATCCATCATTAGTCCCACGGAGGAACCTCGCCAACTCCTGCTCCTCTCAAATCTACCTTTGCTCAAAGATGCTCCTTCCTCACCCACTCCAAAAAGGGGTTAGCTGCATGGGAATGAGACCAAGTCCTCTCCAGGGGGAAATTGGGGAGGACACGGTCAGCAGATGAGGACAGAGAGAGGCTCTGGCTCCGGCAGTGCTGCACCGGTATGAAGGGCACATCCCTCCCCATGCAGACAGCACTTCAGCGGGATGCCGGGAAAATAGAGTGTACATCACCCAGGGAAACACCAATGTTTCCAAAGTAGGTTTTTCCCAGAGTGGGAGAGAAAAAAATTACTATTTTGGGTTTTTTAACATGGGCCAAACTGTGCCCAGATCCATTGAACCAGAAACCTGTAAATGGCCCCGTGAAACGCTACGAAACCAATTAATGACGAGCACATTGAAACTTAATAAGCAACCATTAAAAACAGATTAAACACATGATGACAGAAAGCAGTATCTAACGCACACACCACGGGGCTGAGAGGAAGAAAACAAAGCCAGAAAGTCAAAGCAGAACTATGGAAACTTGAGAAAATTTTCCTCTGAGTCATGTTGCAACCGCTCATGAGCAGCATCACCCTTGGGCAGCTCTGCTCCTCTCCGTCCTCGTGCTGCAGCCCCTCGCGTGCCCAGCGCTGCCCGCAAAGGGCTGAGCGTGACGGGGGCTACCCGGGCCCCTGTGCACCAGTGTTGGCCCCGCAGCAGGATACGGCCCCTTTGGCACCATTGCTCCCACCAGCGCTCAAGGCAAAGGGATCGAGCGGAGGAGCTTGCTCCGACGCAGCCGGAGAGGGAGCCCCGCTCTGCGCAGGGCCGGACGGAYGCCAAGGTCCCACTGCGCAGCAGGGCTTCGTACCAGCTCCCTGCTTCATTACCGAATCGATGAATAATTGATAACGAGCAATTAGTGCAACAGCAAAAGCAAGCCCTGACGGATAATCCCAAAGAGCAGGATCCAACACCGGGCTGAGGCAGGGCGGGTGAGGGGGGCACGTGCACGCCGACGGCGGTGCGACCGTTCGTACCTACCGAAACCCGCTGGGCTTGAAACGTCTCAGAGCCCTGGAAGGAGACAAAGTCCTCGGCAGGAGGAAATGATCCCATGTCAGCAGCCTGCGATAATCCCATTACCCTGTTACTGTCATCCCCAACTGATTGCTCTGGAAATCYGGCCTCGGCAGGGTATCGCCCGGCCCCGCCGCCGCAGCGGCCGTGCTCTGCGCCGCTCCCCGCAGCGGCTCCGCCGTCCGCAAGGGAGAGGTAAACGGGCACTTTCACTTAACAGAGGGTAACAGCTTTCCCYGCAGCCAGTGCCCAGGCCAAACGGCAGTGGCAAAGGTGCCCGGAGCCGCCGGTGCTCCCACGGGTGTCGGGGAGCCCGCGGTGAGGCCGTGCCGGCGTGGCCGGGAAGGACGGTGCAGGTGATGTGCCGCCCCGCAGCCGGGTCTTAGCACATTTCCGACAGCCGCCGCCGGGTTAATCGTCCCCCTGCACTGCTGATTTTGGCTTTTTTGCCCTTTGGGTTTAATCCCCCTCCAGCGAGGCTGCGAGGGCCAGGAACCAGCCCCCCGCAGGGTGAGCGCAGCGCAGGAACGGGACGGTGCCAGCGTCCTGTTCGGCTCTAAGAGAAGCCGTCCTGCCCCCTCGCAGGACCGCAAAGGGCCCAGCTGCGCCCGGCACCGCGTCGCTGAGACGCAGCCTTGGAAACCAGGCGCCTGCGGGAATTCGCCCCTTCTCCGCGGCGGGTGCCACCTCCCCGGGCACCCGGCRGGGGCTGCAGCGCGCGGGCGGGTGGCTGGTTCTCATGGGATGCTTGACGGCGCCGCACAGTTTTGGGGTCAGCCTTCGGAGAGCATCCTGGGACAAACCCATCCCCACGCCCCGGACTACAGCCAAGCCAAAAAGCAGCTGGAGTTACTATATAGTTGCTGCAGCCACGGCACCGAGCTGCTTTCCCCAAACCACAGCCTCCTCCTTCATCCCAGCTCCGGTCCTCCTGCGGGAGGACCCCAGGCAGTCCCATGCCGGCCCCCTCGCTCCCCGCTGCGGCTACGAGCGCACGCACCCCTCTGGCTTGAATTTGCTGGCTCGTCCTCAGTCCCCGCGTTGCACAAAAGGAGGGTTTACGGACGGCTAGAAAAGCAGCAAGCCCGCGGCACGCTGCAACGCGGCTCGCGGCACAGTGAGCGCCAGCCCGAGTGGGCAGACGGCCCGGCCACACGGGGCCAGAATTTGCAAGGGAACTACAGAAAGCCCCCGGCGCCGCGAACGCCCCCGCATCCCCCCCGGCTGCTCCAGCTGCTTGCTACTAACCCTCTGAAAGGAGCCCGACGGGTTACAAAGCCGGACGGCAGCGGAAGGGACTCTCAAGCAGAGAGCGAGGACAAGCCCAGCGCAGGGCTCCAGAGAGGACCAGCGCTGGAAACGGGGCAGGCACCGCTGATTTGAGAGGACCTCGGCGCTCCCGACCGCTCCACGCTGCTTCCTCGACGCTCCGACCTTGCTGCTGGATCCTGCCGGCACAGACCGCGGGCTCCAAACTCCCAACGAAACACGTACCGAAACCGGCCGCTCAGTTGAACCCCAGCGGCGGAGGTCGAGCGAGCAGCAGCTCCGCAGGTCCGCCGGCGCCGTGCCCTACGCGCGCCCACCGCCGCAGCTCGGTGGATGCTAGCGCAGCAGCCAGCCGCTGCTTCTGCCGTTATTAATGTCCGTGTCAAACGGTAGCTGTAGACGCCCCAGCCTCTCCCCAGACACCGCTCCCTTGTGCCCGTCCGTCTATTTGCGGCTCTGCTCGCGTCCCCTGGAGGCACTATTACCTGCTGATAAAAGTGGACGACCGCTCTGCCTTGAGGAAGATCTATGCATCACATGGAAGCCCTTTGCGGTCGCTTTCCCAGCTCCCCTTCTCCTGCCCGGTGCTGCCCCTGAGCAACGTCGAGCCACACACCAATTTTAGTGGTTCCTACGAAATGAAACTCTGCTGCAGGTCTGGGGCTGTTTTTTTCCATACTACTTTCCGCGCCGCACTTTGCACCCACCTCTGCACTACAGTCCCCGACCCCAGCAGCTCTCACCAAACAAGCAGGGACAGGATTTAAAGGGAGGAAAAAACACACCAGAGGATATACTTTCCCCCCAGCAACGCTGCTGTCCCAAGCAAACGGGACATGCGGCCCCTCTGCACCATGACGCTCCCCTTCCCCTCTCCCGGGAGAGCCAGGTGCCATCTCCCGACACCGCCCACACACGCAAACCCAGGTCCACGCGCACGCGGCACCCACCCTCTCCTCCTCCTCGAGCAGAGCATCTGCCTCTCCTGCGCATCGGCTTCTCCCCGGGGCCGCAGCAGCCTCCCCGCGGCGCCCCGACCACCCCGGCCGTGGGCCGAGCGGGGAGCGGCGGGTTAAAGCCCCAGCGCGTCTCGCCCTTGGCGGAGGCGAGGGACGCCGCCGCGCACGAAGCCGCCCTGCCAGCGCGCGCCGCTAGGCCCCGCCGCCCGGCGGCATCCACCCTTGCGGTCCACGCCAGAGCCGGGCCCCAGCTGCTTTGGTCGAATCTGTCTCCTCCTGGTATTACGCTTAATTGACTTAGACGGGCAAATTGCCCTAATGGCTATGGAGTGAGACCACGGTGCTGCGCGGAGCCACCGCCACGGCCGTCTGCCAGCAGCTGGCTGCGCAACGGCCACCGTTCGCCCCGGCTTCTCCCTGGGGAACACAGCTCAAGTTTTGCCCAAGCCAGGCAGCTGGCTGTTGCCTCCAGACAGACTTTAGCCCAGGGCACCTGCCTCTGCCGGGGGATCCCGCTGGGTCGAGGAGCTGGAAGCTAATGAAGATGATGTCTGGATCATAAATAATCCCGACAGTTCTGCGCCAGTAAAAAAGCAGAGGGGTGGAAAAGGGGAAGGAAGGAGCGTGTCCCGTCATCCACACCAGGGCGGCCGGGCTTGGAGGAGCGTTCGGAGGGGAAGAGCTGCCATCAGGCCACGGGTTAGAGCAGGTCCTACTGCGTTCCCGTTCCAGCCTGGCCCGGCCCCGAGCAAAAACCCGACTCTTTCCCCCATCCRGGTGAGCCCCACAGTCCCAGCCTGAACAGGGAGAGCCCAGTCGCTTCTGCCAAACCCCAGCGTGTCCCCGCAAGGGCCACACGGCCCAGCAGGGACGGGCGCACGGGTGGGCTCAYGTGGCTCGAGGGCCTGGGCAGAGGGGTGCACCCAGACGCCGGCTGCCACTCCGGGCGGCACAGCCCCAGTCCCAGCCCCGCCGAGAGCTGAGGCTGCCCGGAGAGCGTGGCGCAAGACAGCTCTGCTCAGGAACACGCTCCAGTCGCCCGTCCCCAGGGAAGCAGAGGGACACCCCCGCAGAGCAYGCGCCCCATCTCCTGCACCCCGAGGTCAGCCAGGCTCAAGCCCTCCACCCCAGCTGGCTGCGGTGGGTCCCCGCAGCACCGGCGCTCAGTCCAYGGCCCTCAGCATCTTCCCCTGCCGGGGTGGCAGAGGGGACGCGGCACTGATCCGGGGCTGGGGGAAGTCTCCCTGCAGTGTCATCTGCTGGGAGAGCGGCACGCGAAAGGGGCAGAGCATTGCTCCCGCGTGCGGGACGGTGAAGGTTACACCAGGAGCCTGAGCCGATGCATTCAGACATCGCAGAGCCAACGCGATTTCTTTTTTTTTTTTCCTCCGTCGCAGGAAACAACCACCTTGCAGACGAGGATCTGGCATGGAGGCTCTGCCTGGGACTGACACCAAGAGCGAATCCATGCAAAGAGCAAAGGAATCCAAACAGTGCACAGAAGGCAACAAGGGTGGGTCCAAAGCCGCGCACAAATTTCCTGAAATCCTGCCATCAAGCTGCCATATCAGGAAGGTGCCTGTTACAGGGCAGAAAGCTGAGGTTCGCGGAGGGCATACGGAGACCCAGCAGTGAGCAGGAATAAGCCATGTCTCCCACTCCCCCCCGCACGCTGGGCATCACCCAGAGCCCCCCAGCGCTTTGAACTCACCCCTCGGCTTCGCAAAGATCCCAGGGTCCGAGGCACTTTTTGCCAAGGCAGATTTTCACCCGGGGCCTGGGTCGCCTCGCTTCCGCAGGGCACAGGAGGGCCCCCGAGGACTCAGCCCGGAGCCCGCCGACCCCACGGGCTCGCAAGCGCCCCGCTGTCCCCCGTCGGCGGCGCGGCGCCGCGCGGACCCGGTGCCGTAGAGCCCCGCGCAGCAAGGAGGGCGCGGGACATGCYGCGGCTTCAGAGCCTGCGGCGCCGYGCGCTCGCAGCCCCCCRCGGCGCTGGCCAGGCAGAGCGTCGGCGACTCCCTGCCGAAGGAGGCATCGGAAGAGGAGCGCTCCGGCGGCCAAGCCGACGGCGGCCAAGCCGTCCTCCCTCGCGTAGCYGGCACCCCCCCCCCTTCGCAGGGAGCGCTGCGCCGAAGCACTTTCGCTGGCTTCATTAAATCACATCAGCGCTGCATTAAACCACTTAGCCTGCGCCTCTGACCACCCCGTTCGAATGATCCGAGCGCTGCTCGAGCCCCCGAGCTGCCGGCAGCGCTCCCTGCGGCTCGCTGGCTCTCGCCGGCCCTTCTTGGGCTTCACAAGCCTCTAAGGGTTTAAAAACGCCTCCGTCCAGGATGAAACCCAAAAGTGCCGGGGCTGCTCGAGACCCCGCTACGTTCCCGTGCCCTCCTGTTCGGGGGGACATGCGAAGGCTCGTTGCTGCCGCTGCATGCGGACAGACGTACATCCGCCGGTGTCAGAGAAAYGGCAAAGAGCTGCTGTCGTAACAGCTTCGGAGTCGACCTAAGCCTCCGCACCGYGCTCCCGCTGCAGCCCTCGAGCCTGGCACCCGGCGGCTGGGCGAGCGCGAAGGCACGGCGGGAGCCAGCCTGAGAGCCTCCCCGCAGCCCGCGATGGCCCGCGGCACGGCCGGGAAGAGGAGGGTCGCAGCCAGGTCTCAGCAGCGGGAGAGAAGCAACCCTCTGGCCGGGAACGGGGAAAAGCCCCGGCGCCCTCACCCAGTGCCCCCGTGCCGGGCACGAACTGCCAAGTGAATCCCAGGCTCCCAACGCTTTGGGGCACATCCCTGCGCTGGGGACCACAAGTCAACTGAATCGCAAGAACGGATTAACGGGGTGAAGGATCTCCTCCAGCGTCCCTCAGCTCCCATCCAAGCTCATCTCTACTGCAGGGAATTAACAGYGAGGCCATTGCACAAAGAGGGTCCCTAAATTCCTGCAGAGGTATTTGAGACACGCTTTGAAGCCTCACAGGTACCTGTAAAACCACCCGGCACAGCCTTTGCTGCCCTGCTTGCATTTGGGGCTCGTTGCCAYAAAAGCCGGCGGCTTCTGCAGTGCAGCTCGGGGAGAACGCAGCAGAAACAGCCGCGCTGAACGCTCGGCACGGCCTGACTTGCGGCCGGACGAGCTGCGTCTGGGTCTTCTACGCTTGCAGCCTCGTTCRCGTGTGCTGCTGTCTCCTGTTTAACTCCTCTCTCAACAGAATTAAACTCCAGGCCTCGTTCTTCCCCTGGCCCTGGTGCATCCCCTCCTTGTCCTGGCGCATCGACGTGCCGAGAGCGCGGCCGTGCAGGTGCTCCTGCGAGGTGGGAGGCAAYGGGCGGGCGGATGCGCACTGAGGATTCTCCCCCGCATAAGCTCATTTCATCAAGTCTTTTCGGAAGCCGCTAGGCACCTGGGAGCTTTAGCTGATGAGGTGAAGAGCGACACAAAAGCACCAGTCCAAGCAGACCGCGGGCGCAGAGGTAGCGACGCCGGGGCGGGCGGACAACCCTGTTCCTCCATGCAACAGCCTCCCGAGGCGGCTGTGCGGATTCGGGGGTCTTGTTTGCTCTGTTTTGCTGGTGTGGGACGACACGTGGATTTGCTTTACCTTTGTAACCTGGCTCATAAGTGCTGCCAGCTGATGGTTTAACCCTCACTGGGGCAGAAGAAAGTCCAACGGTTCCTCCTCCTTCGGAGGAGCCCAATAAGGCGACCGACGCGCCGGGAGGGAGGGCACCTGGCAGAGGGCAGGCTGGCCCTTTGGTTGCTTTCGCGATGGGTTTAGCCCTGTCAGGCCCTGCGGGTCGGCACCGCGGAAGGAAAAGCTGGCTCCGATGAACCTCCAAGGCTTCCTGCGCCTTCGGCTGTGTCCTGGCTGCTCCATGGCGGGCAAAGGGGAGCCCTCGGGCAGAGCCRCTCCAGGCCACCTCCCCGAGCCCAGACGGGGCAGCTAGTTCCCAGCCCAAAATGCCTCAGAAGGATGACGGACCCAAAAAAAACCACAAAAAAAATACCCCAAAGCGAGAAGATTCCTGCCTTATCACGGCCACCCCAAGGCCGGTGTCCCCTGGGCTGCGCCAGCCCGAGGGCTCACAGGGCCACATGCCACCAGCAGGTCCAGGAACCGAGCCGGTGCAGAGAAAAGCTTGAGCAAGGGTGTCGCTGAAGGTGACCGGGGACAGGGATCGCCAAGGGCCCGGGCGAGGGGGGACGGGGAGAGCAGTCGCTCATGAGCYCGTTTGCGCGGAGCCTTTTCCCGGGCCGCCGTGCGGGTGAGCGCAGCCCCGGCTCCATTTCCCCATCTCCCGCGGACACCCGGCCCTCCGCCACGCCGGCCGGCCCTGGTTTCAATCATCCCTCGATTACACACTGTTTGCTTTTGTTGACAGCGCATTTACTTGTACTTGTCAAACGGGCTGTAAATAGCGAGAGAAACGGCCCTGCCCTTCCTGCCGGGAGAAAGGGGCAGGAAGGGGCCGGACAGTCCCTCCCGGGCCGCGCACCCGCGCAGCCTCCYGTTCCCAGCACGGCAGCCAGCGCTGCCGGGAAGGGCAGGGGCAGAGCGTCGGTGCACGCCTGCTCCCGCCGGCAGCAGCCGCGGGAGAAAGGCACACGCGGGTGGGCTTCGGACAGCGCGGAGGATCCGCCGCCTCCCGCGGGAAACCAACGGGAGTGCCCGTCCTCGACTCCCAAGCCTGCACCACAAAGCGTCCGTAATTATTTAGCCTTAAGGATAATCTGCATCTCTCGGATACAGCCAGCCATCATCTGCGAAGCAACCTCAGGTCGTGGAGTCAGAAGGAAGAGCAATCAGCCGTTCTGAGTGTGGAAGACACGAAGAAACACACGGTGAGAATTAAGATGGTCCGAGTAGGTCGTTATAATCAGGGTGTTGTTCCACATCTGTTTTCTCTGGCAGCAAAAACCAGCCGGAGATGCYCCAGCCCCTGGCGTCTCGTCCTCGCTCCTGTTCTGCAGTTTGCCATCTCCTCGACCGCGCTAATGCAATTCTTTGCGRGGCCGGGCTGCAAACAGGAGCACTGCAGCGATGCGAGGTTAAAAAAAAGCACCGCGCTCCGGGCAGATGKTCGTATCTGGCCCAAGGAGGCAGCCTCGCTAACTCGATTAATTCGGAAAGCTACTTCTGCCGTAATCACATCGCTGCGGCTGAGCTTCCACACCAGCCCGTGCCTATCACCAGGCTCCACGCCATCCTGTTTCGGGAAGTCTGTCACCCAGCGGGGTCATTCGGGGGATCCGTTTCGCAGGGTGGTCCCGCAGATCCCTGCGCAGCACAACCGAGAGGCAGGAGYAGCCCCCGAGGGCAAACCCGCATCCGAGGATGAGGATGGGGAAGGCTTTGCACCCTGAGAAGACGTCCACGAAACCCTCCTGTGACCGACTTGCTGCGGACGGCAGGACGGGCTCAGCCCTTAACGAAGCGTGGCCGAGCCTCTTTGCAGCCGCGGGAGCAGAGCGGATGGGCGGCTGGCCAGAAGGACCCCATCGCCAGCCCCGATGGCGGCAGGACCCTCACTGATTTATTCCTCACGGCTTTCTCTTCCTTCCTCTCCAAAAGCAGGCACTAGGCGCACCGTGTGTCTCCCAGAAACTAGCCACTGCACGCTGAAATTAGCTGCTTTGAAAAAGAAAGTGCCCCATGCAGAGTGCAGACCTCCACACCTGACACCATGCCCCAAAAATGGTCCCCATGGGTGGTAACAACCGCTCCGCAGAGCTGCGTCTCTGAGCCAACCTGGACCTTCCTCCCCTTGGTGCTGGCCTACGTGGGCATGGCTCAGAGGGCCTTGAAACGCAAGCGATGCCATCCCGGAGCCCAAAACGTGTCTGCTGCTGACAGCTCCAAGAATTTGCAAACGTGCCAACTCTCCTCCACCAGGTYGGCCACCTCCTCTCCAGCTGTGACCGTCCCGCCAGGGATCCTTCGCGCCATCCTTTCRCACGAGCCCTCCGCCCTGCCCGAAAGATGCAGCAGAAAGGACTCAGGAACTAACTCATCTTCTCGTGCACGGCTTAAAGCAGCGTTAACACGGTGAAGGGAGAGCCGGTATCAGCTCGCCTCCTGGCATCGCGTCTGCAAAGGCTGGTGAAAATACGCTCTCCGCCAAAACAGTGCCCCTTTCTCCGGCTTCAGCGCACAGCTGGCACCCRGCACGTCTCTGCCTGGCACCGCGGCTGAGCCGGCCCGGCGCTCCCRGCCCTCCTCAAAGCCCAGACGCCCCGCGGCTGCGCTCCGGCTGCGGCGCAAACAGCTGCCTCTTGCCAAGGCAGCGCAGTTTTGAAGGCCTCGCAAATCAGATTCGTGCTTGGAGCAGAAATCGGCCGTGCGGAGGCCGATATTTCTAGCCGTAATTTGTCTATTCRTGGAGCACACGCGCCGTCCTGTTTCCTTAAATAGCCGTAGTATCAAACGGCTCGCGAGCAAGCAGCAAAGCTAACGGTTCACGTCCGCCTTGCAAGAAGCAGCCGGTTTTTCCAGCTCCTGCCTCTCGCGCGGAGCGCTCCCGAAGCCTCCCGCCGTGCTGCCTCCCCCCGGGGATGCGTCTGCAGCCACAGAGCAGCCGGGGGGGCAGGCTGGGCCCAGCAAGCCCGGCTTTGCAGCTGGCTCGCGTCAGGCAGCGCGGACGCCTCCACGCTCAGCGCAGAGCCCAGGCGCCCGCCGAGCGCCCTCGCCCTTCTGCTCGCTGGCCGCTGCCTCCCGCACAGCGGCTCCTCCTTCCCCGTGGTGTTTCTTCTCGCATCGTGGCACTTCACGATCGAGTTAGCTTTAAAATCGCAGCCACTTTACACCTTGCTGGGGAGGAGGACTGGTTATGGGACCTCAACTGGCCTGGCAGTTGGTCTGGCTGCTCCGTCTCTCCCTCCCTGCCCCACATCCCACCGGCAGGGTTTCTGCTCAGCTTCGGCAGGCCCAGGCGAAACCCCCTTGTAACGACTTTGGAGTGGCTCGTGCCCACTACCAACCACGCACAAGGAGCTCCCTGTTGGCCAGCAAGGCACAGAAAAGCCTTAGAAAGGTTTGTGCTGTCTTCTACGATATTTTTTCAACTGCCTTTTTGGCTGCCTTGCTACAGGAGCTGCAATTTGGCAGGCAGACCCCTTCACCAGCACTGGGAACAGACTCTCTCCACATCTTTGCTGTGAGCCACAGGGCTTGTAGATAGCCAAGACAGGGGACAATCCTACACCCTGCCAAGAATATGGAGTTTGAGGTTGGGGGAAAGACCAGAGATATTGCCTGAAAACCCAGGCAGTCCCAAAGCACATAAAATGTTGTGATGGAGAGATGCCATCACCCCTTTTGGGATCTGGGACACTCAGATTTGTATGTGTCCCACCTTACTCCCTAATGGTGGTGCCCATGGCTGGATCCAGCAGAGAGCAGAGCCATGTCAAGCTCCCCAAGAGTGGCCCAGCCACACACACACACACACACACACACAGTTGCACACACCCACACCCACACGCAGGCCGAGCAGCCCGTATCTCTGCAGAGCTACCTTGCCTGCATGGCTAGCTACGGTCAAGCACCTTCCAGACCCTCCGCCTGGGCACCTGCATCGTGCCAGCAAGACAGATCATGGGAAAGCAAGAGACGCGGCAGAGTCTTGTCACCTTATTGAATTAGCTGCCCTGGGCTATTTGCATTTCTATAGATTTGGTTGCTAACTAGGTTCTCAGGCTTGTTATGTTGTTGCTATTTTGGTACATCTGAAATGCGCAGGAAAAGGAATCTGGAGGCTCTGTCTCCTGCAGAGACAATGTTTGTGTTGACCCAGTTTGGGACACTGCAGAGCAAAAGCCATGTTGTCTCTGCCTCTGATTTTGGGAGACAGCTCAGCTKCCTGCTCCCACTTTCATCTGCATGTACAGCAAGAGTGAAAGCCTGCTGCCTTCAAGCAAGAGAGGACCAAGCAGCAGACTCTGTCCACGCATCATTGTAGCTATGCTCCCAGCTCAGCCATGGGGCAGGAGCAGCTCCATCAYGGTTCACCAGCACACGGGAGGATATTCGGGTGTTTTTACCCCCAAGATACCCACTTGCCGAGATTAAAGCTCTTTAAATGCTTCCACCGTGCTTGGCACAGGGTGCTTCTCTCGTCCCAGAGCAGCAAGTCACCCACAAACAGTCTGAACTCAGTTCCCAGGGGAACAAGATGACCCCAGTACTAATTGCCACTGTYCCAAACAACCCCTTGGTGGCAGCCCAAGCCATGAAGCCAAGCAGATGGGAGATGCTCCCCACACCCATGCAGGGGAGGCATGCCYGGCAGTGCTTTAGACCAGCTCCACACACACATTTCTCTTGCCAGCACTCCCAAGACAACACTCTTGAGCCAGGCTGAGGCTGGTTCTGCCTTGCTATGTATGAAAAACAGCATTCATCAAATGACCTTTCTGTGCTTTGAGGGCATCTGCAGAGGCCAGATTGAACATCTGAGCCCATCCGACTGCACATCTCCGCCACGCTGCTCCCATGACCTGGGCCTTTTAAGCAGAGCCCAGAGTTCATGGGGTGAACTTCACCCTCTGCGTTCAGTCCTGCCCCAGAGCCACACRCTGAGGGAAGCAGTTAAAGGCAGCATGCTGGGTTGTGTGGCCTCAGCTTTCCAAACACAGATGCCAAGAGGCATCAGAAGCAGCCTGTYCTCTGAAGTCTGCCTCGACTTGGGTCAGTGGAGGCAAATGCAATAAATGCTTCCTGAGCAGGGCAGGAAGCTGCAGACACAGCAGCCCCCGAACACAAACTCGCTCCTCACCTGGAAAAAACAGCCTCAGAAATGGCTCTCCTGGCAGGAACATGATCCAAGCTAAGCCCCTGTGGCAGGCAGAGCCCAGTGATGCTYCTAGGAGGGTTTTCTAGCAGGAGGGTTGGCCCCTGCATGGGTCGCTTACCTTGTTCTCCGTAGGAGCCGATGCCGGATGTTGCTGCTTAGTGATGTTCTCAGCCAGACACCAGCAGATCCTCTTCTTCTGCTCCTGGGAGTAAGCCTCCAAACTTAATAAGCACTCCGACTTCTGACGTAAAGGAAACACAGGCAGAGAGAAGGTCATTAGCAGCGTGTCACAGGCTCCGGCTTYGTTTGCAAACTACTTGCTTCCAACACACTGTATCAGATGAACATAAGTTTAACAGGAGCGCTCGCACCAAATGTGCGCCCAGCGCTCTGGGCACGGGAAAGCAAAATGCATGGGTATTTAGCTTCARAGTGGCACCTCCTCCAGGCGCAGGGTGACAGGCTGCTGTGAAGCAGAGCAGCAGCTTTTTGCTCTAATAAGTGSGAGCAGGCAGGTAAGATACAGCCAGAACACCAGCAACGCTGCACCCTGTGACACCGCAGTGGAAATGTGTCTATTAAGCTAATCTAGAGGGTGGAAATTGCTCTTTGCTGTACGCAAACATTAATGAGAAGCCACAGCACRAACTGATGAAAAACAAGTGCCTTTGGGTTGGGCAGGGCTGGGAGGACTGCAAAGCTCAGGAGAAGCGACGGCATCGGGTTTGCACAAATGGGCCAGACTCTCCCTTTCTGCTCCTTTAGCGAGGCAGACGCATCAGGGGTCATTTTGAAAATGATGCTCTAGCTCTGATCATGCATGATCACCGCAGTGAAGAAGATCACATGCAGTGAAGAAGAAATTGAGGGAAATGATAGAAACTCATCCCAGCTGAGCCCACCTCAAGCCCAGTCTTGCCTGACCACCTCCCCTCATGCCCTGTTCCATTCCCTACACACACAAACATACACACACACTTTCTGTATGGACCTGTTCCTCCTTAACAGGTCTTCTTTGGGCCAAATCCCACCCATTTAAGAAACCCTCTGACAAAATTCCCTCAGCAAATGTCTCCCAGCCCCTGAACTGCTCATCTCTTGTACTAAAAATTAAGCATGAGTTAGCAGTTGATGCCTATTGGGATTTTGTTGGTCTCTCTTTAAAAAGAGTCCAGAAATGCCTGTGGCTGGATTATCTCATTCTGTGGCTAAATGTGAAAAAAGTGGAAGTTTAAGGCAGAACTATGAAGAAAAAGAGTCTTACACTAAAAGGGCACAGAAAAGGCCTTTCATTTCCCCCTAGGATTTCCTTCCAGAAGGGCAGGTCTCGGCTAGCCAATTTTTCCCAGAAAGGTCAGCAGAGAACTAGGGAACTTGCAGTTTTGTGACTCAAGAGACACAACACAACCAAAAGGGGAAATGCCTTTTAGTCACACCATTTACAATTTTTTTTTTCCCCACTGGATGCCAATTCATTCATGCTTCATCCAAAAACCCTACCAAAGAGGTAAATAAATCAACCTCGCGTGTCAGCTATAGAGAAAGAGATGCCCTAGTCCAGTTCTTTGCCCCTCCAAGGACACTTGCAGGCAAGACAGGATTTGATATTTCTGATATCAGTACATCACCACATCTAGTCCTRCAGTAGAAACAGGCTTAAACATTGAAAACGCGTGCTCAGACTTACTTGCACGTCACCAGCATTAAACAGTGCTTCATGATTCAGGGACACAAGGTGGTGGGGGATTCTCCTTGCCCCACTGATATTGGGTTGCAGTGATGCTCTGAGCATCCCTGGAGGGACACCGAGCTCTTTCCACCCCAGACTTCCCCATCTCTCCAGTTCCCCAGGCTGCACCACACTGACTTGTTCCTAGGAAGCTACGTAATCGTTCCGACTTTCAGAGGAGAGGACAGTTACCAGTTKGCCGTGCTGGAAATCTGGGGTGGCATTTCCCCGCCCAGCACTCTGGGCAGAAGTGAACAATTTTAAGGACTCAGCCGAACCCAAAAGACATCAGTGCAGCTGAGACAGTCCGGTGACYGCAGCGAAGCCGTAACTAATGCCCACTCCGGTCCACACCGAGCTCCTGCAATTCCCCTGGTGCAAGGCTTAAAGCGATTCCAGGGGCATTTCATATCCCCTTTACTGTGACGGATGCGCGACTCACCTAATCCCGCCATGCAGCCCCTGGCTGATTCGATTACAGTCCCCATCTCCATGATTGAATTTGGCAAGCAATGCTCAGCCTCCACCAGCTGCTCGGAGAGAAGGACCCCTCTCCCTCCCCGCTCAGCTGCGGCAAGCCACCAAGGCTGCCCAGACACAGCCACCTGGGGAATATTAAAGCCACGAGAAGAGACTGCCCTCTGATCCACGAAGTCAGAGGGGAGAGTCAACTGTCCCATTTTTTCAAACTATTTCTCTCTCGTCTAACCAGAGAGCCCATGCTGACGCATCTCCTGGGCATTGCGGGCAGGGCTGAGGGGTGACACGAACTGCACATTTGTCCGAACCTCTCAACCCCAGCATGCTTTACATTCATTTCTACACTGTGGCAGCAAGATCTCGGCACCTTATTCCTTTACGGCGGTATTAAAACCTCCCCAATACACAATTCCCATGGGAAGGGTCCTGTTTCTGCCTCTTCCGTCGCTGTGCTCCCCCCAAATAACATGCAACRCAGAGTTGGCTGTAGCAAAGGATGGGAAAGAGGCAGTCCAGTCCACGGGGGCTGAGCACCCCGCTCTGCCTCAAGAGCACAGGCTTGCAAAGTACGTCGGGTTCGAGCCAGATGGAGGACAGAAATGCGAAGGATTGACCGTTACGTGGGATAAAGCTCTACCTACGGCGTGCATCCCCAGAGCCTAGTCCCTGCCAGGAGACCGAACTGCCGAGGCTTTGCCAGCCGACTGGCTGCTGAGCTCGGGACACCCACGTAACAGAGAGGCCGGAGCAGCAGAAGGCAGCTAGTCCCGGGGCTGCAACGTGTCGCGCGCAAACCTCCGCGCACCGCGGCCTTGGTCAGGGCCCGCTCTGGGAACCGGCCTCCCTGCTATTGTTTTCATTCAGGGAGGCTGCCGCTTTCCCTGCCAATATTTACAAAGAGAAAACACGGTTTAATCTCGCAGTGCTGGGAAAGGAGGATGCAGATGGCGTGAAGGGGGCGTTTGCGACCAGATAAAGTGAGCGACTGAAGTGGCTGCCAGTGGCTTTCTAACTGCATTCACCCCAGCGTTTCGAAAAACATGTTATTGCAGGTGTTGCGTGCCGGCTGGCGCGGAAGCCTCCCCGGCGAGAGCGCAGCTCCCAGGGCAGCGCTGGACCCCAYGCCGGCGCTGGGCACGGCCAGAGCAGGAGGAAAACACAAGGTGCCTATGGCAGAGGAGGACCAGGCTTAACTAACACAGACCCCAAACGGTCCCTGCCGCGGCCGGGGACTCCTCAAAGGAAAAGGTCCCTTTTGCTACATGGGAATAGCTCCCACCTACGGATGCCTCCCCGGGCTGAGCCCCAGCCCTGCGGCCCCAGGACTGCAGAGAGATGACTGACCCAAGGTCAGGCCCAACAGAGCTCCCAGTTATCCTGGCAGACACCAACCAAAGAGGGACCGTTGGCTCCCTGGCGCAGAGATCAGTGGAGGACATCCAGGAGAACATCACCCCATCGCAGGAGAGGCCACCAAGACCCGAGTGCCCGCAGATCAGGCACGCTGCAGGCATGGCCCTCTTTGTGTTTGGTCTGCGCACGACCCATCGCAACAGTACTTGGAACWTGAGTGTGGCTCTACCCATTGCTGCAAAGTAAAGGCATAATAATAACRAACCAAACTTGCCCTGAGACCTTCAGAGCCTGGAACTCCATGACTAACCTAACCTGGGGGCTGTTCTCATCTCACTGTCACAACAACCTCCCCTGGCTTGTGCTACAATATGCACTCACAGAGGTGCAGGGAGGTGATCAGTTCTCTRGGGTGGATGTTGCCACAAGCAGGATCAGGGTAATGCAGTTCTGCTCCCTTCCCATGACTTCTTTCCTACCTGCTTCAGCGGTGCTACCAGCCTGGGTGGCAGTGGAGCATCAATAATAACCCTATGGATAAAGCCAGGCTCTGCACATGAGCTTGAATCAGCCCAAACGAAGATGAAGTTTGCCAGCAGCTCTGTCCCACAGATCCCAGAGTGAGCACAGACTCTCAATATTAAGCTCTGCTGGTTTTACGGCATGGTGGTACGGGGACACGGCTCCCAGCCCAGCTCAGCTCTGTCCGGCCCCTGGCCTCAAACGTTCAGAGCATTGGTTTTAATCCAATTCTAGCAGAGATCCCAGAGGGGAAGTACCTCGGAAATGGACTCCAGACTACAATAGCTTTTAAATTGTAGAGCAAGCCTTCCACCAGTGAAACAGCAAGCCCTGGGAATATCCTGTCCACAAAACATGGGCAACTGCTGGCAGGTTATGTCATGACCCACAGAGCTAGGTTTGATGAGAAAGTTCAGTTTGCTCCCATGCTAAGCTGTGCTGGGAGGGGCAGGGGGGCACTACTTCTCTTCCTGTGGTTTTTGGACTGCTGGGCACACCGGTGATGCCCAAAAAACAAATGCTGGCAGTAGCACCACAGGCTCTATTCAAAGGCTGAGATGACCGAACGTAGCAGTAGCTAATGGGCGCCTGAGCAGAAGATCTGCACGGAGCTGCCAGTCGCTGGGCACAGCAATCTGCAGAGAAGTACGGCTCGCTGCTGTGTGGCTTATGTCTGGCCAGGAAGGCTCTAGAGATAAAGGTAAAGSATGGATGTGCCCTTCCTCCCTTGTGATACCAAGGGCTGGTTCTTTGGACAKGGGCTTTTCATTGTCCTACAGACACCCATGAACAGGGAGAGGCACCAGTGTAGCAAGATGGACCTGACACTTCATGTTGTAGGGCCACCCCGACCCCATCTCACCCCAGGTCCGTCAGACTCCGTTGCACTGAGAAATGCTGCTGCCAAGGAAGACAAGGAGGGAAGAGTGGTGCCACAGGGGCAGTGCATGAGGGYAAGGCATATCCAGGAAAGCAGGACATGTGCTAAGCATCCAAGAGGGAAACATGACCTGAAGAAGCTTTTTCACCTCTTTTTGGAGCAGCCAACAAGGACACAGAGCTCAGTTTGTCTTTACAGGCCAGCAAGGTGTCTCTAATGAGCTTATTAGATGACAAGCGTTTATGGGAAACCCCAGCTCTGAGACTAGCCAGATACAGAGCTCCCATTGCAAACATCATTCTGGCAAACAGAAAGCAGGTCTGCTGCTTTCCCATTTTGCAAATGCCCTTTCCTCTCACGCAAGAGGGTTTTCAAAGCTGTGCAACATCAGTGACAGTAACGCTGAGCTCAATGGACACCACTTGTATTTGCTCTCTGAAATATCCCTCAGCACCCGCTTGCTGCAAACAGCCCCTGGAGCTCTCAATCCCTCTTCCTTTAACACAGCCCAGAAGAGAGCAATCTCCTACTCCGCACAGCTGGCCCTGGGGAACAGCATTTCACCTCTAAAACCACCCTGCAGTATCTGAGCCTTTCTCAAACCTTTCCAACACTTTAATCACATCATTTTAGCTGTTCTTTTTGCTAGCATCTGGGAAATGTGACCTCCGAATTAGAGCTGTGAGAAAAAATTTCAGAAAGAACTTCTGCTCCAGAAAGTACATCAAGTCATCTCAAAACTCAGCTTCAGGCTGAGCAGCTTAAAGATTCACAAAATCAGGGAAGCAGAGTTTATCTAAGAGTTAAATCCCTGTTTATCTAATCATCCACTGCTGAGCAACCAAACTGGCAGACAAGCACTCTCTCTGCCCAAAGAGATCTGGCCTGGGAACTCTCACTGCCCAGGGAGCTGCCTGATCCGCCAGCTACGGGTTACATCAATCCAGGGCTTCATCTGCTGGTGCCATTTCACATCATCTAACCCAGGTAAATACACACTGGCAGAAGAAACAGAGCCCAGGGGCCTTTCTGCACAGAGGAGCAGCCTTGCCACCAGGTCCAGAGCCATCAGTTTGCATGCTCTTACTCAGGCAAAACGCTAGCAGAGCGCTGGCTCCAACTGAATGAAGGTTATTTAAAGGAAAGCCCCTTTAATATACCTGCACACACTTCCGCTACCCTGAAATCTGGGGCACATCATGAGGATGCAGGGTAGGGCTAAATTTCAGGAATGCACCAGCATTTGGGGTAACCTGCACATGGGTTCATGTGATATCACCTTCAAAAGTGCTTTTCAAGATGTTGGCAGCCTTGGTCTGGCTTTCTTTTACTGTACCAGAGGTTCAGGCCGCAGCTCAGACATCTCAGCATCCAGCACTGCAAAATCCAGTGGCTGGTACCTGCCATTCTTAGGACCAAGGCAAACGGAAACCTCTGTTCAGGAAAGAGTTAAGCTGTTCCTGTAGGCATGACACGGCAGAGGGATTCAGCGCGTGCAGACTGAGCATCCAGTTTGCACGTGAGCTGGATGACTGAAGGCAATGTGKGCTGGTGAGGGCAGCGCAGGACAGAGCCTGGCCTGACGTGCAGCTCTAGCGGCCCAGAAATGAGGGACTGTCCAACAGCTGCYGCTCGCGAGACACACATGAAGCAAAGGAAATGTCAGAGAGCAAGAAGGGATTTTTCACTTGGTGACATCTTCTGCCTACTACAGCTCAGTGGAGCACAAGGGGAGTCCTCCCCTTACATTGGGCAGGACCAGGAGCAGAAATGGGGAGGCACAGGAACATACTTCATCTTCTCTCAATTTGCTTTGAATTAATGTAATAAAATTGACAAGGTCAGGCAGCAAGGAGCACATCTACATTTTCTCTTCTTGATCTCCTTAAGTTTGACCGATTCCAACATTTCTAGCCTTGGCTGCAGAGCCTGCTCCACCAGAACCCTATGCTGGGAGAGATGAAAATCCCAGAGGATCCTCCACCTGACTTCAGTAAAACCAGCTCCCAGCCGCAAGCTCAGATGACAAATAAAGCAGCCCACAAATCCAACAAATGGCAGCTTTTTTCTTCTATTACAAGTTAGAGGAAATTGAGATTCAACTTCAGCTGAAAGGAGCTATGTGGCCAGCTTTGTATTCAGTATTTTGTGTTTGGGTGAGGCTGAGGAACTCACCTGCCCCAGAGGGCATGAACCTCCTAAATYGCTGCTCATTTTTGTCAAGCTGAAAGTATAAATGGAGCATTTTAAAAGGAGGGAGCAAGACATCTTGCAGGCTGTTCAAGCCCTGCTGGGAGTGGAGGAATGGGGCCKTGGGGACTGACAGCACCAGATCCTCTGCAGTACTGGGGAAAAGGAAAAGGAAGGAAGTAACTTCCTTTGCTTTGGCCCATTGCCCAAACCATCACATTTTGGGTAAAAACAAATTCAAGACAAAACGCAAGTCTTCCAGCTATCGTTCTGGGGACAGAGGTCAGAGGAACGAGAAAACCTCATCTGAAGTTGACAGAACCTCAAACTTTTATTATTATTAACGCTGTCTTTCAGCTCAGAAACTGAAGCAGGTCACCAGTCTGCACAGCCCTAATGAGACCCAGCCCCTGTCCCCAGCCCCATCCATCCTGAACAGAGGCAAAGCTCCTCTCTGCTCCTACTCCGCACAGCCTGTCCTACAGGCAGTCCCCCTGCCAGATCCCACTGCGGGAGCTCACGCTCGCTGATCATCCTCCCCCCACCAAGTCACTTCTGACCCTTGCAGGGCCGGGGTGTCCAGCCCTTTTTGCCCTATGATCATATGAAAAACATGTCGTTACCTTCCACCCCTCCCTTAACAACAAAGCCCTCTGTTTTATCAGTGAACTATCGTCTTTATTATCTTCTACTTCCCCAAATTTCGAGTCATATATGCATTTTATCAGGCATGATTTGCTGTTTTCTGCCACATCAATGATGATATGTTGGTTGGAATATGGCAAGAGCCACTGTTCTCAAGCCCTCCCTGGCAGAGCAAAGCTCACGGAAGATGCTGTCGTGGTTTGAGACCAGACAGGTTTTAACTATTTATTATGCGCCATGGCAATTTCCTGTCTTTTTAAGGTTTTCAGGCCAAGTGTTGCATCATATCAAGCCAAGTGCCTCTGATTAAGTCTGCTCTAGCTCCGATCCATTTGTGTTATTACCTGTCATTCATTAATAACTCCTTTTTAAGTTCTTGACTAACCAAATTCCCCTCAGCTGCTCCCTTTTGTTGCGCAGGTTTGATGTCTCCCCTTGGCCACCCCCTCAGACCTTGTCCCCATCACGAAACCATCTGCCTCACAGTCCTCCAGAGCCACCAGGACAGCGCCCAAGAAAGCTCCTGGCAACCCTCCTCTGATGACACACCCAGAATTGCTGACAAAACTTATGCAGGTGATGCTGAACATCTACCAGGTCTCAGCATGTCCCTGAGCCTTTTATCTGCTTATAAAATAAATAAATTGCTTTTTCAGCRTTTAGCTTGCCTATATGGAGAGAGCGACCTCAATTCTCCCTGCTCTTCCCCTGTGGGGCAGGAATGGGCAATGACACTTCCATAAGGGCATTAGATTCGCAATGCTCAGTCCTGAGGAACATGGGGCACTTCTGAGAGTGAATTCTCCTATGGAGAAAGCTGGGACAGCTCCAGGGAAGACCATGGAGTTATGCACATATATATACACGAGCTACGGTATTGCCCCTCATTCCATTAGTGGTTCAGTTTAAAGAGAATTTGTTCAAAACGTATGCCTGCCAGCAGCCGGGACACAGCTTGGTCTTTTGTGCGCRGGTGCAAACTGGAACGTCCCTGCAGCAGGAAAGGTGCCTGTGGGCGACCACACGGGYGCAGGATGTGGCCGTGCAGAGCCGGATCACGGGGGCAGGAGGGGTAACTGTCATTTCACGGACACCTGCCCAGAGGATCTCCCGTGCGGAGTTAGGATGTGCGTCTCCAACACACAATAAGATCAAGCGCAGATTCGCGGCATTAATTTGCTTGGGTCTCTAAGCATGCTCGTTACAGCAGGCCAAGAAGTTGGAATTGGAAAGATTTTCTGTCGGAGCAATTTCCCARGGGAAAGTCCAATGTCTGCAGATGAAACCTTCCAGAGAAAAGGATCGATTTTGCTAACATTTTTACAATGAAAAACTTAATGAGCTATTTGATTTTAAGTCAATTTGGTCTGAAGATGTTGGGTTTGAATCAAAAACTTCTAACAATGCAATAAAACACTGATCTGCGGTTTCCTATCAGTGGGATATTTCCGGATTGGGGAAGGGTGTGAATACGGCCCTGGCCCATATTCACGTCTCTGCGCTGGCTATCAGTTTCCACGGCACAATACATGGGTTTTGTTCTGGCAGGCTTTGCACGTGTCMTCACGGGCGCTGCGTGAGTATGTGCCCTGCAGGGAACGGCACACAGGCACTGGGAAACGGGGACACCAAGTCCTCTGGTGTGCAGAAACACAGGTCCACACCGGATCAGCCCAACACTTCCACAGGCCGGGTCAGTTCAACAAATTGAAATAAAACGTTCTGATTTGGAACCGTTTCATTTTGATTTAAAATGCTGAAAGGAAGCATAGGGTAGACTAGGTCTTTATGGGTTGGTAATAATTTTTCTGACACCAGTTGGCAATTAGACAAGCTTTCAGGTATACGAACTCTTCAAATCAAAAGGTACTTTCACTCGCATAATTCTGGCTCGCTTATGTGCTCAGGCTATCACAGCTACCCCACCACCACCGTTGAAACAAAGCACGGCTGTGTTTCCCAGCTGGAAGCTTGCAGAATTTCCACCGCGCAAAATATTTCAAAATGACAATTTTCTTCATGCCATTGGGAATGAAGGCCAATATTGAGATGTCAGAATTGCCCCTGGGATGCAATCTCTTAATATTACTCAACTGTACTATTAATTTAAGTGGTTTTCTTTAAAAAAAAATTAAATTAAATTWAAAAAAAGAAGAATAGACGGCGAAGTGGAGAATCTTCCTCTATTTCTACATCCTTTCCAATACCAACCTATATTTAGCACTTCCCTTCCAAGGAGGGTGCTGCACATGCCCCAGCAGGATTGGAGCCGCCTGCACCAGGCACATCCAAGCACCCAGAACGCTGCAGTTCACATCCTGAAGAGCTGAGCAACYAAATACTCCTGCCGTAACCTACACCAGGCTATAAAGATGACAGTTTGTTATTTGATTGTAAATAACCATAATATACAAGATTTAAACCCTGTGGAGTGATTTATTTAGAAGTGAGTAGACAGGATGACTAACAGCAGCTTTTTTATTACCCTCCAGTTTCCCTGAAGGTTAGAATTTTCCTTTTCGGTTAAAATAAATAAAGCAACTGATAGACAAGGAAACATATTCTCGTTTTGGATCACACAGGATCCAAATGCTAAATGCTACCTTATGAGGCAAAACTAGGTCATCATCCAGATGAGGATGGAGCAGAAGGACCCCAGCAGCTCGAGGCCTCAGACAAGAGCCATTCCCACAGCGAGCTTGAGGTCAGCCAGGCCCCGTGGGCTCCCTTCCTACCCACARCAGCTCTAAATACATTAACGCTCACTGCAGATGATTTGGGGTAGGAAACAGCAGCATGAGAGCTTCTACCAACACCATAGACCCCATAAGGGCAACACGATGGACCTGCCTGCCAGATACTATGGCGACACAAGTGCTCGGATGATGACGACCACTAAACTCCCAGACCCACGGCGCGGAAGAAGTGCAACCGGGGCCACTATGGACCAAATGAGCTTTCAGACTGTGCCCTGCGAGTGTGCAGACGACTCCATCAGGAGAAGGCACTGCCCAGACTCAGTCCCGAATCCCAGACACCRTATCTTCCCCTAGCCTTTAGGCCTATGAACAAGGCAGGAAGGAGCACAAGGCTTTTTAATCTGCTTTCCCGATCATCTTTCATTTGCTACAGGCATCCCAGGCCCCAGCTCACTTGGGGCTGACAGAGCACTTGCTGCAAAGAGCAGGAGCGATGCACATCAGGTAGGGGAAAGACCCTGCAGGGTGACCTGGGGTGTCYACAGGAGCCCCAAAGCCGAGCTGGCCCCTCTCAGCAGGGAAGCCATCCTTGCAGAGGGAAACGGGCTCATTCCCACAGGCAGAGGGGAGCCTGAGCTTTGCACCRGGCCAGAAGGAAGTCACACAGCTCRGAGTCCAGCTGGGCACCCGTGGACACCATGGCCGTCCGTCAGCGGGGACAGCTGCGCTGGGCTGGCCAGAGACCTCCACCACAGCCCTGCATGCTGCTGCAACACAAGGATGCTGCTTCGCTGTGCCCRAATCCCAGCTTTTGTTTGACAATAAAGTGTGCAAAGACAACCTTAACAACACAAATCAAGGTTCCCACCAGCCCAGTGAGGCGTCCAAGACCCCGCAGTGCCTCTGTCCTCAGCCAACTGGCAGCAATGCCTTTGAGGAGGACTGTTCCCYGACACACTCCGAGCTCTCAACACCCCAGGACAACACCCCCATACCCCTGTAACTAAAGCCTCATTGCCGACAAGTGAATGTAGGAGAAAAAAAAGAAAAAAAAAAAGAAGAGGGATGAACCTGACTGTGCCGCTCTTCTTAGCTTTCTTGCAGGAAGATGATGTTTAAATACTCCCCAGCTGGCTCCCAGGATGGTGTCCTACCAGTTACTAAAAGCCCGTCTCCGTTCACCTGAGGTCCACTTCTGCAGAGGACAGTTCATGCAGCCGCACGACCTCTCAATGCAAAAGGTTTCTGTTCTCGTACTTTAGCTGCCAGCCCAACTCCTTGCAGTTTGCTCACTCGTTCCGTTCAGCTCCCGGGGCTGGGACTTTTGGTCACTGTTTCCCTGAAGAGCACCCGCAGCGGAGTCAGGACTGCACCGTCCTGCCCTGGCTTGCTGCTGACTCATAGGCAAGTCCCAGCCTCTCTTTGCACCTCAGCTTCCCCTCCTGAACCAAAAATACCCATTGCTGGAGAGTCTGGTGAGCCTTACGGGTGAAAGAGGCACCGTSTCCCTGAAGCCTGAGGCCAGGCAAATACATCTGTGCCGTGCACTCGCAAACTCACACAAAAAAAGCCTCTTCCCTCCTGTCATTGCACAAAAGTCCCAAGCTCCAGCCAGGTGGCTCTGAGTTACATCTCTGCCTGTCCCACAGGCGGGCATCAGGTCAGCTTCCACTCCCCAGCTCGGTGAAAACCATCAGGCTCAAAGCCTGTGTCCAGGAGGGAAAGGGTGATATCAGGGATGTCCTGATCTCCAGGAGGATGAGTTTGAGCCAGGAGCTGCCCAGCCTCACCTGAAAGCTATGGGCTGGCCAGGCCCAGGGTATAAGTACTCACTTCTGGGGGATAGGCATAAGCCCAGCCTTTCCAGACCTGCTGTCCCCTGCATGGGCACATGTCTGGAGGCAAGTAATGTTTCACATTTTCTATACAACCGCTATACTCCAACCACAATGGACGCCACAGATTTCAATCAGCAGAGCTGAGAGAGAGAGACAGGACCATTTAAGCCCATCAGAAGAAAAAAAATCTAAGCATTTCATTACATCTTGACAAAGGTGAGTCTTCTCCTCCCAACATCCCATGAAATTCAGCCATTGCTCTTTCAATTACGTCTATTTATGGGACCAAGGCTTCTAAATTAAATGTCAGCCTCCAAATGYGATTTTCCAAATGCACGAGAAAATGCAAGAGTGCCTCATCCCCTTGTTCAGACTGGCACCGACRATCATTCGTTGCAGCATTTCTGAGTCACAGCAGTGGAATGATCCATGTATAGAGATGCYGCACAAGTCTGACATTACACTGGAACGCGTGCTGGGCAAACAACTGAGGAGGCAGCTCCTGCCCCAACAGCTTAGAGAAGAAGTAGTGAGGACAGGCAAGGAATAAAAGGGAAACCTGAGAAAGAACTCATTTGCCCAAAGTTACACAGCAAGTCATGCTTTGGCCCAAATCCCAGCTGCTAAAGGTGAACAACTTTCATTCAAAGTATTTTCACCCAACTTTCACAATAGCTTGTTATATTGTGGTGCTGCTGAGCAATGTTTGTCTTTCTCCTCAAAGCCCTAGGAAACTTTCCCAGACGCAGATTTCCACCTTAAAATACAAGGCCTTGAAACCTGGAACACAGTAAAGTTATTTGAAAAGAAAATAACCTCAGAATTCAGTGATTAGGTAGGCCCAGTTTCTACGAACAAGTTTTGCAGTCTCCCTGGCTCCTTCATGACATAAATGTAACTCTGCCAGCATCTGAGTGATTGCAAATCTGTTTAGAGCATTCAACCATGCACCATCCGCACGCATTTCTAGATCTGTGATTATTTAAGTCTTTTACACTGAGCTTCCTTATTCTATTTGCAAATTTAAAATCCGCATGCTTGACAACAAGAAAAGCAAGATGCCCCCAACACAAAGTCAAGACAGTTCACAAGGAAATCTATCCCTGGGCTAAAGAACCCCAAGGTAAATTAAAGGTGAGATGCAGCAGGGAAGTTCCACTTACTGCACATGTGGGGAAGGGGAAGAGCAACCAGGCATAGCCTCCCGAGTCACAGATTCCCTGTAGCACCTTCTTACTAATATATTCTGGCTACAACCATTAAAAAGGAAGTTAAAATCATTTGCATTTTATGCTCCTTTGAGCATTTTGTGCTCCTTGCCCCAAGAGAAAGAATCAAAGAGTTGTTAGTACATGTTAAGCTCCCACTAGGAAGTAATTCCAAAAACACMACTACTCACCTCTGCAAGGTAAAGGATGCAGAATTTCAGATCTTCTGAACCTATAAAGAAGAAAAATAGGATCAAAATTAAGCTACAACTGCATTTCTCCAAGCAGAGATACTGGCAGAGGAATTGGCTAAGAGACAACATTCAATGAATATTTATTGTTGTCATCCTACAGTACCAGGCTGTGATCTGGGAATGATGTATGCCGCATCTGTAGGACGGACCCAGGGCTACGCACTGGGCAGACTGTGCTCGCATGACATCTTACACGGACTCCCTGCACCATTAGGGATTTTCCTYTGGGTTCATCCTTTTGCAGAAGGGCTCGTTTCATTCGTGCCCACTGCAGGTTCCAGATCTGTGCACTAGCAAGGACTAACTTGAGACAGAGCCACATATAGGCTGTCCTGCCTGCCACCCACCAAGGGCCGTGGCACGTACAGCCCTGCTTCCTTCCTGGGGGCTGCAGAGGCAGAAACCACCATGCCCACGTAGCCACCACGGGCACTCATGTCTGATCTCTCAGTATCCTGCCCCTGTGGACAGTTAGCTCCCAGGAGAACTAACTAGACTGGCTCTAGATCCTAAGTCCTTGCTCATTCCCAGCTTCTCTCCCTGAGCCCCTGTTAAGACAGTAGCTCTGTCCTAGCACCATCTGCCTCGGGCTCTCCATCAGTGCCAGCAGCTGGGGTCAGCTCCTCTCCGAGGAGATGGAGCTGAACCAGGGGCATGGGTGAAATGGAGTGGATCAGGGAGCTTGAGAAACAAGTGCGGAACCAAAAAGCCAAAGGCAGCCAGCAGTGCAGCAGCCTTCTGTATCAGCCCACAACCTGTGCTTCCGCTGTGCTGGGAAGGGACATGGGGCTGGAGTCAATGCAACGACCAAAGCAGTAAGCCGTGTCTCACAAAACCACAGAGCACCCCAGTTCACCTCCCCCTTTTGCTGTCGGCTGTCCCAGGGGTTGCATTAACTCCTGCTGCTCCACCAGGCTGGTTCCTGCAGGCCTACCCTTCCCTTGTTCCCAAAAGAAGGCTTCGCTGAGGATTATTCCTGGTCTTTGTGCCCTACAGGTGAGACATGAGTCTCCCAAGCTCCAAGGGAAGCCAGCTCCTGGCACACATCAGCCTCACAGGTGGAAATGAAGCCACAAGACAAGGCCACCTTGAGTCTAAAAGAGGACATCCCACCACCCAGAGCTGGTCATGCACTCACTGCCCTCCCCACCAGCGCGCCCTGCACCATCTTTGCCCTTGGTAGCATGCAGCACCACTGGGCTGCAGGCTTCATAAGCCTTTTAACAACATTATCTCTGCCATGAGATCAGCTCTGCAGTCTGGGCACGGCTGCAAATCCTATTCAAAGCAGTGTCAGTGCAAGCTCTGCTTCCTTTCAAAAGCCTGGGCTGCGCTAATGATGGAAACTGGCTCTGCACTGGCAGTGGAAACACCCCATTCCCAGAGGAAAAGCAATTCTCCCAATGCAGGCAGCAGCTCAGAGTTAAAGATAAGAGCTGAGACCCACTGAGAGACTCAGATGCCACCTGCGTCCCTTCACRTATATCACAAAACACATGAAGAAGTGCAGCAGCCCGGAGTTGTTTGCCAAAAGTCTCTTCCGGCTGCCCTTTGGGGGAAYCACAGCCCTTGCTCCGCTGCTGGTGGCCCGGAGGGGCCCCGCAGGCTTCGGTTTTAAAGCACGTTGCAGCACAACAGCCTGCAAACGTCATTATGGGGACACCATGCCCAGGCCCGGCCCCGGGCTGCTGGAGCAGAGCTCTCGGGTAAGGAGCCCTTGTGTATTTTCATAAATCTCACTCTGCTTCACCCTGGGCGATGAGCAGGGTTGGGAAAGCAGCCTGGCCTGCTGCTGGCCAGCGGGCTCCAGTGCTCCCCTCCTGACCTGCAGAGCCCGTTCCCYGCTCTCCACGGCTCTGCCCGTGCTCTCCTGGCACCCTCTTCCACAAATCCCAGCAGCACCGGGGGGAAGCAGTTGCCTAGCAAAGCCGAAGTCTCCAATCAGAGCCCCTTGGCCAGCACTTTGCACCCCGAGGGAGRGTTTGGGGAGACAGGAGCTGAGCCTGCCACCAGCACACCACGAATCCACGGTCCCCCTTCTGCTGCTTCTGCTTCCCGGGTGGTCACCAGCACAAAAAGCCCCTTCTCCTCAAATGGGATCTCTGCTCCTCACTGCACAGAGGTAGCAATGACCCAGGGAGCTCCTTCCCCTGCCCCCAGCAGCCTCGCTGCCTGATAATCCACGCGGCCAAGCAGCACTGCAGCTACGGGACACATGAAGCAGGGAGGCAGCCCAGGCTAGGAGCTGTTTAAATCCCATTTTCCATGGGGGAATGCCATCCCACCAACACGGAGCAAAGTGAACACGGCAGGCAGCCCCAAGTCTGGAGCTCCACTGTGATTCCTCACTGCTGGCAGCTGGAGGAGAGAGCAGACCGCCTTTCCGGCAGGCTGGCACCAACTGACCGGGAATTGCCAGCAGGATCCCCTTCCAGACAGRCAGGGAGAGGGAAGCCACCTCCACTGTCCTCCCTCAGTGCCACCCGCCGACCTGTTGTATCGAGGTGTGCACACCCAGGTACCTGCTTGGGAGATGCTCCAAGTGGAGCCAGCCGGGATCCCAACAGTGAAACAGAGGCTTTAACTCTTCGGAGATTCCTTATTTAAATAACTGTTGTTAGAGGGGGAAAAATGGGAGCTAAGAGCCTCCCATCTTTGCCCTGTTCCAGAAGCTCCACAGCCAGGAGGGATGGGAGGAAGAGGAGAGATGGCAGCGCTGGGAAGGGTAGACCCAAGCGCACATCTGAACACAAAGCAGCTTTGCCGGGATTTCTTCCAGGGCAGCTTTTCCCGGAGCCTCCTCATCACAAGCACTGCAGAGGCTGCCTGGCGGCCAGGCGCCGGGGAGCCGCTCGAGGTGCCCAGCGCCTCTCGCAGGCCACGAAAGCCGAGGGGAGAGCCACGGCAGAGACGGCAGCCGGCCGCCTGGGCCAGCCTGGGGCTTGCTTCCCCACCCGTCACTACGTCCGCGGCTGTTGCGACAGCTGAGCACCGTGCTCTCGGCCAAATTCAGGGAAACGCTAAAAGGAAATAAGCGGGAGGAAAAAAACTCACTTTAAGCTACTTGAGTTTCTTCCTGATGCGTTGTGAGAGGGGACGGGCTTTTCCTTGCAAGCAACCTGAGCCGTCCCTGCCCCGGGGGCTGGGCTGCTCCCGGTGCTCAGCACAGGCGAGAGGAACATGGGAGTTTTGTGGGGACACGTTCCCCTTTCCGGCTAAGCCCTGGGGGCCGCTCTCGYGCTCCCGTGCTGACGCACAGGGCAGGCACTTACGTAGCTCCCGGGCCAGCAGAAGCTTTCTGCGTCGCCCTGGCTCTGCCCACCTCCCCAGCCCGACCCAACGCAAACGCCCGCTGCTTGCGGGATTTGGGTGGTGAATGCCAGGCTTTGGGTCAAAAAGAGGGGAAAAGAGGGAGGACGGTTCTGCTCCTCTCCCCAGCCTCCTTTCACAGCCCAGGGGACAGCGGCAAGGCCCGTGGCGTGCCCAGCAGGCAGAGTGCCCAGGAAGGGGCAGAGGTGCGGGCGCAGGCACCCTGCTCAGCAAAGACGGGGGCTACCTCCAGCACCCAAAGAGGAGAGCTCAGGGCAGAGGTCCCACAGACCACAGTCTGGGCCTCTGGCAATCTTGGAGCTCTTCCCTGTAGGATAGGTTGGGTTAGGAAGCCAGGCACAGCAAAGCAGCATGCAAAAGGAGAAGTCCCTGTTTGCAGGATGCCCATGAGGATCCCAGCTGGGGAGGGGGCTCACAGCATCAGGGGGCCTCGTTGAGGCTGCTCAATGTCAGAGCCCTTTTCTGTCCCAAAGCAGAGCGCGCCCACCCCAGGAGCCCAGCAAGGCGGCGACTGGAGCATGGAAATTCCCACAGTATCTAGTGAGGAAACCAGCCCCGTTACGCTGGAAACGTTGGCTGGTGTGGTGCTCATCAGCCATGCTCAGCTTCTAAAGCAGGAAGACAGAGCATTGTAAAGCAGATTATACTGATTTGCTTTCGCACAGTGCAGCAAGCGGCAGAAACAGGAAACATCACAATGGTCTTCAGTGTACCGGAGATGTCTCAATTGTTATACTCAGCAATACGCCTGTTCCTATTAATGWGCCATTCAGTTATTTAGGAGACCGACAGAAAATCCCTGCCAAAAAGGACGGACATCTTTTTGCTTGTTCTCCCCAGCTTTGAAGCACAAATCCGGAGGGTGAGTGCCTGAAAGGCGAGGGTGCTGGATTCCCAGCACGGCAGAGCGTACGTGGGCAGGCTCTGCGCTGCAGAGACAAACATCCCCTTCGGAGAAGCTTGATAAACTATTCCAGATGTGATCTAGCCAAGTTATTATGGCAACAAGGAAATAAATGGGACATAACCACTCACGAAATCCAGCTGCCCTGCCTGAGCTTAAGAGGCACATTCTAGCGCCRAGCTGCAAACAGGCCTTCGTGCACGGAGCCAGCATTGCACCACCGGGACAAGCCCCAGGAAAGCCGATTTCAAGTAGGCAAACAAGAGCAGGATTACACAGCTGCCTTTGAGAACAGCCAGGAATCGCACGCGCTCGCCCAGCCTGAAGTGCTCCAGGACTAAACGCTGCCCAACGAGCACTTCAGCGAGGAACAATTTCTTTTGTCCCTTTCTTAGAATAAGCCGCACTCAGAACAAGCTCAGCAAACTCCCACAAAGCTTCACTGGCTTTTCTAAACAGCTTGCACTCCCCGTGTCACCTCTTCACCCTCATCAAGTTTCTGCCCCCACCAAACAGACCAGAATTTGGGAGCAGAAACGTTGCTGGAAACATGAAATACCAACTGACGAGCAACCCACGGTGTCTGGGTGCCCAACCGCAGCACCGCAGATAACCCAGCCCTGCGGCTCACCGCGATGCGGGGCACAGGGAGAGCCGCAGCTTGTGCGCAGAGCTCCCAGCTCCACRCGAGAGCATCACAGTCTCTCTCTGAGCATGCCACCAACAGGAAGCGACAAAATTAATCTAGTAAATCATTCCTTTTGGAGAATCAGCACAGCTCTGGAATAAGCCCTCTCRGTGGGAAGCACAGGCTGAGGGCCACAGGACTGTCCCCTGCACGGAGACGCCAACTCATACAATCACAGAGTAATTCAGGTTGGAAGGGGACTCTGGAGGTCTCTAGCCCAACCCCCTGCCCAAAGCATGTCTAATCAGATCAGGGTGCCCAGGGCTGTGCCCAGTCAATCTCGAACACCTCCAAGGAGGGAGATCCCATAACTCACTCCAGGAGTCAATCACCCTCATGAAAAAAATGTTTTTGCTTATATCTAAGCAGAATTTCTTATGTTGGACCCCGGTTCAGCAATATCTGATGCCTGTGGTGGAGGAGGAGGTAGGGCCCCAGCCCCTTGCTGATGCAGTYGAGCAAACGTACACAAAAAAGCATGTAGCCCAACAGACCGACTGCACCGAGGAAGGAACAAAGTGGGACTGGGCCGGGGCCAGGAGGTGCCTCCACACTAAGAAATAGGATGTGATGGAGCAATTATTTCGTTCCTCTTTTGTTCCTGAGTAGCAAAGAGCATCTTTCACACCACCTCAGCATTTCAACTTGAAATAACTGATTTCAAGCCATTCCCCCTGCCCTTTAACCACTCCCTGAGCCCTCAGCTGGACATGAAGGTCCATTCAAAGCAAACTGAGCATGGGCAAGCCCACAGCCTCCCCCCAAGGCCTGGATTTGCTCCTTCCTCAGAGACAGGGTGTGTATGGGGGAGGGACACTAGCAAGGAGGAAAACCATGGGTGGTTGAAGAGGGAAGTAGGGTAAGTAAAGGTCAGTAGGGCTTGGCCCAACACTCCTGAAGACAGCATCTGAGCTCTCTCGAGGCACCACGGGGGAAACCTCAAGACTTCACTTCCCTTTTCACCCTCAGCTAGTTCCCACTGTAAGCAACATAGCACYGACAGGCCAGGGCAAGGGGAACAGCCCAGCACATCAAGACCTTTAGAAACGTCAGCCCCAAATCCCTGAGAAAGTCCCCGTTCCATCCATGGGAACGGCACTCTGGAAAGCCCTGGGAGCTGGTGGTATCTGAGCGTCCCTGAGGTCTCCCAGGAGATGGAGCTCCCCGGGACCAGCTGAACGCAAGGATGGGAAGAGTGATGCTRGCCCAGCACCCTGAGGAGGGAGATCTGGCAGCATGAGTCAAACAGCACTGTCGCATACTGGAAGCAAGGGGTTGCCGGGGTGCTGTGCAGGCTACCTGCGCTGCCCCTCGGCTGGCTAGAAACCTGTTTGCAGCTAGCAGCCCAGAAAACATCCCACAAGTCTCCAACTGCTGCAAACACTCACCYTCCTGAAGCTTGACGCTCTGCAGGTAGAGAGGGTTCCTCAGCACGTTGCAGCGCCCTGGCTCGTCCTCCTTCGTGAAGAGCAGCAAGTCAGAGTAGACAAAAAGGGTGACCTGGAGGGCACAACACCAGCAAAGGAGAAGCTATAAGAAAYGCATCTTCTGACAGGGAAGCAGCATCCTCCGAAGCTCCTCTGCCCCAAGGAGATGCAGCAGCCATGAGAGGCAGCCCAGACACTCCTGTCCTCAGGGGGCTGCACTGCCCCAAGCTACRCTGCTCACAGCAAGCTGCAGACGAGGCTCCCACCAGACCGTCATTGCCGCTCGGCAGCTGCCTACCGAGGCTTGTGGAGTCCCGCGACAGGAGGGATAAACCTGCCCGACAGTGTAACGACGTGCACGCACAGACTCCCTGCTCTCTCGTGTCACTTCCCATTTACGTAAGTTATAAATCAGAAGAGCAGGAGGAGTGAACGAGTTGGTGACTAAACCTAACACGGTGGAAGCTGCAGCCTAAAAGCAACTGTGATCTCCCCGCACACACTCGCTAAGGAGCTTCTTACTGTTTTCAGTCTTCACACATGCTGTTTTGCTTATTTGTTTAGCAAATAAGTTTGGCTTTTACAAAAAAAAGAAAAAAAAACAACATATGAGCAGCTGTAGGGAGCAAACTTGATACCTTTAAACCACTTTCATGGGTGGAAAGCAAATACTGAACTGAGTGTCTGCCCAGCTCTGTGCTTGAATAGTGACTCAAGTGTCAAGTGGCTCTTGACTGCAGTCCCTGGTATAATCACTACAGATTTTTGTAATTCTTAAAATAAGAAGAATCAGCTTCTCCACTTTACTGGAGATCCTTGACTGAGAAGCCTACAGGGAGTGGGTGGCTACGCCCGTGGCTGAGTTTCGAGCCTGTCCTGTTCTCAGGCAGAAGTTGGGGGCATACAGCAACCCAAGGCTGAGAAGATGCCAGGAAACCRCTGCAATATGCCAGCGCTCTGGGCCTTCTGCAAAACATCCAACCAAGCGCTGCTCAAAGCACAGGACACAGCGTGGGAGCACACAGCTGCTTTTAACCTTGAGTCCTTCAGATGCTCCCAAACACCTCCCAGAGCAAAGTAGAAGAGGCTGCAGCCACCAAGAGCTGCCACTGTACATTGCTGAGCAACAGTGATGAAGGTTTCATGGCCAACTTGTAGCAACTCATTCTCAAAAGCAGAAAATAACSCAGCATCCCAGGGACTCGGGCAGCTGGCACCGCTGCCACTGTCACCACCAAGCTGCCCTTTGAAAGGTGACTTTGCTCACGACAGGGACTGAGTCATTGTTTATGGGGACGCACTGCCAGTACAGTTTGTCTCCATGCCCAGCGGCTGACGGGCACACGTCAGAAGAAGGACAAGCTGGGTAACAGTTTATCACACAGGGCTGAGTCTCACATCAGGGCAGCAGCAGCTGGCTTTGAAGCCAAAAATCAACCCTTTGCCACAAGATTGCTCCTTACTGGGCAAATTTATTTTTGTGGGATTCTTAATAAGCACAAAGCTACCAGCATAGCTTTAGTAGGCAATTAAACCAGGGAGTGTCTGTTTCTCTCTGTACTATTTGGAAAATCCCTTCCTCTGCGCTCAATATACTGTTGGCCGAGTGCCCACATTCACCCTCTTCCCTACTTTTGACCTTGTTATCAAGACAAGGAATAACAAAACACAAACTGCACTATAAACTTTCTCCCATGCCTGTCTTGTTCCAAGAGGTTTCCCTTCTGGGACACATCTGGTCCCATTCGGGTTCCCTCAGCCTCAGAAAAAGAGATATTCAGGGATTTTAAGAGCAGCAAATCAGTGAAGCAGAGGAGATAAAAGCACGACCAGCAAGCGACAAGAGTGGAAATGGAGGAAAGAAAATGCAGAAAGCGGCTGCACACCTAGTATACGAGGAAATTAAAGGGGAAGGGAAAAAGGAGAGGAGGGTCAGCAGGGAAAATATCACTTCAAAACAAGGCAGATTTAAACAGGGAAYCATGGAAACACAAACACATGAAAAGTATTTGCAGGTAACATTGTGCGTTAAATGGGAAGATGGGAATGACTGAATGTGGGATGAGGAAAGATAAAAGCACGGTCAGCRCAGGTTAGGTAAGAGCATCTCCATTAGGTGCGTGTCACTAAACGGCTTCTGCTTCCAGGAAGGCACCCGGTTGCAGAGCAGCTCCACACAGCAGAAGGGTTTAGAGATGTCCCTCCTCTGAGTTGCAGGAGGAGGAAAATGAGGGTGCCCATTCCACCCCCACAGCGGGAGCCCTCSGGCCATACCAGTGCCGCCAGACTCAGGGCTCCAGCGGGCTCCGCTCACAGATGTGGGAGCAGGATGTGCCCCGGGCACCGTGGCGCACAGGTACCGCGGGGCCAGGGCTGCTCTGCCTGCGCCTGGAGAGCYGAGCACAGGAAACTCGAGTCATGGCAGACCCTAAGGCAGCAGCCAGCAGATATAACAGGAGGGGAGGGCTAGCACGAGTCACTGGAGCTCGGCCGAGGGTTGCCCGCGCCCCATTGGCAAGCTGGAAAAYGTCTCCAACAGCCCTTTGCAAACAGATCTGATGTCTACCAAGAAAAATCACAGGAAAAGGCAAAAACAAAATACAGCACCCGGATTCATCCAGGCAGGACACAGAATCCACCAAAGACCTTCCCAGGAGAGGGCAAGGTATCTTTGTATTTCCCAGAACTAATCTCATACCCCGAAAGGAAAAAGAAAGTAAACGGCAAGATGAGTGGACTCTTCTGAAGACGGAGGTAGCCACATCTCTGCTATTACTATTGCTACAGAGCTCCGCCACAGGAAGGAGGAAGTGATAATCATGCCCCGTAAAGCAGTATACGCTAACAAAGATACTATGAAAAGGTGGCTTGAAATTCAACCTTGCAACCAAAGTACCTTCACATTTGGGCTTAAGAACAGTTAACTTTCCCCCAATCCCCTCCTCTTCCGCACACCTACGCGCATGGACAGCCACCGCCACTTGTGTTACATCAGGGAGGAGTTTGCATGTTGCAACCGCAACAGCGCGGCAGCAGAGCCACCAACACGATGGGTCACTGCAAACCCAGCCCACTCGTCCCAGCGTACAGCAAGAAAAGGCTGAGCCGGTGGCTGTTTCCTGAGCTAGCCCCCTCTCTTTCTTTAGCAATAGTTTCACAGTCAGGCTCAGCAAAGCAGAAAGAATTGAGGAAACAAAGAGAAGCAGACACAGGTCCTTTATGATAAACTGTTCAAATGGCAAAAGAGAACACCCTGATGATTCCCTGCACTGCTGGCCAGACAATGCTGTCCACAGCTGGCTACAGCAAGCCCATAACCCTTGGTGGAGACCCCTTAGACAGGTATCCTCCCTGGCACTGGTCCATGCACATTTTCTATCAATTTACCAGTACRGGATTCCACACCAACGGAAAGGACTTGCTGCAAGCCCAAAGAGGAATTCAAGTTATACCAGTATGAGGGTTGTATCTGCAGAGTTCTTGGGTCCTCATCCACTGGATTGAGCTAAATGGATGAAACTTTCTTATCCTTTCTCTATAATCCAGATTTTCCAGATCTTGAGTTATTCTTTTAACTCTCTTGGGAGCCCATCCAAATTTTCAGTATCCAGTATGAAGCAGACATCACTACTGGACTCACCAGATCGATACTGATCTAGCTCCCCGTAGAGAGGGTGATAACACCCAGACACTTCTATGTGGTGCTCCCCTGATCATATGCTTCAAAGTGTTATTAGCTTTCTCAGCTACAGCTGTTCACCRGCAGTTATTCACTTAGTTCTCACTGAGACTGCAAGAATATGAGCACATGATCAAATGTTATCAAGTTACCACAGCTTAGTATCTCAACACCAAGCAACTGAGCCCTGTTCTAACAGGAGAAGTGGTCTACGCTTTGCAGGTGGGGGGAGGTGCACGTACACCAGGCATGCCCCTTAGGCGATGGGCACTAACTTCCTAGGCCTAGGACATGGTGAAGGCTTCAGCTGTCAACCTGGTACCTCACCCTGACTTACYAGAATCAAATATTTTACTGTCTTGAATGTCTGGGGAGAGCAGGCACTGCAGGCCTCGAGGGGTCTGCAGCACACACCTCCGCTCACACACTGGCAAGAGCAGAGGCTTTGCAACAGGGGGAACGTGTATGGTGTCACTTAATTTAAAAGTGAAGGAGAGAAGGGCATAAAGAGACAGCAGAGAAGAAGGACAAAGTAAGAGAGACTAATGTGGAGGAGAGAGGAGGAAAGTGGAGGCTTCTAGTATTCGCTCTCAAATAGAAGTGTCTAAAAAAGACTGAGAACAGGATCTTGAAACATCTGTACCATGGAGTGGGGTTTTGGTCAACTTTGTGTGTTTGCCAAACCTGGCCACCCCACTGAAACAGGGAGCTGCCAACCCCCCGTCCTGGACCAGGAGTGCTAGGATCTTGTAGCGCAACACTTGCAATGAGAGAGAAAAGCCTGCTGCCCTGCAGAGAAGGCCATATAACCTGGGCATGCTGGTCCCTGTCCTCCAGACTCCTGGCAGAGCTGGGGGCTATCAGAGTTCAACAGAGGATCATCCTGAACTGCAGATCCTGCCGGGATGGCAGAGAAGAGAGCAGAGAAGAGGGTGAGCATTGTTCATGTTGTAAAGGTACCTCTAGGTGCTGGAAAGTTGCCTCCAGGTACATTAGAGACAGACAGAAAAAGGCAAAAACCATGTTCAAGACCTTGTGCATAATGGCCTGTATCATGCTTATTCCTCTGGCACTCTACAGGCTGGAGGGATTTCAGAGGGCCATAAAAGCGGGAATTGCAACAAAGTCTAGACAGGATGTGATTAAGGCCTGAATAAGGATTGCCCCAGAGGTAAGGTCAGGGAAAAGACAGATCCTGGCAAGCCTCCAGAGAGAGACAGGTTCACTCCTTCAGGAGATGGGAGAGTTTGTTCAAAGACATGGATGCAGCACCTGACCTGGAAATTGCCAAGGGGAAAAGACTCTAGTTTTTAAAAAATGAAATAGGATCTCCATTTCCAGGTTGCTTGCACCTGGGATCTCCTCTCTTGAGCAACTCAACCAAAGATGAATAATCACCAGAAAGCAGCCTTGCAAACCACAGGGGCAATGGTCCAACATGAGAGAGGCGGGATGAAAGGAGCAGTGAGAAAATGGAAAGCCACATGGAGCAAGGAAGAAAGGACTCATCAGAAACAAGGAAGAAAGGACTCATCAGAAACAAAGAGCCTCTGTTCGGGAAGCAGAGAAGGCTGGAGTGGCACTGAGCTCAAGTCAGATGAAAGCAGAAGTCACAGTCCTTCAGTACCAGGGAAACTCCACTGTGGCCAGGCCAGTTTAGGTCTTGTTGACTTCAAAAGTTTAGGTTCCCTTATCTCACAACTCTTCAGGACTAAAGCAGATACCCTTGCTCCCCAAGATAAGGGAGTTCTCTGGCTTTCCAAAGAGACATACACCAGTTTTTTGAAGCTCTCAAAGTCCCACCATGATGCTGTAAGTGATTCACCACAGACATGAGAAAGCCATGCCACAGAACATGGATGATGTCCCAGTATCGTTAGATACAACCGTCTGCTCCCAGTAATGCTGGGCTCAGCACCACCCCTGCGTGCACACTGAGGGAAAGGCCCCTATCTTGCCTAGCAGATGCTGTTACATGCTCATTCCCATTCACTGCTTCTATTTTCCATTATGCTCAGCCACGACTTCTTGTCTTGCCCCTCTGCCAGGCTTACACAGATACCACAGCATCAAGCCACCATCCTTCTCAAATCCTGTCTCATGTTGCTGGCCAGAGTACACCATTTTTCCCTTTCCAGGTGATAATTCCAATTGGGAAATTCTCTTCCAGCCTCATGCTCATCCTTGAGGCATCATAAGCAAAAAGAGATTCCTTTCCCTGCCATGTCTTTGTTCTAATCCTGTCTACAGCTATGTCTCCAAAATGGCTTATATGGCCCATTTGGTGACAGAGCAGCACACCTCTTCCAAACATGCTTATACTGAGACTCTCCTTCATCTAAATATGAATACACCCTGTACACACACATGTTCCACCCAGCATTAAAATTGCATTAGAGTTACTCACAGTTATTTCACATTTGGCTGCTTCCACACACCTCTGAGTCTGACCTGAAGGCAAGTAACTCTAAATACCTCAGCAAAAGCATCCTGACTTCAGCTTGGCCAACATATTTTCAAGCTGTCACAGCACAGCTGCACTACACAGCTATGTGTTTATTTGATTTTTCATTCATGGAGGTGCCTAGAAGACCCTGAGCAGTAAAGAACAGCAGGACAGACAGGGGAAGAGTTTTATTCACAGATCAGGGACAAGTTTCCAAATGGATGACGCAATTTTTCATGTACTTTTGTGGGGAAAAATAGCAAATGAAATCACAAAGAGGGATGAAGTACACGCTGAAAATCAGAGAGAGAGACGAGTCATTTAACATAACAGAGTCTTGGACTGTTTCGTACCACTGGCGAGCAATATGATGTGTTTCTGGGATTCTGCTGTCAGCCACCCCGTGTTTCACAGAAACTAAGTTTAGTCAAGTTAAAATTCCTCTATGGCTTTATGAAAATGACACATTATTCTGTTCAGTCCAACTAAACTCAAAAGGAAATTATTCTGCACAGTAGTGAGATTCACTGAAAATGCCCCAAAAGAAACTGCAGTTTCCTGCCACACTGGCGAGAAATGTATGCGTGGGCTTTCCTGGATTCCCAGGGTGCTGTTCATAGAGTCACTTCCTCCGCCCCAAACTCCAACGTTTTGCGGACTTTACAGTTGGATCCAAATGAAGCCAACAGAAAATGCAGTCAACGTTTCCAAACTCCTCCTGTTTGGATGTTGAGAATTGTGACATACACAGGTTCAGCCTGTAGCCAAAGCTCAGCTGTTTCCCCATACTTTTAATAGCCCCCCCCCGATATCACTGCAGCAAAATGTTAAAGTAACAAAAAGGAGAGGTTTTTGGACCGGAAACACAATCTCTTTCAGGAACTAAACTTCTAAAAAGCCCTGTAGCAAGTTCTGTGTCCAGGTCTCTGAACTTGCACAAAATATCCTTCCCTGCCTCCTCATCCCAGCACTGAGCTGGGAGGTCTGCAGGAAGTCTTAGCTGCTCGGCTGTGGCTGGCACGCATTTGCCATGCACAGCCCCTTCTTTGTGAGCATAAAGGAGATGAGAAAAAGAGTTGGTTTCTAGCAGAGAAGAGTTTTGGTCTTTAGTTTATTCCATGATACACCAGCTACAAATTTTTCTGAATATCACATTAACGAAGGTACTGCAAAGTAAAACATTCCACTTCTCAGCATAGTATTTGAGACTGCAGTAAAGTGTGTTTAGAAAATATCAGGTCAGACAGCGTGGAAAGAGCCTTACCTGTATAGTCTTGCTTCTGCTCTCATGAAGGAGCAGCTCCTCTGACAGAAGCAGAGTYCGGGCTGGGTTGCAAAGATCTAGGGGCTAAATTTGAAAGAAGAAAAAAGGAAACAAAGAGTCAAACCTTCCACTGGAAGTGTGGTTTGCCAGAAAAACTTTCCGCCCACCCAACCCACTTTGTCTTCACTAAGTTGTAAATCACTCGGAGAGAAGCAGTTAAAAGCCACCCCACACTGCACTCAAAAGGACAGAAAGTTTGCAGTCCAGCTTTGTGATAAAAACAAAACCTTACACTTAACACCTACGACACCTACGTCAGACTCATCTATAAAAAGACAATCAGCTGCTTGCATTTCTTTGTAGTTAACTGTTCTGYAAACTGTGGGCTTGGCTATGGCTGTTCTTTAGCAGGAAACACAACCACAGCAGCGGCACGTTAAGATTTCACCTACCTTCAGAGAAGAATAACTGAGCTACATGACTTTATGAGTTACTCTCCCAGCAGGTTGAAGGGATTTTAAGGCTGCCCTTTCTCATGCCACACCGCACCCTCAGCACCTTCAGCTCATCTCAATTTAGCATGGAAGAAGGACTGGACAGATATCAGCTGCCCTGACTGCTGAACAAGCCTTGCGAAACCAGCACTCGGATGATCCTCCTGAGCAGCATGCCCAATGGGCAAGGGTGAAGGTACCTTGCACAGGAGTCCTTACAGTATGAAACAGTGCAAAGGAGAAAAGCCAGTTCCTGAAGTGGCAGAAACCCCTCAGACTCAATCTGAGGCACAAGCTTTAGAAAGAGTCAGAAGGGCCAGTTGTGTTCCTGCTAAAACACAAACTGTGCAGGCAGCCATGGTTGGTGAATGCACTGATGTTAACATGAGCGGCCACCTCCACGCCATCAGGGAAGAAGGAGGTGAGCACAAGCCTGTCTCCCGAAACAGGCCTAGGCTCACATTCACCCCCAAGGAGTTCACTGGCCAAGGCCCAAGTGAAAGACAACATGGATCACAGGTTTGGGCTCAAAGGAAGTCTGCAGTCTGAGCTGACATAACAGTGTCGTTGCTGCTAACAGGAGGTGGATGGTTTCCCACAGCCTCAGAGGCTTTTACATTGATTAATGTATTCATCATTAATGTACTTAAACATACAGGATCACATTAGACTTTCTGGTGTTCTGGCCATATGAAGAACAAAATGGGACACACAGAGGCAGTTAGGACTATCTACTACACCAAATTCAGGGCTGAATTTTTAGACAATCACATATGAAACTAGGGAGTGGGAATATCCTGCCAAGCTACTACTGCTCTGGATCCCAGTCAGTGATTTTAGCGCTGGCCAGCAGCAAGTCTATAAAACCCATGTTCACACACTATGATTAATGGCATCCAGAACCCACAGGAAGAAACTACATTAATCTTCAACTATGCAAAGCTGATTGCTGAAGCCCAACAGCTGGGACACCTTCTCCTGGTCCAAGCAGCCAAGGGCCAGATTTGGAAAGCTAAAAAGGAAAAAGTCCAACAGAACTTCGCTAGGGCAGGACACAATTTTCTTAGAGAAAGTACCCGTGCACTGAGTACAGCCAGTCCCAGAGGAAAGAGTTGAGAATGATGGGCAATCCATGCATTCATAGTATATCCTGGTGGGGAATACATACACTTTGCATGACAGCATGGACCCTACCTATGGCAGCAAGCTCCGGTGCAAGCTGCTGTACTGGGCACCATTTGTCTCCTTAACACCTCAATTCCAGATGCGCTCACCTGCACGAAGACGGGGAACACCAGCACTTTGGGAGCCAGCGTCACATATGTGCCATAGCTGGAGTGTGGGATGTGTGGCCGCACGATGGTACAGTTCTGGTAGTTCCCGTAGCTCTTCATTGTCTGCACAGTCTTCATCAGCCTGGATTTTCTCCCAGACCCCGTGTGTGATTTCCCTTTACATGTGTTTCCTGGACCAACAAAGGAAGCAGAAAGAAACACAGAGTCAGAGCAGAGCTCCTGCAGAGCTGCTGCACACTGCCAGCTCCGCTCCTGCTAGGGCAGGCTGGAGGAAGGCACACAAAGCCTAAGGGGAACAACTGGAACTGAGAGCTGTGGGGATATTCGTCACTCCACTATCAAAGTTTCCAGGAATTAATGAAGTAACAGCACTGACTTCATTTTGCCTAATACAAAATGAGATGTCCCATGAGCTTTCTGCACAATCAAGCACATGTTCCTCTATTTTGGGCCTGTGTTGCCTTCTGTACAATATACGAATACAGTACTTTGGAGAAAGAGATGTGGTACTATTATATGCACATCCCTACACAAGGCCCAGGAAAAAGAACTGAAAGTAAGAAATACAGAACATGATCTTAAATGACCATTCTTGAATCACATCTTGCACCAAGGTGCTTTCCACCGTCAGGGAAATACCTGCCTTTGCTACTGAACTATGAACCTTCCCCTGCCAGCGGGGAGAAAAACACCGATCAAAGAGCAGGGAGTGGGGGAAATACTGAAAGAAGTCTTCTCTGCTCTGGAATGGACTTTCCCATTCTGGGTATGGGAGTCAACAAAGTGCAAGAATTTCACATCATGAGGAAGAAATTTTGCTTTTTAATTATAGCTTTTAGAAGATACTGAGATTGGAGATGTCAGAGAAAGGGGCAGAGGTAATAAATAAAGTCATAAGCATGGCATCAATCCATGCTTTCCCAGATTGCTCCCAGGGATGTGATGGTTACGCAGATGTGGGGGTGTATTTATAAAGGATGACCTCATTTTGCCTAAAGCTGTCACAACATGACCGCTGATTTTCAGCATTACAATTCACCGCTGGAGAAAGTCTGAGAAGCCTGACTGGTTTTTTGCTTTGCCCCACTTTCCAGCTGAAAGCCGTTATCCTTACTCAAAAGTGGGATTACACAGCAGCCTTCCTTTGCAGCCTCCTGTCTCAGCTGGTCGAGCAAAGCTATGACATTTCCCAGCAAGCCAACTCCAGCATCTGTGGCTGCTCCAAGCTTGCYGGTCTACATTGTTCCCAGACCAGGTGACATCAGGTGGTGGGTCAAACTGGACCCAGAATCTCTGACTTGCTTTTAATCACAGGATTATCAATKGTTATTGATAATTACCAACAATGCTGCCTACACCCCACAGGAGATGAATGCAGGGACTAATGCAACCAAATAGTTTGGTGGGCGATATGATGGAGGCAGCAAACACYGGTGCTAAGGATGGCTTTACACACAGCCTGCTCCCCAGGGCCATCCCAGRAAAGGGGAGCCAGGCTGAGACCAACACATGGGAGCAGAGCCAGAAAGGAGCTGCCAGGACGCTGCCCGCTGTGCTGCTCTGCTCTCAGATGTCCTAGTCCAGCAAGGTTGTCAAGCGGGGAGCAGCTGTGAAATATTTCCTATTATTAACATAAGATCCATTAGGCCCAAGGGCCTTGGCGTTCTCTAGTGACCCAGGAGTGACCCTGTGTACAATTCTGGCTGTCCCTGATTGTCACAGCTGAATTCAAACAAGAACAAGCTCAGAGAAGGGTTGGTAGGCTGGCATAGGGGCTATGAGATCAGAAGATCACGGTTCATGCAGTCTTGCACAGCAAAGGCTGGGGAGGAATAYGCTCACTGCATATGAATACCCGAGAGACGACTTCAGGGGAAGAAGAGGAGCTACTGAAGCTAATGTACCCCTAGGAAAACTCGCAGCGATATGGGAGCACTAGAAGACRTGAGACAGATAAAAGGGCCCTAGGCCCGTGGCACAGATTTCCATCACACACACATTCCCATCGCAGCAGCAGCAGGACCTGCCACACTGAAGGCAGAAGATGGGACAGGTTTAGGGTCTCCAGGAGCCCTTCACCCCAGACCATGTGCTGCTGGGCACTAGCAACCGGCACTCACTCCTGAAACCTGTGAACAACACAACTCCAAAGGGAACTGAATGTTTCTCTAAGCAAAAATTTACACCTTTTTCAGAAAAGTCCCAATGAAAAAAATCAATCTTATCATCTCCCTCCCTCYCAAAGCTGATGAATCAAACCAGCTCAGCTCCAGCAGGCAGACCTCTCCAAGGCTCACCACTTGGATTTGAACACTTCCAAGTGAGAACCTGGATAGTGGCCCAGCACCCTCACCAGCAGGAGGGTCTCAGGAAGACTCTCCTGCAGCATCCCTGCTAAAGGGATGTCCCAGCGGAGACCGCCAAGCATCCCTCCCTCCCAGCCACCCAGCTCCAGGCCTCTCTGCTCCCACCACAGCGGTTCCCAGCACGGTGACTTCTGCCTTTGCACCACAACGGATATCCATAACCTTCCTGAGCAGGAATGGGCCAAAACACTTCTGAACATGGCTCAGAGCAGATAGGGTCTGGTCCAAAGCAAATACATGAACCTACCCAACATTACATACTCCATTAAGTATTAGGAAGTAGCATGTTTACTTTCAGATAAACGCCAGCAGAGCCAGACCGTGCTGTGTTGGCAATCCGGACCCGCTGTTTACTGTTTGCTTTTACAGCCTGGCCCGGTGGGGGGGATGGCCCTCGTGACCTAACAGGTTGTTTCCACCTCTAAGTGCAATAATCATGACATTTTCTCTTTTCCTTTTCTCATGGTTGCACCGCCAGATAAAATCGAAGCACAAGAAACAGCTCAACCCAGGACAGATACAATCTGTCTGGGAGGCTCAGGAATTACTTTTTCTCTTATCCCTAAATCACCTCATTTCATTTGAAGAATTCATCACCTGCACAAGCCCTGTTTTCTGTGCTCTGGTGCAGAAATGCAACCAGCCTGCCYGAACCTTCAGTTCCTGCCACAGTGTGACTGGTGGCTAGCTCCGTACTGCTTCATTTAATCACTGTTCACGTTAACCAGCATCATCTTCTCTCTGAAGACTTAATGTTAAATAAACTGAAAATAATCATTACAAAATTGCTATGGGAAGAAGCCTGAATCTTTCAAATTCCACCCTGCTGTAAAAAGAAGTCCCCGTGGCTCAGTCCATCTTTTCACAGGATCTGCAAACAGCAGGAAAGAGTTGCAATTATCCACGGTACAAAACATCCCCTGCGTTTCAGCTAAGGAAAATTCTTTTGGCTGCAGAGCTTGAGTGCTGGGAGACTCGAAGCCACTGGGGCCTCGGACCCACGCTGCTCGCTCCGCTGGCATCCCCACCACAGCTTTGCCAGCCCCACACTTTGCCTCCTATGAGCACCGCCCCACCGTGACAGACAGCGCACAATAGTCTAGCTGGAAGCCTTGGTCTGATAGCCATGCCCGCACCAGGAGAGACTGCTCCTTGGAGATCATGCCTGGGAGCTCAGCTCCGCTACAGACACACAGCTCAACCTATGATCATCTGAACAGGCCAGAGTGAAAGTCTCCTGCTGCTTCCCAGAGCTTCAAATGACCAGACAAGAGGTGTTTCTGCATCAAGCTGAGTGTGCCAGAGACTGCAATTTCTTTAACAAGTTCAAAAGCACCCAGCGATCACCCTGAGGAGCACCTCATTGTTCTTGGGGTTTTCCTGTCCCTGGTTTCCCACTCATCTGATGTTACCTGGTGATACCCAGCTTAGGGAGAACTCATCTTAGCCTCTGCTCCTGTCTTCCAGCCCAGGATTCATGCAGTCCCCAGGACTGCTGCACACCTCACCCCGCTCTTCCTGCGAGCCCATCCACACCCCGTTCTCAGGGAAGACCCAGCAGATCTGCTGCAGAAAGCAAGTACATGCTTCAAAGGGATTTCAAGGAGACCTGGCCCAGGGACTGCCAGAGATGTTCCAGCAGCTCAAGAAAATGAGGATTCCTCAGACCTGGCACCACAATCTGCACTACACTGTTTGTACAAATCTGATTCATGGCCATCCTCACTCCTTCAGTAACAAAATGCACCTCAAAGCAAGGGACCAGAATATCAGCACTCCCAGCACCACAAAACGTGGTATGAAGGGACACATGTCACAGCCAGACCCATGTACACATCCAGGGAACTGCCTCAGCAACCAGACTTAGAGTTGCTGGTCCTCAATCTCAGAGCACTTTGCAAGAGAGGACAAGCATTATATACCTTTAACGAAAGGTGAAACAAGGTCCCTGCACAAAGACATGTGTCAGGATCCAACCAGGACTCAAAGAACACTTCTCCTCATTCAGCACCACCAGTGCTATTCAGGAAGTGATTCTCTTGCACAGAACAGAGCAATCCAATGACTCCACTCTTCCTCTCACAAATTTCACTAAAGTTTTTGTCATGCCCCGACAGAAAGCCTACGCCACTAGCATCCCTTCTTCAGCCACTCCACGAGCTCCAACGGAGACCCTTAGCAGCTCCGATCTCTTATGTGCTTGGTTGTAGGGTTCTTGCTTTTATGTTTGACCCAAAGAGTGGGAAGATATTATTGCCAAGAGCCCCAGCTCTGCCACTGCTGCATTGCAGAGTAAGATCACAGAGCAAGGTTTCCTTAGCACTAGAAAACCCAGCTCCCAGCTCTGCTGGGTGGTCAGAGAAGCTTTTTCAGCACMTCAGCAACTTACCCACAGTAGCGTTGTTCTCTTGATAGACAGGCCTCAGCAGCTGTAAGACACAACCCGCAAAGGACACGGTCACCTTAAGTAGGCTCTGGATAGACTTTAAAACAACAAACAGCAAATTTCAGCATGTCAGATCCAGCAAACCCCAAGCGCTTCAGAGAGAGGTGAAAACCATTTTGCTCTATTACCAGCAGAAAATGAAAGCAACGGCTTGCACTGTGGCCTGTGCAGTGGAAACACTTCCCATACCCTTACCTCTTGAGCGATCCCTGGGAAGAGGCAGCAGATCATTCTTAGCTCTACAGTCCCAGTGATAACTGCTTTAGGAATAGAGTAAAAGGTCCCCCTGGGGACACAGCTCTGGCTTGGAAACATGGCATGTGCTCTATACARCGTACAGAGATGATGCCTGGTAAGACCAAAGCACAGGCCCGGAGAGGACCCAGCAAGCACAACCAAGAATTAGGTGCAGTAACTTGAGTGTGGTGCTCAAAAGCAGCCATACCTGGCTCCCTGGGTTCAAAGGCGCTAAGATGATGTAGTTCTTGTCCCCAGTAGAGGGTACCCGTGACAGGGGTGGCATAGTGTTCTGGCTCCGCTTCCCAATCTCCGTGTACCTCTCCCAGCCGTTCAGCACSAGCCCATCACTCCCGTCATACAGTATGTGGCAGCTCTGGCGCTGCTCGGGCCGTGGAGGCATGGTGTTGTTTTTCTCCCGCTTATTGGGTGGTGACTGGAGGTCATAGGCAGACTTGCAGGATGATCTCCGGATCATGCCTTCATGACCTGACGACTTGACCTGTGGGACGAGCCTCCAGACCAGTAGTATGATCTCAGTGGGACAGTTCCTGGAAGAGATGTCAAGGGGCAGGTCAGAGACAGRGCAGCAGGGAGTGAAGCACCCTGAGGCGCTCAGACAGCCATATGCCCTGCAGGTCCTGCCTCCCTCCCTAATGCCACCCTCCTGCCCTTCCCTCCCCAGGCCCTGAATCCACTCAGACATCCCTTCCTCTCCCCCTCTGAAGAGTCCTTTCCCAATCTCTTGCCTCCTCAAAGCCTTCCCCTTTCTATCGCCACTCAAAGCTCTTGCTACCCTAACCAGAGCTCCTTCAAACTGTCTCTCCCAGAGCCCTGTGCTGAGGGACTCCTCCACACCACTTTATAGAGCTGTCCTCCCCAAAATTCCCTTTCCCACAGCTAGGAGAAGACACACACTCCTTGTTGAACACCTCTGAGACTCAAACTTTGTTTCACCGGCAGTCTCCCTGCAACCGCCCTGGACATTTCCCCTTGCCCTGAGCTCCCTAAGACTCCTCTTGTACCCCTTGAAAGCTCAGCTGCCTGCCCCACACTTCAGTTACCTCCACACAGTGCCACAACCCTTCCAAGACCACCCAACCCATTCCCAGGTTATCTGAGGAGACTTCTCTGTCGTAGCCCCTCAGTCACCCCTTCCAGGCCCCATCTCCTGTGTGGCTGGATCCCTTTTCCTCCTGCCCTACCCAAGAAGGGCCATGTGGACCTGCCAGTGATTCGGGCCGCCCTTGCACTGCCTTTGGGGGGATTCCACCTAAGCCCAGCCCAAGGCYGGCTTTGGGTGAATACCCACCGGATTTCATGTGCCAGCTCCACACACTTCCAGTGTTCCACAGGTTGCTCGTTCAGCTGCAGCACCGTGTCCAGCTGCTGCAGACCGGCCTTCTCTGCCGGGCCACCTAATGGAGAGAAGAGTTGAATGCYAGTTACCTGCCGGACAGAGAGCTGAAAGCACCACAGGAGAAACCCACAGGTAAGGGGACACCCAAATAGCACAACCTCACTTCTAACCCTAATCTACTGCCCTCACCACCCACACCTTGTCCTCCCCAAGTCCTCTTGCTTCCTTACTTTGAGCCCCATATAGACCAGTGCTCTCTTTCCCTGTGGTCCACTCTTCTCTCCCTGCTGGATACCATACTGACCCAAGCTCCTCCTCCTCCACTACCCACAGGACCTCCTGACCACCCAGGCCTCTGCATCTACCACCCACCAAACCCCACACCTAGCTCTTCTCACTAGCTCAGCTTTTCTGAGATCTCCATTTTTGGCATACAGGACCCACTGCCCTTCAAACCTTGATGTCAGAGTCAGCACAGGGTTGAGCACACATCATGCTCCATGTTCATTACGGGAATCAAATGCCACACCCCAGGTGAAGGTCTGCATCACCATCTCTTTCAGGAGCCTGCCAGCCCTCCAAAATAGRCAGCTCACTCAAAGCACATTATAGCTACCAAACAAACCAGAGCCACCTCCATACAGCTCTTCCATGTTTGAAGGCAATTTCTCCATTTATATTCTGGGCGAATCAGCATCATAACCCTCCCTGCCAGGCACTTCCAGGTTTCTGCTGTGCTGCAGTCCTTGGGCAAAGTGCTGCCATATTCACACTGAGTGATCAGCCCAGGGGCTGTAAAAGAAAGCGGCTGACACAGTCTATGCTATCTGTGGGGCATCCTCACATATTGCCCATGCACTACCTTCCCTTTCCAATTTGCCCGGGAGGATTCTGAAACGGTTGCTCTTTCAGACATGCACTGATCTCTTTTGGATATAAAGCAGCTTCCCTAAAAATGAAGCAGAGCCAGTTGATCCTGGAACTTCACTCTCCAATATGCACACATACATACACTGCCTGGAAAAATCATGCACTTTATCTCAGAGCTATTGCAAACTCCTCCAACACAAGGTAAGCTCAGAGATGCCTTTGTGCTCCTGTGCTTGGAGACAACTGGGAGTCTCCCTGTACTGCTGCTGGGATTGGAGATACATTCACCATCTCTCTACTGGGACAACGGGAGCCTGTAGGTAATGAATTTGGCAGGAGAGAAGCAAATAGCCTTCTCTTCAGGTCTGCCAGTGGGATGACATGGGTAAGTGAATTAGCAGCTTCTTCTGTCAAACTTCGCTCTAAGTTGTGGGAAAGCCAAGACGCGTGATGACCATAAGTAAATGAGTCTGCCTGCGCAGAAAGCTCAGCAGACAGCAGCATCTCACAGACCTCCCTGTGCACACCCCTTGCCATGTGGTGCAACTTTCTGGAGGAGATGTGACTTCCCTTCCAGACGTGGGAAGCTACAGTCTGTCCTCATGCCCTGAGCTGATCCAGGTCTGAAGCCAATTCACGCTCTCAGCACTCCTGCAGATCATCCACACAGGACCCAGCTGGCACCGTCTGCCAAGCCCAGAGGGCTTGGGTTTTGCCTCTACACAACTAGGCAGCTACAAGGCAGCAATCTATTGATGTCAGCTAATCAAATCTTTCATTACTTTCTTTTTCCACTTTTAGAGAAAAACTTGAAAGAGTAACATAAATGTGAAAGCATGAAGGGAAATTGAAAGACCTCAAAATGCTTTTTTTAGCCACCTTTTTATCAGGAGCTGACTCACTGGTCTTAAATGCTTGGGTTTACCAGAGCTGTGTTAGACCAGAGGTGCACAAGATTTTATCATATGGAGGCTGCACACTCCAGCCGGACCCTCACTGCGTGAGTGACATGCAGACATCCCCATTCCTCATCATGAGACCTGATCACCTAGCTGCATCTGAGGGCATCACAGAGGTTTTCTGGACAGCTGGGGATGAGCCAGCTGAAGTGTCCTGAGAGACCAAACACTCCCCACTCCTCCCCCCCAGGGCCAGCACTTGTCATGCAAACCTGTAAGCTATTTCTCACATAGAAAATAACAGAAATACTGTTGTGTTTTAGTGATAATGGACTAGGTATAACTCAGAGAGAGTCAAAAAATTGCACCCCAAATGTTATTTTGGATGGAAAAAAAGATCTTACATCTAAAAGGAAACTTCCTGGGGAAATGTTCATTTTTTTGCAAAAACATCTCATGGGTTGTTTCATTTTGTTTTTACAAAACGAATGCCAAAAGTGCTCAGGAACCACAAACAGGATTTAGAAAAAAAAAAATTACTCATTTGGCAGGTTAAAATGCCAACATGTTAAGCAGTCAAGGCAGCATGTTTGGAAAACTTTGGAAGCTTATGTTAATTTCTTTCGGTTAAAAAAATTGAAGTGATAGAAAACTGCTTCTGAAGTTTTATGCTGTTGAAATTTGAGGAGGGGGGAATACTTTGCAAGCAGTTCTATTAATCACATCGCTCTAACGTTGAAACACTGGTGAACGCTACCATGCACACATGCATCTAAAGTTGCAAAATAAACATACTGTTTTGTATTTGTAATTCCAGTATATGAGAAACTATAGGTGTGCATCTTATTAAACAACTGCATGATGATACGGAAACACAAATCTGCACAAGGCATAGAGCTACACTTGTTTTTCAGTTTTAAGTATTCTTAGCTCTTGAATATATCACTGATGCATTTCACAGGGCTTGGGCCCAGTGCTCCTCTAGGGTCGTTTGCTGCACAAAATATGCATTATATGGTAGCATTCAGAATTAGAAGAATACAGGAATGCATCATTTTTCTGTCAAAACTCCAAAAAGCRAACAGATGGGTCTCTGCTTCTGGTCTGTGGCCAGCAGTTACAGAGACACAGCTCCTTGCGGAGCGTACACCGCCAACAGTTCAAAGGGGGAAGCCTGCCCTTCCTGGTGTGCGGCCGGGAGAGCCAGGGGACAACAGAGATGCTGACCCCATCCTGGAGGTCCACACCAAGAAGGAGCTACCCAGGCCCTGGCAACCAAGGGCTCCGGTGACCCTGCCCTCTCTGCACTCCTGTCTGATTCCCCCCATGCAGACACTTTCTATAGGTCTCCTGACCAGTCGGACACTTCTCAGACTGGAGAGGGAAGGGAAGAAAATCTCTGCAATTTACTGCCCACGCTGTGAGGGTGACAGAGCACTGGAACAGGTTGCCCAGAGAGGTTGTGGAGTCTCCTTCTCTGGAGATATTCAAAACCTGCCTGGACGCGATCCTGTGCAACGTGCTCTAGGTGACCCCGCTTGAGCAGGGGGGGTTGGACTAGATGATCTCCAGAGGTCCCTTCCAACCTCAACCATTCTGTGATTCTGTAAACCAGAGCTACCCAGTGGCCTCTGTCCTCACTAGGAACAACAGAGAACTCATTCAGAGAAATTATTTGGAGGTAAGCAGACTCCTGCAAGGCAGGGGAGCTTCTGAAACACAATCTAACCCGGGAAGCAAAAAGGAGCAGCAAAGTCTCATTTGAATCAAGAGGGATAAAAATGATCTCATCTCTTACCAGAGTCCACCGCCTGCACACGGACCGGGGAGTCGCAGCAGATTGTGAAGCCAAACCCATCGCTTCCTCGAGGGATCGTAATCTGAAAGCAGACACCGGAGTCAGCCCGTTAAATGGGAAAGCAGACGCTGCGGCAGATCAGCGAGCATCCCCCGCTTCACCCCGGCTGCCCCGCGGCCTGCAGAAATGCCGTAACACGGCTTTTCTAGAAGCGGCTGCGGAGCTCAAAGGAGCTGTGACGACRAACGCCGTCACTTTGCGAACCCCAAGGACAGCGGGGCCCTCCTGGGCTGCAGCCAAAGGGGATGGAAATGGCACTAAGTCATGCAAAATCRAGCCCAAGGACCAACAGACAGGAACGCCATGCAGCGAGTGTTTTTTGAGCATGTACGAGTCCCCGCTCTCAACTCTTGCGTGTGAGAGGAAAGGTCTGCTAAGCCGCTGGAAGAGGAACCTGGCAGTCTGGCTCTGACAGCGACTTCTAGCGCAGCTTCTCCAAGCAGGTCACTCAAACATTTAGTTTCCACTTGTGTAATACACAACCAGCATTCCCCTRCCCCAGAGGGAAGCTGTGAGGATCAGCACCCTCCTGTCCGCAAGGCGCCTGACCACAGCAGGCTCTGCGGGTGTCACTGCGTTCCCTGGGGCGAGCGCGCTTTCTCGCGCCGAGTTTGGCTGGGACGGATATCGTCTCATTTAGGCTCATCTCTCTTCCTGATTCTCAAAGCACTGAGMTTATTAATAAAACGATATTTATTTTTTGATGTTGGCTTCCAGCAGGAGCTCGGCATGACTGTTCCTGTAAATACCTGATTAYCCCCAAGACATTTATCAAGTTCTCTGTTTTACTGACAGAGAAAAGAAAACTCCAACATTTGACCTATATTATTTTTGAGAATAAACAGCCAGAGAGAAGAGGAGGAATCCAGCATAAGCAGCCAAGAAGGAGAACTGATTCAAGACTCTTTTACAGCGGAGGGCAAACCCAGCAAGCTTTCGCTCCTCTGCACCTTTTCCCTGCTTGCATCCTCAACATGAAAAAACAGGCTTCCAAAGAGAAAAGCTTTCTCCCTAGCAGGATCAAAAAGTAGGTCCATACCACCACGCTGAGTATTTTTTCTCTCTGGAGTTTGGCAGATCCTTAAAAGGCCACTTGTGGCTCTGCACCTTTAACCAACCCCACATCTTGCTTAAATACAGGGCACGGGGCACCTGAGTTCTGCAAAAGTGTTACCATCAGCACCTTACGATCCAGCCCAGGATCTCTCCCACATGGAGACTCCACGTTCACRTCTCAAGCCAAAGCTTTCCCCATGCCAAGAGATATCTCACTCCTTCTCCTTGGCTGGCTCTTGTCCACCACCAATGGAGACACGTTCCCTGTGTCACTAAATAACCAGCTACCCGCTGCTGGTGCTTCACGTCTCAGCTCCCACCACCGCAGCCATTAACAGGGAACTGAACATCCATTTTTGCCACAAAGTAAGAAACATAAATATGAGATAGAAGCTTAAAGGTGGACAAGATGGTGTGGGACTCCAGTACCATGGTGGGCACAGGCTCACTGTACCCATAACTTAGGAGAAAGGAGCAGAAGAGATTTCCAAAATAGAGAATTGAGGAGGTCTAAGACACAAATCAGTCAGCTGTCACTAATGCAAAGCAGAGCAGCATTCCTGCACAATCCAGTGTCTACAGCCCTGCTAAGGAGGAGGCATTTTTAATTAAACTGATTCTTTGAGCAATTCCCAATTTCTAGTATACACTGTCCCCTACTGCAGCTTTAGCGTGAAACGGGAGATTAACACGGGAATGCAGAGAAAAGCTGACAGTGAGCCGGGAGCCTTGTTCCAGGCCATACAGGAAAACAGCATTCAAAAGCGCAGGATACTGGGACCTGGGCAAGCAAAGCGAACGAGGAGTCTCTGCTCAGCACCCAGAGTTGCACGCGCAGCGGGTCCAAGGGAAACCCCCCCCCCGGCTTTTACAGAGCGCAGCGATGCTGCTTAAGTCACTGTCAGTTGTAACCAGCTGCAAGCAACGCTTGATTCCCAAATGCACTCATGCTAAAACAATTTAAAAAAAAGAGAGATAGCAGCAGACTGGCAGAGACTTAGTGGCCCGCTGCRCCTGTCTCTGCCCAAATGAGTAGTAAATTGAGACAAAACCTCTCAGCTTAGCGCTGCCGTAGTCTGCGTGCTCAGTCCTATCCTTAAGTTACACAGTAAACCGTCTCCATCTATCCACTTTTACGCACTACAGCAGCAGGCAGAGATCAGAGATGCCCATCTGAAAGCATTTTCCTTAGATTTCCAATATTACTATTTACAAAACATTCCTAGAAAATCGACACCCCGGTACCAGCACACGCACAGCCCCAAAAGAGGGAGAAAGCCCAGAGACCCTCTTAAACTTAACCCAGGCTTGCAGCAAGGCGCACACACACGCTGGCACGTGGATTTCCCCGCGGTCGCACCGCGGCGGGGTTGCACAGACCTGTCTGTATCTTGGCTCCGAGCACACCTTGCAGAGTCCATTGAAGCGGTTCATGGCTGGAAACCCTAAACTCRCTGTTAGCCCATGAAAACGCAGTCCCCCGCAGCAGCAGCGATCCTGGTCTCCTCGTATCGCCCCAGCGCGGAACAAAACCACAGTAAAACTGGCATGACCGCCCATGGGAACCCAGCTCCAGAGAAGAATGGCAGGAAGCCACCTTTCACCTCCCCAGCCCCTGTCTGTGCTGTATGCCGCTTTACGATAAGCCAGAGGGCTTCCTGAAAACCCTAAGTGACAAGGAAGAGAGAGAGTTTTATATTAAAATTCCTGTCAACTATTTAGTATTCCCTAGTCCCTTCTCTGTTGATGTGGCTTTTGTTCCCGCTGCATTCTTCGGCAGCACGGAGCACTTTGTTATTGCAATGTTCTCACAAACACTTTGAGGATGTTTAAGCGGCGGTTCACAGGCACTGGCTGCGCGAGCTTCACTTCATTAAAAAGACGTCTTGCACTCATTACATGTTAGAGGATGAGAGAGGGTTTTTTWAAAAAAGAAGAAAAAGAAGAAGAGTTTGCTTTTTAAAGCACAGACCCAGAAGATATGGACACCCCRACGCTTTGTGCGCAGGGAGCCGCGGAGGGGGGAGCTTAGGGGTCAATTTAATTGGACCCACATTGCATTAATCTTGCAATGAAAGACAAAGAGAAACTCTTAACCCAGGCAGCAGCAGGGTGCAAAGCAGGACTTGGGGAGTCTTTGCACCGTGCAGCCCACACTGCCAGAGTCACGGTGCATCCCCTTGGAAAACAGGCTGGAAAGGAGGAGAAAACACTTTCCACACTCGTCCGCAGGGATAAAACAGGGTTAGCACCCGTCCACGGTAGCCAGCCCCGCAGCCACTGAAGCAGGGCAAGCGAGGCCGGGGYGGGAGCACGAGGAGCCCCAGTGCTCCTGGGAGACCCCGGAGCGTGGCGGAGCCAGCGGAGGCGCTGCTCCGGGTGTATCGTCCCGGCCCGCCTCGCCGCCGGCCCCGGCTGGAAGGAGGAACAACCTTCCTTCCCAGCCACCATCTTTCAAGTTAGCGGCGACTGCCGGAGAGGAAGGGAGGGAGAGGGGCGCTGGCTTTGTTTGTCTTGCTCAATCGTACGCTTTAAAACAAATAACTGAAAATGCAGCTGAGGGAAGCAGCAAAGCGGAATTCAGCATAGATAAATCACAGGGCCTGTTGAGCCCAGTTTCCGACGCGGGCCTTGTGTTTGCATTCCCATTTCCCATCCTTGCCTCTCCTATAAATCACCGAGGCTCCGCCGTGGGTCTTTCGCCTCCCCGAGCAAACAGCTCTGGAAGGAGGAGGGGAGCAGACGCAGCCCGTCCGTGGAGACGCGGCGCAGGACGGGGCCCGCCGTCRAATGGCACAGCGGGGCGCCAGCCAGCCGGCAGCCTGGTCCCCATCGCTCCCCGTCCCGGCGGCCGCTGCTTTGTCTCTGTGGCAACACACTGGAAAAAACACGAGGCTGCTATACCACAACATGGAGCAAATGAGGGGTTACTACCCCCATCACCCACCCCTGCTAATTGGTGCGTGACTGGGATCAGTAATTGCCTAAAAAAGTTGTGTTGTGGTGTTGGTAAGGAGACAGACGTAGCCATCCCCTCTGCAGCTCCCACCTCAGCATCATTCGTCTTATTATGCCAACCCGCTGGCTAGTTCGAAACCTCGCCAGACGGGCTCCCAGTCCCAGCTGGGTCTCCACGTCTCCGGTGGGTCGGAGCCCAGTTGCACCTACCTTCAGCTGCTTCATGTTCGCGGCGTCCTGGCTTTCGCACGCTGCGCCCTGGCTTCCCGGTGCTGGCTCTGCGAGACAGACGGAAAGGTCACGTCAGCCCGACAGCGCGGGCTCCTGAGGGCCCCTCCACTCCGCGCCTTGTCCAGGCACTGTAAGATCTTTGTATGTCAGGGGGACATTTCCTCCAGGCTGGGGGCAGCCCCGCATGGTAGCAGCTGGTGCACATCTGGGATGGGCGCTGCTGCCTCACTCTGCTCTGCACCGGCCCGTCCAGCTCCATGCAGCCCAGCAGCATGGCAYGGAGACCGGGGCAGGAGAAAAAGCTCACCACCAGCCTGCACAGACCCTGGAGCCAGAGTCCAGCCACAGGATCAGCCCTAATACAGAGGACTGGAAGGCAGGAAGAGGCACAGAGACATCGCTATGAAATTGGTGCCCCAAGGAGAACCACAGACAACCAAGGGCAAAGCAGGAGCAAGGGGTAAAGGGAAGAGCCCAGTTCCTGTGCAGGGCCTACCGAACTGGCCAGGATCTCCCCCATGCCTGTCTGCTGAGATCCTGCTGCCCGCTGAGCATTGCAGGGCTGAGACATCCTTGTCGGGGCACAGAGGATGAGCAGCCAGGCTGGACCCCAGCGAGTGATCCCCACCAGACAGGGAGATGGCAGTGCTGGCTCCTCTCCATCGCTGCCAGCAAGGATTTCTGGGTGCAGGCTCCTGATTTCAGCTCCTGAACGCAGCTCCTGGGCTGCTGGACTGGTGTGCACAGGGGGGCTCTTGGCTGGGACAGTGCTGCCTGCCTCCAAGCCCAAATCTCCCCAGGAGGCAACACAACACAGCCCACCTGCCCACAGGGGAGGGACCCTCTCCTGCTGGGGTGTGACAGCTGAGGGTGCTTCAAGCCAGCACCAGGTAGGGGCACAAGGTCAACTCCCCTTCCAAGCTATGCCAACACACCCTGGGACATCCCCCAGGGGAGACGTACCTCTGCTCTGCTTCAGCCGCCGCGTAGCCACCTTCAGGTGCTTGGTCCTGCCCAGATCCTCCCCAAGGAGGTAGTACCAGCCGCTGATCTCCTGGGTGGGAATAGAGAAGCTTCTCAATGCAGGGACAGGCACCAGTGGCCCTATGTGTCTTTATGCCCCAGGTGGCACTGTAAAGCCCCCAGGCAGTGCCCACATTACCCACGCATGCTGACCCCATGGAGAGTCACTGAACCTGCTGAGGGCTGGAGAAATTCAGTCCCGTTTAACTCACTCTGGTAACCCACAGCCCCAAAAGGCTYCCGAGGTAGGAAGCACCCTGGGCCAGAGCACAGAGACTCCCCAGACACGCTCACACACTGAGGCACGGCCTAGAGCACCTCTCCGAGGAAACAGGAACTGCTAAACTCCTGTCCCACTGCAAGGAGGGACCAACCATCGCAACAGTAATGAGCTTCTAGGGTTTTAGAGGGAGATGGCAGGGCRCAGGAGACCAGCCAGTCTCCAGTAAAACCATCCCCATCAGGTTTGCAGCGGCTGACAGTCCCGCAAGGAGCACACAGCTCTGGCCTTACCRCCAAAGCAGGATGCTCAAACCAGCCTTCAGCAACACTGGGTGCTCCACAGTGGAGCTCCCTTCGCCCATGGCCCATTTCCACACGGCCAAGGCCACCTCAGCAGTCAAGGGGACAGAGCTGGCCTTGGCTTCCAGGATGCCTCCTGGGAAGGGAGGAATCGTCTCCCTTCCTGGGAGCTGCCRCTGCCTCCCATAGCTCCCCGGGCAGCTGGCAGCAGCCAGAGGGGCCAACTGTCCTGGACCAAGCCCAGGAGTCCAATGAGGTTGCAGGAATCACATTCCCACAGGAAAGAGGAAGGGGTCCATTTAAAGATGAGTGATTTAAATCCACAGTGGGGCATCCATGGAGCAGGTCCAGCTCATCTCAGCCCCAGCTAGAAGGGCCACGTGCTCCCAGCATCCTCCTTTCATCCCGTGAGGGTAGGGTGCCTTGGGGCTGTGCATGGGTGCAGCTACATACCCGGACACTCCTGCTTCTCTGCATGCAATCACAGCTTGTGAAAATCACTGCCAAAATTTGGCAAGGAGGGGACATCCTGGGGGGGAGTGGGGGGCAAACATGACCATCATGATCTTGTCTGGCCTGCTGCATGCAATGCAGAGGCGCTCCCTGGGGAGAGCTGCAGATTCGAGCTGATCCRTCTGATTATCTTCACTGTTATAAAACCTGCATCTCACTTCTTATCGGAATTTCAGAGGAGGCCATGCTCAACCTGTCTCTTGCCCTCTTCTCAGATAATCTCCACAAATAGCTCCTTTTTAACCTCTTGATAATGAGCAAATTTCCAGACCTCAAGYGCTATATTAACACTTTTATAAACCACTTCCAGATTTACCTAGATACTCTTAGATGCGCCAGCACCAGACTTGGGCTACAGCCAGGGATGAAATCACTCACCACTGGTGGCTAGGATGAAATGTGCCTGTGACCCTTTAACTGCCCAAGGCAGTTTTGGACCTTCCAGTGACACATCTGCTGCTGATGTGTCTCAGACACTGGCCTGGAGGCATCTCAGCCACGTCCCTGTATAGCAGTTCCTGCATTTCGGAAGATCGGCAGCAGTCATTTATAGTAGTAGCCTTGCAGGCTTCTTTAGGAAGGCAAATCCAGCTGATCTGAAAGTTGTATTACCAAGAAGCAGCCAGGCTGGGGCAGCAGCACTGTGACCAAATCTGCAGCAGTGGGGACACAGACTCTGGCACAGAGACCTCCTGGTAGCACCATGGCCTGAGGAATGGCCTGAGAGGGGACAATTTGCCCTCCCCACCACCTCCTCGGCTGGGGAAGCCCTGGTGAGCACAGGGCAAAAGGCAGAGCCCTTCTCCAAGGAAGCRAAACCCCACCATCGCATCAGCTCAGCCACCACCCAGAGGCCATGTGTCACATCTGACGGGTGCCAGCAGGCTGAACAAGGCTTGCCCCATCTCCTGACCCCACACARCCCCACTGTGAGCTGGGTAGGCAGGACTCACAGGAGGCTCCTCTCTGCCAGTCCAACCCCAATTGCTGCTACTGTCCTTATGTCCCCACAGGAGGGAGCAACAATCCCCTGGCCTCCCCATCCCTGCCTTCAGCAGTCACACTGACACCAGTCTCCCAGTGGTTATCAATGCTGGGGATGCAACCAGGGGCCTCCCTGGGCATCTTCAGAGCATTTGCTCCATAGCTAGAGAAGCCCTCTCCATCCCTRCTCCTGCCTTGTGCCCCAAAGGTGCATCGTGTCTGTCCACAGGCCTGAGAGGGTGAGCCCCAGTCCCAAACGCCACGCTCCGGCACAGAGGTACCTTGTCCAGCGTCAGGAGGGACTTCACGCCGAAGCTCATGCACCCGATCAGTTCGCTCTGACTGGAGGAGAGTGGGAGACAGTCAGYGTGCACTTGTTGAACTTGTTGATCAGCTCCCCACACGCACCCCTTCGTCAGGACCCTCACAAACATCCCTGCCAGGGCCTGGAACGGGCCTCCCTCCTTTCCATGCTTTGAGCAAGYGTGGTGGTACCATGGGCTTATCCACAGCTGCCTTGGGGCCGCCGCTCAGCTGCCACTGGGGCAAGGAGGAGCTGGACGGAAGCCTCCTATTCATCAAAACCTCCAACCTCCCAGAGTGCTAAAGACCCATGGGTGCCTGATGCTGGCAGAAGCTTGGCCAAGGAGGCAGAAGCCACTCACCTGAGCAGGCAGGACAGCCTGCAAAGTGCCAGACCCCTTGCTGCTGGGCTTTGTCCCTAATTGTTTTGCCCCAAGAAGAAGCAAAAGTCCTCAGTTCCCCACTCCCTTTCCCTTCATGTAGCAGCCAAGAGGGCAGAAAGGGGCCTGCCCGCTTTGCTGCGTGTTTGCACGTGCAAGACGTGAACTTGTAACGAGAAAGTCAGGCTGGGGGAAAATTTTCAATGTTGGTCAGGTTGAGGGCTACCGAGCAGCAGCAACACGGGCAGAGGGCAGCAAGAGCAGGATTTCTTCGCCAGCGTGCACGTGGCACAGTGCTTGCCCAACACAGGTTGCACGTGGCAGCCGTGAGGACAACCCCAGCCAGAGCCCCCAGCCAGCAAGCCGCAGTCCCCAGCCACACTGCCCTGCTCTCCCCGCCTCGCCGGCCCGCAGCCACTGCACACGGCAGCCCTGACGTCAGGGCCAGCCCTCGAGGGCCAGAGCCCTGGAGGAGCTCACGTGGGGTGGCCAGAGCAGATGGCAGGTTCGCTACCGCGCCAGCCCCRTTTTAAAGAGACCGTATCGCAGCCCAGCAGTCCCTTTACCTGGAATTTCTCTCTCGGTTCCAGACCGTGACCAGCAGGCGTTTTTGCTCGTCCTCCTCTTGCACTGGACTGGAACAAGCAGAGGGGACAGCCCGTGAGCACCGCGCTGCCCGGGAGCGCTCGGCCAGGGCTGCCCTCGTGGCCAGAGATCCCTCGCACTCCTCAGAGGCAGGTTTCCTCCTCCATGCAGCGCTGCAGCAACCACCCCAAACTGCAATCTTCTCAAACAAGTCGCTGTGCACTGATTTACTAAAATTAACGAAGCTACAAGCTCCACTCCGTGTTTCTTACATAACGAGGAGCTCTGCGCCTGTCCGACTGGAGTCACTGAACAGTGAGATGCTTTTTCCTGACAGGCGGCTGCCAAGGGATGTGACCTCCCTTGGGCAGGTGCTGGGGACACCRCTCAGGTGGTTTAAGGAGCAGAGTTGTGCAGGAAGACACACATCTGACATCAAAGGGCAAATGCAAGGAACAAGCTACARTTCATGCTCTGAAACAACCATCCTGTGCCAGACTAAATATTGCGTGAGGACGGAGGTCTGACACAGGCTGGTTTGCTAGCAATGACAAGCTTCACCAAAACGCTACATGCCGTACAGCTCCTTTACCATGCAGGGACATGCTGTAGCTGCGGGAAATCCTTTTACCTTCCTTGTTCATACCGATGCCCCGTATCACTGCAGGCGCAGGGTCTAGGAAACGGAGCGTGTTTGCCCAACTCCTACCCAGCAAGAAAGTCCAACCGTGCGGGAGCACCGCTGTCATGCTGTGTGCTGACAGCTTCGTGAACCTCGGCAAAGCTCTGCCCAAAAGTTCACGGCATTTCAGCTATAAGAAACAGCAGAATAATGTCTGTCACTCCTCATCTCAGCAGTGGAGCTGCTCATGCATGACGCGTGTTTGTTACAGATAATAATAATGCAAAAGCAAACACGGGGTCTTGGCTACGAGAGGGTTTGCCCCAGGCCAGCGGCCACACGGTTCCCCCGCCACTCCATGGGAACCACGATGGGCCAGAGCCGCCTCTGCCCCGTCATACTCACAAAAGAAAGTGCTCATGGAAGACAGGATTTTTGCTGTCTGGCACGGTCTTCGTCTTTTGCCTGCATTTCCAGTCAGCATCTGGCACGATCGACATCTTTATGTAGAGAAACAAGCAACGCGTTAGCCATCTCAGTGCAAACACAGCCGGCACACAGCTGCYAGCTCTGCCACCGCAGCGGCAGGAGACCGGCAGAGCCAGTTTTATGGATGGCTAAGCCTCAAAGATCCAGCTGAGTCTGTGCTAACGGGTGGTTTAGACCACTTTACCCTATGCATGTCTAGCCATTGAATTACAAAACTCTTCAGGAGGTGGGAGGTGAAAAGAGCAGGAGCTTCAACTGCAAGTCAGAAAATGAGGGGCTGATGCACACAAATGCTGCTGGCCGCTCTCGGACTCGCAGCCCCTCGCAGGGGAGATGCTCCCTGCGCACCGCGTGGAGACGGACAAGCAGAGGAGAGGACCCGGCTAGAGGCTCCGGCATTGGGCAAAAGACCAGCCATCTCCCCACATGCTGAGGTTGCTCAGCACAGGAGACCAAGGAGGAAAGGGAGGAGATGGGAGCCCAGAGCATGCTTGGTGGAGCCAGCCCCAAAACCCCAAGAGAACATGATGGTCCCCGAGCAGAGCCCCGGGAGAACCCACCTTCACGTAGGAGTCGCATGTCCGGTACTCCTTTCCCATCAGACCTTTTGCTTCCATGACTGGAAAGGAAATGAAACGGTTAAGCCCCAAACCGACAGGGAAGGCATCTTCCTACGCCACAGCGCAGCACTCTGCTCCGTGTGGTGCTCCCTCGTCACGGAGAACAGAGCTAGACCAGCCTCCCTCCCCGCAGGTCCCCACACGCCTCCCCTCCAGCCCGGTCTCGCCTGGCAGCCAGGCACAGCACCCAGGAACGGGTGAGGTTTTTAGGTCTATTTTTGCTTTAATAAACCCATGCTATAAATACTGGCGCCTGTGCGGGAAGTTGGAGGCAGATGCGCTTCAGCGTCCGGATGGCAAATTGCATTTCGTGTGCCTGACTTCACCCAGCTCCGGGCTCCCTGCCCTGCAGCCAAATGTATCATCAAGTTAAATATCAGTGGTCACATCCTGATCGCAGCCCCACCAGTAGGAAGGCGGCGTTGCCCTACTGCCGACAGCGGGAAACTCTGTGCTTCCCAGCTGTGTGGCTGGAGGCGATATCTGGGCAGCAGAAGAGCCCGGGGAGCCCAGGACGTGCTGTCAGAGGGAGGCTAAGCTCGTTCCTAACATGCCTGGCAAGGCAGCAGTGGCTTTGCCTTCACCRGGGAGAGATACATGTTCCTAATAAACACGTTCAGCCCAGTGGAAACTGCAGTGCAAAAGGGCAAATGGGCTCTGCAGGACCCTCTGGTGCTTCACAAAGCTGTTTGCAACGTTTCTCTGGGATGGGCTCCACCAAGAGCTACCTGCTCCTGCCAGACCTGCTTTTGCTTTAAAGACGTTGGGGTGGAGAGTGACAAGGTAAGGGGTCACCCAGTGTCCTCCTGCAGCCATCGAYTACCCTGAGCATCCATCGTGTGCGGGGGGGATGTCAGGTCCCAGACCGTGGGCCACACTCCTGCCCCTTTACTGGCCCATTTCCCTCTTCCAAGGTCTGCTTTTGGAGACAACATCCAGAACGAGACGCAGTGACTCGCACGCAGCTCACGCTGGGGCTGTCCCAGAGAGAGGGATTTGGGGTGAAGTCTGTGCCAGATCGCCAGAACCACTGCRCAACTCGGAGTAAGCCAAAAACACCTTTTCTGGCTCTTGTTTCCTTACAAACCTTGCCTGCGCAGCTGGAAACGGGCAGCAAGCTGTCATGGCTGCTGAGCAGAGAACGACCGGGGTCGAGCGTGGCTCAGGACACCCTCTGCACGCCTTACGTTACAGCCAGGCGGGGGGAGGCAAGACAGGAGGACAGCCTGGGAAAGCCCGGCAGCCCAGCTCATCCCACCGGGCTAGACCCACTCGGCCCGGCTGCCGCGCTCGGCCAATTTGGCGACAGGCGCCTTCCTCCAGCCRGTGATAGGAGCTGCCCTGCAAGAAGCCTTTTCTATCCCCCCGTCCTGCTGCGTGGGGCGCTGGGATGGGGGTGCCTTCCCTCTCCCTTGGGGGACGGACGCACAAGGCGCACTCGCAGCCTCGGCTCGCCGGCGGCCTCCTGCCTCCCTCCCGACCCRTAGGGCCGCAGGGGAGCTCCGCGTGCCGTCCCTGCCCCGCTCCGCGCAGCCCCGGGCAGACCAACAGGCGCTCATCCCCTCCTGCGAGCAGAGCTGCCGCTCCGGTTTCTCTCCGCAGCCCCATTTCCCCGCTCCCTGCCTGTCGCGAGCTTTCCCTCTCACTCCTGCGGAAACACAGTGCAAAGCCGGGGACAAAAGTGCCAAGCGTAAATATGGCAAACGGTCGGGAAGCTCGTTTCTGCTGCCCCCGCGCCATGTGTGCAGGGTCCTGTTCCCCCCTTACCGCAGGGCCCAAATCCAAGGCAGCGACGAGCCTGCTTCATTGCAGGGAGAGGATTTTTAATCTGATCCCTTCGAACCCTTGGCTTTTTCCTAGATTGTTTAACCACTTACTTATYGCAAAGTCCTGCCAAAGCCCTGGTAGAAAGAGCTCCGTGTCAGGAGACCCAAACGCACACACGCTTCACCGCGGGAGCCGGAGCGATGCTAACACACCCCACRAACGCCTCTGCACGGCTTTTTCCTAAGGGAAAAGCTAGTTCTGACGGACACGTTGGCATTTCTAACAGGTGCCCAGAAAGTCACGGTTCRGAGGGTCACTCAGACCTGCCTCGTGGCTGTGACGGAGCGGGGTTTTCCAGGTGCCATATCGCTCTCCGCAACGGTTAGGGCTGCAAATCCAGCCRAATCGTGTCGTGCGGCCACAAAAGCCGGGTCGCAAGCAGGCACCGGGGCACGGGCAGCCTCAGCGCCCCAGACCGGCACGGGGCCGGGCGCCCCGACGGACGAAGGGCCTGAGCCAAGGTGCGGGGCAGGCCGCGCTGCCCGYGGGAGCCGGGACAGGCCGCCCGCCGCCACGATGCTCAGCCTGCTCTGGACAGGCAGCCCGCCGGCGGGGAAGCCAGCTCTGCTTTCACGCTCCAGAGGGTTTGACAGAAACAACTGGAATTGAAACGATTTGAGAAATTATGCGGTAAGTGTAACGGGRGGGATCCACAAAGGGACAGGACAACAAGAGACAGGGTGGACGATGGTGAGAGCACAAGCAGAAGCCACCGTAGGGGACCCAGCTGGCAGAGGGGTAAAGAAAACCGGCTCCTGCAGGGCATGGAGGAGGAAGCAGCAGCACTGGGTACATGGTACATGCAGATCCCGTGCTCCCGTGTGGGCACCCAGCAGCGGTGGCTGGGTCTGAGCCCCCAGAGAAAGCAAGGAGTTCTCGGCAGGGATCTCCTTCTCCTAGTGCAACATACTGTGGCTTGAGGGACAGCAACCCCAGCGCGGACCAGGGGAAATACTTTTCTTGAAGAAGTATTTCCAGGGCCAAAAAAATGCAGTGTTTGGAAGTACCTGAACTATCTGAAAATCCCAGCAAAGTCTGGCAAATGGGTTTGGCCAAAAAAAAAGACCTTTCAAAATGGACAAAGTGTTTCATGGTTTCCTTCCCAAACAATGTTTCTGTCTTTTTTCTTTTCCTACAGAGTTTAAGAAAGAAGTTACATAATTGGACCACAAAACACTGTGGTCACCTGAAAATGAAGCTCTCCAGGAACTTCAGAGAACCCCYGTCATTCAGCTCTGCCGCAGAGTCGCTCCCGACAGCCACCACAAAACCTCCCCAAAGAGCTCAAAGGAAGGGCACTGGCAATGCTGTCCCCACCACTAACCCACCACAGCTCTGGGGCCATCTCGGTGTGCGCCGTGGGGCAATACTCACCGTGCAGCACCAGGACCCGGTCCCGCACCTCGATGGACAGCTTCAGCTGGCCTGAAAGCAAGGAGAAGAGAGACGGTGAGCGAGGCAGGGCTTGCACCTCATCCCCAGCACGCGGTGGCACAGGGACCCCACGGCACCTAGCCTTGTACAGGGCCAAACCCACCCTGCCTCCCCGCTCCTGGGCACGAGGGCATTGCTCAGGGAGCCAAGAGAAAAGAGGTGGGGAGGAAGCACCTTCTCCCACTACCAAGAAATGCTCATGCTTTCAGATGCAAAAACATTCCAGGAAAAACTGAATAGTGTTTTCTCAGCGCACAGTAAACTCCGCCGGCATGAGGTCCAAGCCCAGGAGGGAGACGGGGAGCACCAAGCTGGCAAAACAGTTGCTGCAAGATGAATTAGCCTCTTGCCAACGGGTGCAGCATGCTCAAGTCCTCCCCCCAGCCTGCCCCAGAACAGACCTGGCTTCCCCTTTGCCTCCCACCTGCACTCCCATGCAGGGAAGGGGCTGTCACCTCTGGAGAAGGTGACAACGGGCCAAGCTACAGACTGCCTGGATGAATGCCAAGGACAACGGGGGCTTTCAGTGGCAGGAACATGCCAGCGCCGGGTCAGCCAAGGCTGGCCCCACTCCGGGAGGCCGGGGCCGCAGCGCTAACCCGCTTTCGTCCCTCCGCTGCTGGGGACTTGTTCCACGCACGTCTCCTTCCTGCTTTCCCAGAAGCATGCCTCATCTGTCCAGACTGGTTTGGGAAACCAGTGGGAAAGCCTTGAAAATCCCTTCGCTGATCGTCATGTCCACAAACAGCTTGACCAGCACTATAAACCAGCAAGGACACAGTGACAAGGGCTAAGGCAAAACTGCTCGTAACACACCCAGTCCACCAGGAACACACGGAGAGATGGCCCTGGTAGGCTGAGTTTGCTGGCGATCCCAGGTACCTGCCTGTGGAGGACTCCATGCATGAGCAGACAATCACCTAAAACCAGGAGTCAGCACTTGGTTTAATCTCAGATTAAACAAGAATGGCTTAATTTATGGTTTCTGGCACCGAACAAATGTCAAGTGGCCAGCAAGGCCAGGAGCAGCCAAGCCCCTGGGGAAGAGCAAGGTTCCACCATCCCACGGCCCCTCCACTGCAGAGTCCAGGCCAGGCTTGGACTGGCCAGACCCCCAGCTCCCGGTGACGCAGCCAGGGCCAGACAACAACAGTGCCAAGAGCTTTTTGATTGAGAAGCCAGCAGCTGCGAGGTGTTGGGGGGCTTTCAGCTCCAGGCATCRCTGGCTCAGGTTGTCACAGCTAAGTTTCTCACAAACATGAGACCCCGTCCTGCGCCTCAGCCGTGGGAACAGCACGTCCGCAGGAGCACATGCAGYCTAGTAGTGATGGTGCTCAGACCTGGGATTGCCCCTCGACTCCGTGGCAGTGGKGTAAGACACTATTGCCTGGGCTCTCCAAGTGCTCACTCCATTCCCATAGAAGACCCTCGACCAGCACAGCCCAACCCAACTAGCAACGAGCACGGCCTCACCACCCCTCATCTCCCCTGGGTCGTTAGATGATGGCACGGGACAGCCTTGAGGAGCTACATGAACAAAACATGGCTTTGCAGCTGGTCTGGCCACAGAGCAGCAGGACCTTAGAATGGAGATCCCTGGCCCCCAACACACTGACTCACCCGCAGCCGTCTGCCAAGCTGGGAGGCAGGGCCTGCGCCTGCCTGCCCGGGGCACCCAGCTCCCGGCTGCCCAGGCACCCCAAGCCTTGCAGGGGACCCACCACCCAGCATCATCACAAGCAGAGTGAGGAGCACGGCAAAGAGATCAARCACAGGACAGCTCCAAGAGCCTGGAGGTCAGATGTGCCCACCACGACCCCAAAGCCACCGCAGTGTTTTCAATTCCAATCCTGTGTTTCCAAAAGCCGATCCTGGGCTGAGGGCCAGACTGGGAACTGCCTGGCAACAGGAACAGAATCAGACTGATCAAAACGTGGAAGCTAGAGGCACAGCCTGGACCGCCCGTGCCTACGCAACCCGCTAGATCCATCACAGCCCAGACTGAGTTTGTTGCAGGAGTCCCAGCCCATCCCAAGCACATGATGGTGCCTTGAAGAGGTGGGAAAGGGTGGGAAGAGGGAACAAGGGACAAGCCAGGCACCCATCAAGCACCTCCAGCTCTGGGTGACAAAAAGGAGAGAGGAAATCGCATTATGTCAGCCTGCACTTGTGCAAAAGCATGAAGAGAAGAGCAAGGGAGGAGACACTGCTTCCAATCCCAACCAGCAAGAGACAGGGCTGTCAGCTCCAGAACGGCTGTTACGGAAGAGCCGTTCACAACACTGCCTCCATTTACCCGCAAGCAGCAGAGGCTCTGCCCCAAGGTGGTACGTCACATTGGAAGCAGATCTGGGGCATGGACCTAGGAGTCCTAGCAAGGACTGTGCTGAAAGCTCAAAGGCTCCCACCTTTGCCGGGCAGCCGGGGCAAAGGGGTGGGCAAGCAGCCAGTGCTCCCCCGTGCATCGTGGGGCCGTGCAGGGGGGCCGCGATTCCCGGAGACCAGTGCCACCCTGCAGGGTAATGCCACACGGGTCAACTCGCAGGAAACGGCCATGTGACAGCAGCCCATTCCTCGCCAGACGGAAACGCAGAGGCCCAGCAAGATGAAAGGAGCTGATGGCAGGAAGAAAAAGCCTTCAGTGCAGCAGGAGTGAGGTCGGAGAGGTTTGCAGGGCTGCTCCTGGCAGGAAAGGCCATGCCTATCCTTAGCATCAACAGGGCAAGAGAGCAGATCTCGGTGAGCGCACAGGGGGGTCCACTTCCCACCACAGCCCCCCCCCMCCCAGGGCAGAGAATAAACCAGAAGAGCAAGAGAACTCAAAGTGCCAAGATCTGAGGTGAGAGAGAGAAGCATCCCAAAGAAGCCTTTGGCTGGTGGCAGGCAAGTAACCCCCTGCAAACGCTGTGGCCACAGCTGCAGAAGGCTACACAGCTCACAGCCCTCTCCACCTACAGGTGATGGGCTTCAGCAGAGCCGAGAATGAAATCCAGCTCTTGCACAGCTCCAAACCCAACCTGCAGTTCCCACCGCTTTGCAGAATGCCCATGCCAGATCCTCGGGTTCCCAGCTCTTATCTGGAAGTGCAACTTGTGCTTTTTGGCACTGCCTGGACCTGTCTGCAGGCAGCTGATTCCCAGCAGTGAAGAGCCAAGCGGTCACAGCCCCTGCTCCAGAGGCCAGCGCCTGGGAGGGCCGCACACGCAACCCCCTGCTCAGCCAGGCTGTGGGTCCTTGGACAGAAGCTCTGCTCTGCCAGTTAAGTTACAGTTATAGTTACATATCTACACTTCTAGGCACTCACGACCCTCCATCAGCCCTAAAATCTACCCACAACATTCAGACTGGCAAAAAGACTCGGCCAACGGCGGTTCCCAGAGTCTAAGTGAAAAGCTGCTGGGGTGCAGAGTGGGCTGCACCGGGCCGGCAGCCCCCGGCTCGCTGGCCCTGCTCGGGCATGGAGGACTCTGCCCCTCCGAACGCCTTCCCAGGAGGGTTTCCTGGGAAACACCRCCTGGCCACGTGCCAGCCTGAACACCGGGGGCAGATTTGAGAAGCGATGCAGAGCCTGAGATCTGTGCAATTGTTTTGGAGCAACCCAAAACCAGACGTCCCCAAATGCTACTAGCGAATGTAAAATATCACTGTGTAGTAGGCACAGTGCAAAGCTGTATACCCCACTTTCACTTTTTTCCAACTTACAAAAACCAACAAAAAGCAAACTAAATACATTTGTACACATCATCTACAAACATCTAAAGGTTGTTTCAAATTCAAAAACAACGCCGCATTTTGCAAAAGACACASCCAAGGACTTGGGTTTGCTGAGGAGGATTTCCTATGGGATTGTTCAACCTGAAACAATTCAAAGAACTCGCATCTCATTTTTCACCCCCTAAAAGCTTTGACGAAAGATTTTTTCAAAGCTCTCYCCAGCTCACACGTGTGTCCATGTGTGCATCCATGTGTACGTGTGCAGATGCATGTGGTTATGTGCATGCATACGCGCGCAAATGAGAAAGAGGGGATAAAGCCGAGAGCCAGACTCCCTCAGGTGGGGTAAAAGCAGGGCAGCTCTATCGAGGCCCAAATCGATTTACAACAGTGAGAATATCGCCCCCAGTTTTATCGTGCCACCAGAGTCACCCCAGCCTTTTGAAMCCAGGCTTTAACCCTTCTGCTATCTTCAGATCTCTGATGCTGTGGGAACAACCTCCTTGTTCCACTATTAGCATTTAACAACCATTACAGCACGAAAGCAAAATGCTCCGGTCTAACCAAGCATGACGAGGAGTCAGGCCAGTAATGAATGGGCCCCAGGGAGGAGAAAGGAAGCTTTTGTGCTGGGTAATTCGGGGGGAGGAAGCTCCTACGATCAACCCCGGCCTGGGAGCGGCTGGGGCCGCTCAGCTCCCCAGGCAGCACATGGGATCAAGGCTTCTGCCTAGCAAGCGCCGGCCGAGCGACCGTGGCCTCACGCATCACGTATATTTTTGCTTTTGGGGGTTTTAGCTGTGCGGTGCCCGCRGTCCCTCCGTGGCAGGCTACATCAACCCCAAACAAAAGAGGGCAGGGAGAAAACGGGAAGTTTTGCCTTTTTCAGAAGCACCAAAGACTGGCACCCAGGAGAAGTGGATTTGGGAATATCTGTGCCCCCCCATGCACACTGCAGGGAAAAAGTCTTCTGCTTCCCACGAGGAACAGATGACGATTCTYTCTTAATGCCCTTGCAACAGACTCTCCCAAGCATCTGCAAAGCACATGAAGGGTTAAAAGCTACTGCACCCCCCCCCAGCACACCCCAGCCAGGCTGCCGGACCCCAAAGGGGTCCCGGCACGCTCAGGTCGGGGCTGCGCTCCTTGGCTTTGCAGCGATTCAAACATTTTTCCGGGGCCGGGAGCAGAGAGTGAAGCTGTTGTCAGAAGGGCCCAGTCCAGCCCGAGCTGGTGGAGRGGATTTCCTAAGCAACCTTCTGCCCTTGGACAGGGCTGCTCAGCGGCAGCGGTCATGTTTTCTCAGGTAAGTGGAGCACTAGGCTTCTTCCAGATCCGGGCGGGCAGAAACACAACCCCCTCGTGCTCTGAGCACGGAGAAGAGCCGGCTTTATTTAGATCATTCAGCCTAGCAGGACAAGCTTCTAGGCTGCACTCCCACCCTCGCCTTCCAAAAGCGGAGGGTCAGAGAAACATCGTCCCCAGGTTTGCCCCCTTCGATGAAGTCCTAAGATGAATCAAGAGCAACATCTACGGCGGAGAGGCACTAGCACTTCCCCAGCACGGCTTGTCCAGGTCACCCGCGTTCAATAAAAATGAACATAAATGAAAACAGGTACAGAGAARGGCCAAAGGGAGATGAAGCAGCAGACAGCCCGTCTCACAACAGCACCCACGTGCCCAAACCTTTGCGTTAACATCACCMAGTCCCTCCAGGCGCTCCTTTTGTTGGAGCAGCGCTGGGTCCGACAGCAGGAGCTGTGCTGGCAYGGCACCGGGCCCCCGGAGGGCTCAGCAGAACGGCAGCCAAGAGGGCACCCAGGCCCCATCCACCCGGACCCCACAGGGCTAGGGGAGAGAGAGGCGATTTAAGCTGAGGAACGAGGCTGGCACAAGGAGACCAAGGATAAACCGGGGATTAACAAGCACAAGCTGGTAATCAAACAGGTTCCCACCCATGACAGCACATTTGCTGGGCTAAGGGATGGGATGCACGAATGGCGTCTGCTGGGACCAGACTCAGCAGGCAGGAAAATCTCTTCCCAGCTGATGACCTTACGGCAGATAAAAACTTGGGTTTCTGCTCCTTAAAATGCTTTTCTGTTTCTTTGTGGAAAACACAGGCTTTGCGTAGGCCAGGGCAGCCAAGCACCACTGGTGCACGCAGCAGGGTGTTTCTATGCCAAAAGGGGAGCGCTTYGCAGAGGACATTAGTGCTGGATAACGGCCCGGGTGGGGGGTCCCCAGGGGCACAAGGCAGGGCACCTTGAGCAGATCAGCATCTACAACTGCTTGTCACTCCTGACCTCAGACCCTGGCACCAGCTGGTCTGAAGGCCCTCTCCTTGGTCACCCATACCGAGACGCCTGTGCYGGCCTTGCCATGCCACTGCTCCCCTGCTCAGAGGATGCAAAGCCACATCTCACCGGTGATGGACAGCCAACGATGGAAGTGGTTGCTGCAGAGAGGACGTGTGGCTCGTGTTTGGTTAYAGATGCAAGAGGCATTGCAAAACTCACATTATTTGGCACACAAAGTCCTGGAGATAAAGATGGGAAGATTTTAGCTTCCAGGCTAGCCTGAGAAGTTGGACACTAGAGGGCCAACAACAAAGACCAAGCAGCATTAGCAGTCTTTAACTGCCTTGGGCTGCAGTTAGGCCTGACTCACACTGTGCCAACCCTGCACAACACAATCTCTTGTCCCCTCCTGGTCTGGGCTGGGCCTGGCAAGGAGGGACCATCGCGGGAAGCTGGAAAGAGCAGMGTCCCCGGCTGCCCAGGGCAGGGATGCCCCGCTCCACTCACATAACCCCTCTCTGCTCCCAGCAACCTCTATAACAGAGATGGTGCATGACTTTCTGCACTGCTCATCCCCCAAAACGGGAAAAAGCTTTGAAAGAAAACTCTGCTTCTTTTGAAGGAGCTCAGAGCTACCAGTGCCGAGTGCAGCCTCAAGGAAGGGCACCCAGCTCCCCCCGGTGCAAGACAGATGCTGACACAACCGTGATGGCCATCGCACACCTCCGGTCTGCGCAGCCTGGCTTGGCAGCGCTACGCAAAACYGCCAGCAACGCGGGAACCGCCTGGCTCCTCCTGGTGCCACTCACAGGCAGGATGGGCACGTTTGGGGCGCTCTGGGGACCCCAGGGCAATATCTGGCCCAACGCTGGGGTACCCCTGACCATGCCCACGATGCCACCTTGCCCTCAGGGCYACACAACGCCAGCCCAGTGCTGATCCCCTCCGTGCTGCCCTCACCCACCCAAGACAAGGTGAAAAGCCTACAGGCTCCTTGCTCAGACCCGGGGCAGAGCAGAGACCGAGGAAGGGAAAGTCCTGCCCAGAAGCCAATGGTCCCCCAAGCAGGACCTGCTGGGGAATAAAAATGAGCCCATGTGCCCAGTGGTCCAAAAGAGCAGAGACGTCACCCTGTACCTGGATAACACCTCTCCCCACAACAGTGCTGCTGGCCCCGATCCCAAGGGACGGCGCTACAGCAGCATAAGCGAAGGCCACCACGTTTGCTGCCAAATTCACCTGCTCGCAGGATGGGCGTATGGGCTCGTGGCCACTGCTGGTCTGGCTCCAGCTCACAGAGCCAAGCCACCATGGCCCACGGGCTTCCYGCAGCTCCCCGGCAAGGCCGAGGCATCCACAAAAAAGCCCACGAGGAGCAGAGAAGGAAAGAGCGGGGGCCGCGGTGCTGGCCAGCCCTACAGAGCAATCCCAGCTCGTGCCCATCCCGGGGGCAAAGCAACCTGCACGTCCAGCGCCCGAGCGACCGCCACGGCACGTCTCGGTGGCTCTGGTTTCAGGGCGCTCTCCGGCTCGCCTGCCTGCCCGAGCCGCGTATTATTCCAGCTCAGCCAGGCAGAAGCGAGCAGGCTGCCGCTCAGCGAAAACGCCTTCGGCTCGCAGCGCCGTCGCTTCGGCCCGCAACATGCCGGCGGGCACCCCGCKCACCCCGTGCCGCCCGCAGCCCCAGGCCCCCCGCTTACCGAAGGTGGTGAGGTAGAAAGAAGCCCCCAGCGGGTGAGCCTGACGGGTGCAGAGCGAGACTCTGTGCACGCTGCCGGCCTCCATGGCAGGGCAGCGCTAATTAAGCGGTAATTGGAGTCCTCCCTGCCCGGCCCCGGGGAAGCCGAGCAGCCGTTGAAGCCGGCAGGCCGTGAGTGACAGGCAGCCGGCGCAGCCGGGTTTCCAAGGGCCGYGCGTCCAACGGCCGCACGTTCGAACGGCGCGGCTCCCATTGGCCCCGCGGATTTGAACGGCGACCGCACCTGCCTGAGCAAACAGGCCTGGCCCCGCGCGCCACCGCCGTCGCCACGCGCGGGGACGCGGCCGGCGCTCTGCCCTCCCCTGCAGCCACCCTGCCCCGCGGGCCGCGCCGTCTCCCTGCCGCCCGGCTCCTGCGCGGGGAACGAGCTCCCAGGGAAGGGGSCAAACCTTGCGACGGTCCCTCTCCTCCGCAGATGTGCCGGTGTGYGAGTAATTCCCACGACCGTTAGAGCCGTGAGGTTTGCTAGCGCGCGCAAGGGCTCCGCGTGCGCTCAGCCGCCCRGGGACCCGTTCCACCAGCACAACAGGGGACAGCAGCATTTACAGCTATTGGGGGAAATTATCACAGGCAAGGAAAGGGGGCAGGATTATTCGGCGGAGCACGAGCCAAAGAGGGAAGGGGCGGCAGGGCGCATTACTGCTCGGCTGACACGGGACAAGGGAAGAGGCAAACAGCCTGGCGGTGTCGCAGGGGGCCGCTCCGCAAGCCCCCGCAGCAGCCCTTCCTCTCCCTCAGGAGCCAGCGAGGCGCCCACCAGCTCCGGACACTGGGTCGCAGCTTACCAGGAGGCATCCGGAAGCAAGCACAAGCTCTAGGGAACACAGAGGAAAGAGATGGAGCGTGTTTCTCCAGGATAACAAACCAAAGGGTTGCAGCCCTATAAAAGGGGAGAGGCTGCTGCAAAGGGGAGGAAATCGAGCTGTTCRCCCTTCCCCTGGCAGTGGAGGAGCGAACCCACGCTCAAAGCTCAGAGATGCTCAACTGTTCCCGCAGATCTGGCCTTTCTCCCAGGAAAAAAAATCCAGACTAGATCCACAGCCCTGTCCACCGCTGCCGCATAGCAGGAAGGCCGAGCCATGATGTTAGGGTGTTTCGGGGGCTCTGCAGCCAGGGGCAGGCCACCCCYGCGGCCAGCAACACCTGCTCCATCGCTCCCCTCGAAAGGGAAAGAGGCCACGCGCAGCAAGAGCTGGGCTGCAGCGTGTCCCTGAAGCGAGCGCAGTCGCAGGCAGCCCTGACGCCATCGCTCCCCGCTGCCGCTCACATCACACCCAGCGCAAATTCACAGGCACCTGGAGCCTAATCCCCCAAACCAGGGATGCCAGGTCCCACCGGGAACGAGTTCCTGCRTAAGCCAAGCCCAGCAGAGGCAAAGAGCCGTCCCAACAGCCACAGCAGAGCTATGCGCGCAGCAGAAGGGGTTTTGCCGTTGACCCCTGGCCATGGTGAAGTCGGAGGAGGMTGGGTGCTGCCAGGGCGAGAGCGTCTCTGCTCCACACCAGCTGCCGGAGGGGTAAATGCCACAAGGGTGTCTGCTCATACGTGCTACGCACAGGACATGTGTAAGGGGCCTGTGCTGAGCCCCATGAGGATTTTCGGGGTATGAACAGCGGAGCCACAGGTGCCACTGCCCTGGGTCCAAGCAGAGGAGGGCGACAGGAGAAGAACTCAGCCCCAAGAGGTGAAGGTTGGAGAGAGACAAGGCAGCCAGCACGGGGTCTCAGCAGCACGYGCTGCCTTGCCGCTAGCTGAAGTGATTATTAATACACTGGGCATCACAGGGGTGGAAGAGAACAAAACCTCCTGCAAACTGCAGGGTGCTGCCTGTCACCCCTCCCCACAGTCACCCCTCTGCACGCTCCTGGCCCGGGCTGGCCCGGGGGTCGCCCACAGCCCCACTCGCACACCCATCCCCGCTTACCTTTCCCTTTCACTCGCGCGTGGCTGATCTTCCTCCTGCTCACCAGCRGCCTCCTCTGCTTCTGCAGGGAGGATTGCAGAGCTCCGCATCGCCCCTTCGGCGGGGAGGACACCCGCTCCGGCTCCAGCGACCAGGGACTCTGCCCTGTGCCTGCCAGAGAAAAGAAGAGCTGAGAACAGAGGAAGATGGATGTGGAAGGACAGGTTGCTGGGACGCAGGGGACATCGCAGGCTCTCTGGCACCCTCGGTTCTAGCTGCCTCGTGGGTACTGCCCCCACCCTGCCCCCAGCCTTCCCCGGGGCACCACGCCGCCAAGTCTCCTGCACTGAGCTTTCTCTGGCCAGCTCGGTACAAACGTGGCACGTGCTGGCAGCCTGGCACACCTCCACCACGCCACAACCCTGCTGCGCGGAGAAAGGAGAGGAGCGACAGCACCCGCTACAGCCAGCGTCACGCCGGAACGGGGACTCGTGTCCGGACGGGGTCACAGCTGTCTCAGCTGCAGCCTCTGCTGTGGCCCTTTGCATGCCGTGCACCAAGCGCATCCCAGAAGCTCAGCCCAAGCATGGTTTATCTTTGATTATATCCCTTTAAAGCAGGCTAGCAGCCCTGCRGGGGCTTCGCTAGCACCCAAGCTGTCCCAGGCTCTGGAGACGCTGCCCTGCCGGTGTCGGGTGTTGGAGAGGTCCTGCAAGGCTCTCGCTTGGATTCGGCACCCGGCCCACGACCTGCCGAAGCACCCGGGCTCAGAGAGGAGGAATCGGATGGTTTCCTCGTGGCCAGCACCCGGCAGAGGGCACACCGCCCCCAGCCTGCCCTCCTCGCTCACGGCCTCACACCACCATCCCTGCACGGACCATCGCACAACCTGCCGTGGGAAAACGCCAGCAGAAGGAACAGGGAGGGCAGGAATGAGGGATGCTCTCTGGCCAGCCCAATTCATCGTGGCCAAGAGACACCTATTGTACCGCTGCCGTAAATCACATCCCTTTGGGCGCCGGGAGGAGAGACACATAACGACACGTTATTCTCCGAAGGTCTCCAGACAAAGAGCTCGGCTCCGTTCGGGCTGCCCGCCTCCGCGGCGCTCGGCCTTACCCTTGGCAACCGGCAGGAGCCCCGAGGAGATCCCTGGCCAAGCAGCCAGCTAATGCCACCCGTTGCTTTTCTTGCCTCCCAGGACTTTCTGCTGACACATCCCACGCAAAACTCCTTCCCCACGGTGAGAAGGGGCCGGAGTTGAGTCTACACAGGCTGCACGAGAGTCACCTTCCTGCTCTGGGAACCATCTCCATCCCCATCAACGCGGCATTGCTGGAGACTCCTGCACCCGGAGGACGGCGCAGCCCAGGGGAAGGGGCGCCAGGCACCRGCCACAGGCAAGAGCTGTCAGGAGGGGAGGCTGCCGGCAGGACTCGGGGCCTGGGCAGCCCTCCTGCCGCTTGGCCTTTCAGCAGCAACATCTGGGAGCCCAGCGTCTGCCCCCGTCACCTCCAGCTGCAGGGACCCGAGCCCAGGGTGGGCTGCAGAGGGAGCCCCTACCAAAGCCAGGATTCATTCGTTAGTGGCTGCTTGTTCGTTTAGCAACGGAGTGGTCTTTGCAGCTCTAATTAAAATGCAGGGGACAGCTCTCAGCAGCTCCGGCCTGTCTGTCCCTTCCTGTGATCCTGCTGGATTTGAGTGCAGGGGAAAGATGGATCCCCTCTTCCCAGCGAGGCTGACACTGTCAGAGCCTGGGAGGGGAGCAGGAGATGCAGATGCCTGGTGACAGCGGTCCAGACTACAGAAACAGCCAGCAACTAAACGCTCTTGGTGGCAATCTGGCTGCCACATGGTCCCATAGCTCCCAGTGCTGCAGCAGGTCCAGCTTCAGCCCCAAAAAGCTTATCTGAGTTGTAACAAGCCGAAACTTGGAGATGTCACATCCTCCAACAGGTCTGCTCATGGGCAGAGGAGCCCTGGACACAGCCAGGTCCTGCTCATGGAGCCAGGGAAGGGATGAACTCCTTCATGCCTCGCAGGCAGCAGTGCCGGAGGACTCGGGAGAGGATCTGAATCATGTGTGTTTTATGTTACAGAATATCACAGGAGCTCTCCCACTCTTCCAGCCGGGGGAATCTGGGGACTCTCCATCATCCCAGCCCCGGGCTCTGCGGAGCAACCTCACGGAGGCTCCAAACACCTTTCTTACAGCTGTGTCTAACAGCAAGATCGCAGATGGAGGTCCTCCAAAGAGATGCCCCTGCCTTGGGTCACAGTCAGTGCTACCGTCACCCCGTGCAGAAGGGTTGAGGAAGGGTCCTGCTGCCGTCCCCCCATCACCGCATCCCCCAGAAGCTGTCAGAGCATCACACACACCAGATCACAGGCAAATGGCATCAAAGCCCCATCCATGGCTATCAGGAGCCGGCACACACATGGGACAGGCACTACTTGGGGACACAGAGCAATTTCTAAGTGAAATCAGCACTTCAAAACATCCCTCCCTTCCGGCTTTTGAAAAACTCTTCCCCTCATTTTGTTCAGCTGAATCCGTTTGCTGACATTCCTAGTGATCTCCATCTCCCACCCATCAAACTAAGGGTTTGCCCCAGCAAATTTACTAGCACCTGGAAAAATAAAATAATAATAAAATATCCAGCCTGGGATCACATGTTTCAGTACGCAGCATCCCGAGCTATCGATGACCAGCACAACACATCCCGACCCACGGGATGTTCAACACCAAGCAGTCCTACCAGGGCAGCAAGCAAGGGAGCCACTCTGCGGTCCCACACATCCCAAATGTCTTTCGGCATGGGCAGACTGTGTACCTGGATGAAAGGCCCTGTCCTTGCCTCCTTCACAGCATGTCCCCATGGCGGCAACCAGACCACAGCCTGGATTGCTCCTCTGGTGCTGCCAAGCCTGCAGCTCTCCCCGGCACACCGCCACACACCCAGCAAGCGGCAAGATGCGTCTCACATGCCACCCCTGTCTCCTAGGAACTCCTCCGGCTTGCACAAAGCCTCCCCTCGCCATTTCTTTATTGCAAAACAGTTTTAAGAGGAGAAAGGAGGGACGAATGCCACAGTTACAAAAAGTACTGTCTCTTCAAAGCAGCCAGTCCCACAGGTTTGGGTGAGGGAATCCCGTTAGAAAGGGCTTTTGCCCCATTAAAAAATAATAGAAAAGGTAAAGAGTTTCTGGGATTCTGGGGATCCAAGGCCACGGGAGTCCCAYGCACCCTCCTCCCAGAGAGCTCGGAGATCACCAGCTGTGAAAATCAGCCCTAGCTCTCAAACGCAGCAGGCTCCAGCCCTCCCTGCCCCGCAGCACAAGGCGCCGGTGGAGAGCCCCGAGGCCTGCCACCAGCAAYGCGAGCCTGCAGGCAGCTGGGCATCTCCGACACCCCGTGAAGGGTGTGCAGGAGATACGGTCCTTCACCACCTCCAAGTGCCAGGATCTGGTTCAGTGGTGATAACTGGGCACCTGCACAGTTGTAATTCATCCTTCACCCAGGAGACAGAGCAGTACTGCAAACTAAGAGGAAAGATCACCCAAGCACTCACGCGTCAGCCCTGGCTCTCCCAGCTGCTCCATGAGTCCCACACGCAGGATGGTCACTCGCTCCGGCAATGTCCAAGCACCGGCGTCCTGYGCTCACGCCTTTGACCTTGACACCACGGAAGAAGAGGCACAAAACCTGGTATATAAATGCCCCAAAAGAGCAGAGCTCCAGTACTAGAAGGTTATAAATTAAATTGCGTGCCCAGAGGAGACGGTGGAGYTGCACGCGCAGCAGCCCCTCTCTCTGCAGGCTCCCAACAGCAAGGTTGAGACTCTTCAGCTTCCCTCTTAACATTTAATCTCCTGGGGACTGACCTTAACCTGCAGTTTCTACTTGAGTCTCCAGCAGACTGCACACTCAGCCGGTTGGCTTGGGAGTTAATGACTTTCTTTTAAAATTTAACACAGTTCTGCGTTACAGATTTCAGTTTGCCAGCATTAGGATCTGCCTTTGGCTGGGTATTCAAATCCAAACACGCGTGCTTAGACAGTTAGTCCAAGCAAAAGGACACAAAACCACAAGGCTGAAGCTTGCTTCGACTAGAAACTAAATCAGGTTGTACTGACTGGGAAAAACTACCTCGCTTCCCAAATGAAAAGTGGATTTTTAGGAAGAGAATAGGTTTGGGCTATTTTGGGCAATCCTGTGGGCAGATTTATTATTAGCAAAGTCTGCCGCACGGGGCAGACACAGAAAAACTCAGCACTTTGCCAGCAGTGAGATTGCTGCAGCTTCTCCCCTSGAGTCAACAGCGAGCATCGCTGGTACTGGGCACAGGTGGGGTGCTCCTGCCCCCAGCACCACCTCTGTGACAAGCACAGCTGAATTCATCCCTGAAAAAGCCAAGGAGGAATCCAGCAGAGCCACAGGCTGGCTGACGACTAAATCTCTTTCCCACTTGGGACCCTGGAAAGGTTTCCCCTGCTGCAAGGGCCTCTTCAGAAACCTCATACCCGTTCAGATCCCAGAGCCCGCGCGTCCCGCTGAAGCCCAAATCCCCGTGCCAGGCGCAGCACCCGCCGCAGCATCCCCACCGTGCCCCGGYGCGATCCTCGCTGCCGCTTTGCCAAATCACAGCCCCGTCTGCTCGCACCGCAGGCAGGTTTGCAAGGCAGATGCATCCCGGGCTCCAAGCACCTGCAAAACTGCATCTCGCAGCAGGATGCCAACCCTGTGCAAGAGTTTAAACTGACGTTGATCCAACGTTAACAAATTCCTCGTGAGCTGCTCTTGCCCACTGCCCAAACACACACGCTGCCCTTTCCCTCTGCAGCATTTCCCATCCAGCAAGGGGTATCCATCTCCCAAATCAAATTACAGCCGGCTCAGGACATCCAAGCCTGGAGCATCCCAGCAGCGACAGTCACCTCCCAGCTGCTGCGGTTCTGCACCCTCCACCGTCCTCCTCCAACAGCAATTTACAGCTCTATAATCTTTTATAAACCAGCATGCAAAGGTCCAAGCAAGACAGGTAACACCCACCTCCCTCACAGCCCCTCTCCATGAGCAATATTCAGCAGCAACACTTGACGCTCACCTGCAAACAGCCAAGTCCAGGCAGCTCCCAGCCTTGGGAACTGCCCTTTCCAAGGAGCTCTTGCCAGCATAAAGCTACGGGGCGCTTCTCGTAGACGGAGATAAATATACTCTCCTGCTTCAAACCACGTTGGGTAGGTGTCCAGAGCCTTTGAAGGGGTGAGGGAGGAGACCACAAGGGCCCCACTTCCAAGTTGGGATAAATCCTCCCTTCACTGCAATCGTTTTGGGGGTAGCCAGAGAGTAAAATCTCCCTGCCAGGAACGTTGTGCTCTGGAGACCTCAGACATTCGCCTTCCCCATCACGCGCAGCATTGCCAGRGCACCCAGGCTGCCCCAGAGAGGAGGTCCAGCCAGGGAAGGAAGCAACTTTCCTAGGACACAACCCTACAAACGCAGGCTCTGSGGGTGATGGATCCCGAACACCAGGACRGAGGCACTGTTCAGAGCAGCATACAGATTAATGGGAATCGTGAATGCCTGGAAAGGGGAGAGAGGAGAGGAGAGAAGAGGAGAAGAGAGGAGAGGAGAGGAGAAGGCCTGAAGAGGAAAAGATCAAGTTCTGCCTAAACACGAGGCTGCACAGGAGGCTTCGGGGCCAGCGGACCCCTCCACTGGGTGCAGCACAGCCTGGCTGCATCACGCACGGGCAGCACCTGGGGCTTGGGGATGCCAATTCCCCAGACAAGGTGAAGGACGCCAAGGCAAGCGTGTTTCCCCCTTTCTCGGCATACGGAAGGGAGGTCCCCGATGACAGTACTGCCAGGAAAAGCCTGAGGACTCACGCTCCAAAACAGTCACAAGAGAAACAGGCTCCCGGTCCCCGCACTAAGCRTAGCCTTCGCCTGTTCCTCTGGAGCAGCCCTCAGAGCTGGCACTGCCTTCCCGGCTGGAGCCGGGTCCCACGCCGCAGGACAGCACTGCCTACAGCACAAGGTCCCCTTTGGGGATTTGCCTGTTCTCATCTGCTGAAATCATTCTCTATAAATTAAATAAATCTAAGACGCATCCTCTGGGCAAGGTTATATCCAGGACAGTGGTCACATACAGGTGCTTGGAAATCAGAAGAAATGCTGTTCTGCAGCTGAGAGAGCTGAGAGCATTCTTGCAGGCAAAAGCCAAGAAATATCATATAAAATAGGAAGTGATAATAAAGGGACTGAGAGCACTAATGATTGGGGGGCCTGGAAAACCCCCCAGCAGTTCAGAAGGCATGTGGAAAAAACAGAGGGAATCAGAAAGCATTATCTGGTGAGAAACATGTTTTAAAAGCAAATGTTTGAATACTTCAGGCCAAGAGATAGAGCATAAACGATAAACAACAGAAGGGAAAGCAGACAGACAAGGGGACAAACTCGGGGATAGGCGCTGCTTCTACAAAATTCAGGCTGGAAATTATTATTCTCACTGCTAAAAAAGTGGAGAAAACTTCCACAGYGAAGGTAAACCAACCTTTAAATTTAGATTGGACTTCTCCCTACCAGAGTGGAGAGAGCCAGGCGCAAAGCAGGATCCCTAGGGCAGGGCTCTGGGTGCAGCTGCAGGTCTGCGATCAGTCAGGCAGCAGGGCAGAGGAATCAGGGTGCCCCAAGAGATCTGCCAAGAGTACGGCTCTTGGGCRCACCTGCATGCTGGAGAGCCAAGCAGAGACAGGGAATGACAGACCCACTCTGTCTCCCTGGATTCCAGGATGCCTTGAGAGCTCGAAATAATACATTTCGCCTCTGTCCTTCGGAAAACTCCAGGCACTGCYACCACAAACCCCTTTCACTCTGCTGCCTTCAGCTACAAGGAGGGCAGGAGCCCCAGGCTCCACGTCCACGTCCCGCCTGCTCAGTCTCCATGCTGTAGGCAAAGAAGTTCTGCCAGCGGGACCTCCCGTGTGCCCAGGAGGCAGCCTGGCTCCTCTCGCAGCAGCACCTGTGGCCGAGGCTTGCTCCCACACGTTCCCGTTTGGAGCGGCCTCTGCTCAGCCCCTCTCATTGCCCCGGCCTGCTGTGCCAGCCTGCCCTATGGAGTTGGTGGGTAAGTGCCTTTTCCTTGCYGCAGGATATTAAGGTAGCTATGGCCAGGCCGTGGTGTGTATTCGAGTTGCTCTATAGACTAGCTCCTCTCTGGAAGCCAATGCGCAGCACAGAAACAGGTGGGAGAGTGAGAAGCTCTTCTTTTATTTTCAGATCTCAGAGATTTTTACCTGTCCTGAACRTTTAGAGACTGTAGAAAGTGCCCAGCTGCTTCCCTCACCTGCCCTGTGGCTGGCAAGGGAAACACGGTGGAGGGGGCCCCAAACACAGGTGAGACAGGAGCTGAGATAGGAGCGGGCCAGTGCCAGGACAGGTTCCCTCAGCCGTTGTTTGATGAAGGCTTAACAGATAAGACTGTCTTGACTGCTGAGCCCTTCAAAGGCAGGGGATGTTCTCTCTGAAGAAACCTCATTAGAGTCCTCCTGTAGGCAAGGAGAAGGAGGAGGCGGTGGTGGCGGTGGTTTGTAGGAAGGGTCATCTTCAAATTCCTCTTTGGCTAGTGGAACTGCTCTGCCCGGATACTGGACTTCCTGGATGTAGCACAGTGCCMATGTACCATCCTCCCTGCTCACAGCGCGCCTGGAGTATATGTTGTCCCAGCTCCCTTTTCTTGTCAAAGGCTGCTTGTGCTCTTCAACACCTGGCCAGAGGATAAAAGAAGAGGACGTGACATGGGACCAGCATTGCCCCGAAGTGCTTCAGTCCGCTGTGTTCAATCAGACAGAACAAGAAAATGTCCCCAGAGCACAGAACATGAGACTGAAACCATGATGGATGGGCTTCTTCTCACCTGTCCTGGGCTCTCAAAGGCAGGTCTGAGTTAGTGGCTACACTAGCTCCTTGCACCAACTACCAAGGACCCTGGATGATTATCATGGATGCTCCAGCTTTAGATCCTTGATATTTCATGATATAAGCCCTATTTCTCAAGAAAAGAATTGCATGCCTTCAGTTCAGGTGCAGTTTGGAGTGAGTCTGCTGGACTTGGCCCAGTGCCTCTGACCTGTCCTCAGGCTTTCCACAGTAATGTCCAGTATGATATCAAGTCTTTAGAAATATTTAGTCTGACACTTGCAGTAGTGTCACACTTGCTCCTTTCATGCTTCTTCTCAGCACAACCATCCTTTCACAGGCCAGCAAATTCCTGAAATGTGGGCATTTTGAGTGATTTTCTTATAAAATACCGTTTTTGCACCATGTTTTGGTGAACAACAGATTGATCACCTATCAGGCAAGGAAGCATTAATCTCTCAGTCAACTCAATCAGCAAAAACAGTGCTCCAGTCCCCCCCAGAGAGACCAAGCACACTGGCTGAGAAGCGCTTGTCCTGCCCTTCCCACACCCCAGTTTGCTCTCTGGCTACTGCACTCCAAACGCAGAGCAGCACCAGCATCACTCACCCTGAGGCACCAGATTTGCTGTGCTACTCTTGCCCAGCACAGACTTCCCAGAAGATCTCCTTCTCCAGAGCTCCACGAGCTGTGCCACAGGGCTCTCCTTTCCATGATGCATGCCCTCTTTAAACTGAAAAGGGGCACAAACATTGCAGATATCATAGAAGGAAACCGTACTTTTTGGGGGTGGGACAGAGTCAGTTAGGTGAGCAGTTGGGAGCAGACACAGCAGGACTCTTGCACTGGGCGGCCAGGAGGAGAATCAACCATGTTATTTYCCTCAACAGTGTCTTGCTTTTCTCAATGCATTGCTGCATCCAGCCTACAGCTACAGTGATCTTATTTACCTAGGGCAACCTTCACCACACATTCATTCATCATTAGGAAAGTCTGTTCAGCTCCACCTGGCCAAGCTATGAGCACGTAAAAAGCCAGGTTAATGGTGACATTAGCATCTCAGAGAGGATATAGAGAAAGGAACCACCTCGGTTACTTATTGCTAGGAGAGGGTGGGAAAGCTCAGACCCGTGCAGAGTGCGGTGACTGTCCAGCAACACTGAGGAAATGAAGAGTCGCAGGCCTGTTGTAAAATCTGCTCAAGCATTTTCTTTAGTCCTGACCTTGTGCTGAAGGACACTAAAATGAAGGAATTGCTGTCTAGGTCATTCTGTGTGCCAGGTTTTATTATACCTTTGAGGCTTAGAGAATGAACTCTTCTGGGCTTGCTGTTGAATAGAAAACACACTATTCTTGAACCAGAACCCCCTGCAGAGAAAAGACGAGGTGGCTACACTCACCATTTCCACTTTGTGACTTTCTTAAGTAGCTCAGCATACAGTACAGGGATTCAGGACCAAGACTGAACATGCACTAAGGAGAGCGGTACAAAGAGGGGAGCCACCTGCTTTGAGATTTGAGCTGCTGGTGGTGTTTCCTCTTGTAACTGCTCCTGACAATGTGCATGACAGAAATACACGGGTGACTGCTCTTAGCAAATCTCCTGCTTTGACCAATTAAAGACCTCGGTGGATTATGCTTCCTGAGCTGCTACGGGGCTCTGCTTAAGCCACAAAGCCAGGGAGAGGCAGGACAGGAAAACTGAGATTCCAGTTTGAGTTATGACTGAACCTAGCACTTACTGTTTTGGGTGACAGATCCAGCTCGGCAGGGGGCTGCTCAGGGCCACCGTCTGYGCAGCACTGCAGAAACTCAGCAGGAAATGCAAACAGATCTGAGTAGTCCGGCTGTTCTTCCAGTTTCGAAAAGAGGCACAAGGGCATGCTGTCTGCGTGAAACAGGGAACAGACCGATCAGCCCCTCTGCAAAGCCATCCCTTAAATGAGCTCTTAGCTCAGAAAGCCTTTCTGTAACCAGGGAAAAGCTGACACCACCCAGTCACCAGCCAGAAGAACTCAGGCTGCACACAGGGTCCCACGCTCCACACCCACACAGCACTCATGGGACACACGCAGGGCCGCTCTGCATCTGCCCTGATGCTGCTTCTTCCTCCAGGGTCATGCACATCCAAACCACTCGCTACGGGCCGTCTCTCAGCCCTGACACAGCCCTTCAAAGTGTTCAGTTAGGTTCATGGCACAGAGAATAAACCAGAGACACAAAGAATCACAGTCATGTTGGAAGATACCAGATACCTGACAGTCCAAAAATACTACGGAAACACCCACAGAGCAGGAACACCATCTGCACAACATCTACCACAGACATTCAGTCAAGAAGGGAGCAACTTAGTCTTGTGCTTCTGGATGAATTTACACCTACTCCTAGTAACATCTGAGACTATTTTCAGTATTTTCCCCTCATGAGGACAGAGAAACATAGGCAAAGAGACATACTGGGCTGAGTTAAGGTTTGGCTGACTAAATTGTGTTCCTGAACCTAACCTGCTTAAAAGCGCTCATGGAGCACATGCCCTTTGAGAAAGTGTTGAGGAAACCGGGCTTGTTCAGCCTGGAAGAAAAGCAGCTTTGGGGAGACCTAACAGCAGCCTTCTGGTACCTACAAGAAGTTATTGAGAAGGCAGAGCCAGGCACTTTACAGAGGTGCACAGCAGAACAAAAGACAGTGGTCATAAATTGAAACTGTAGTGGTTCTGACTGGATACAAGGAAATATTTTTAAAATTATTATTAGAAGTTATTATTAAAGGTTTCATATCTGAACCAGGAACCCAGAGAGCGCCTTCCTTTGGATATTTCCACTAACAGAAACACCTGAATGTTACCACACTGTTTTGGTGACATACAGCCGCTGCAAAACAGAACACTAATCCCTGTATTCTGATTGCCTTCAAAGATTAAAAGGAAATGCTGAAATTTAAGGTTTAGGTTGTAGATCTGCAAATCCTCAGAGATACATTACAAGGAGCACTCTTTTCAGCTTAGTGTCTATGCATAAAATTTTAATAATACATTTTAAAAAGGAATTTACAAGAGAAAAAATATGTATTCCCCAGAGTTAAGTTTACAAAGATCCTAGTACACTAAAGCACAGAAATGCAGTAGAAGTTCTTAAAGGTATACCTGGAGTTTTTATTTTAATACTTGGTCCGGTTTTAATTTTTGTTGGTTTCTTCAGATACTGGCTGTTTTTGATGCTTTGTGTGCTTTTTTCTTTCAAATTCACCATTACTGGAGCCTAGCAAGCAGGAAAAAATAAATAAAAAAATCACAGTTGAATTAATAGCTGTAGTCATCACTATAATATATTTTTCCACCTGCCCCACACGGGCCCAGCTGACCCCACCAGGACCCCTTGCTTCCCTCCCAGCTCCCCAAAGTCACCTATTCAGCCTCCATAGCTCTGTGCTAAGATGRTATTCTAAGACTCAGTTGTCAGTTTGAAAGGGACCGGCCTGGAAACGAAAGATGAGCTCTTATGTGCGCTATCACAGAAAAGAATGAACCAGTGGAAGGATGCAAAAAGAAGAGGTAAAACGATCAAGGTGAAAAATTAGGTGAATGATCTTAGCAACTTTTTGAATTAACGCAACTATGGCAAGACTGCATTTGTCAAGGCCACAGTTGTTGCAATGCAAGATAACAGAAAACCAGGCGAGAGTTTTCACAGGTGGTATCACACAGCACAAAGCCCCTCTAATGACGCGAGAGAGTAGCTAGCCCAGCGCCACAACAAAACAGTGCAAAGATGAAAGGAATCAGCCCAGGAGCACAATTCCCGGCTGACAAATTTAAATCCTGTCCAAGCCAAAAATGGCAGAGACATGCTTTATGTGACAAGGTATTTTAGAAAGGGAAGCTTCCCCAAAGGAGTTGTACAAGCAAGACTTTGTGCAGATTCACAGTTTTCAAGCAAATGACGCCCTGGCTTATTTGGATATACCTAAGAGCAGTTTAAATATAAGGCAACTTAAAATAAAAACAAGTATATTCTAACAAGACATTGAGTTACAGTATTCATAAGAAGTGACATGCAGAAAAGAGAAACAAGTAGGAAAATTCAGATTTTAAACATAGCTGGGATTAGTCTCTCCCTTGCTAATTAGAGAATTGCTCAAGGTTTCTTACATCTCTTCTTGCTTCTCTAATTTTCATTCTGAACTTTTTGAGCATGAGCTTGTAATCATTTGACCTTATGCCAATATTATCCTTGAATTGTTCTTCCTTCTTGAAATCTACCCCAACAGTATTACAGAAACAACGTATCCCCTCTTAACTAGCGTTTGACTGGGCTCTTCATCTCCCTGTAAAATAGCCAATTCATTCCCCTCTCAGTGAGGGTTAGATAGAAGAAGCAAAGAGTTTCCTCTGAGAACGGCATCACCTTCTCAGTCCTGGTGATGTTGACGCTGGCATCAGTGTTGAAGCTGATACTGATGTTAGAACAATGTCCAAGTCAGCACCAGGTGGAAAGAGAGAAGTTCGATCTTAGAAGCAAGCCCTGGATTTCGGAGCTGGGGGCTAGCATTCCTTCTGGGATGGCTTCTCAACTCTCAGGACAAAAATCATGGATTCTTTTCGGATCTGGCCACAGATGTCTTGCTATCAGCCTTTGAACTTAAATAATTCAATGATCTGTCCTTGGAGTCTTGTTTGCTAGACAGGTATGTTGTGCTTTCACAGTTGTGATTATAGATGATCCTTAATGCTCAAGGTTGAGTATGTCACAAAGTCCAGGAGTTTGTACTGAAATTATTCGTATGAGGAGAAGCCTGTCTTACCTGACAGCTTGTCATCACCTCCCGTCCTAGTGTGGGTGCTGGCTTGGCTGCTTCTTTATTCCGCTCTTTGTGAGGGCACCAGAAATATAGTAAACAATAAGGATGCTCACAGAAGGCAGCTCTGTAGATCTCTTCCCTGGGGTCAGAGATCACGATTACAGATTGCTCCAGGAAACGCAGTTTAAGCTTTGCCTCCCTTAGGAGGGCACAGCCAATGAAGCATTTTTTGGTGAGTAAGGCTTTCTGAGCCAGAAAATCTACTGCTGTGTACGTTTTACTGACATACCGCACAATGGAGAGGGTAGATGCCAAACCATTTCTCATGAATCTTCTTCGCAATGTCCAAATGAGAAGACAACTTGAAAATCACAGCAAAGAAAACCCGAGAATTTCTTCACAAAAGAGTGCTCATCAGTGACAAAGCAATTGCAGAGCGTCAAATGCAGTCAGGGCTGTTTCACTGCTAAAGGCAGTAATATACCTTTTTATGTCCTTAAACAACAACATGAGTAGGCCTGGGGCTCCAAGGGTCACATCTATTAAAAAGACCCCTACGTTGCATGCACTAAGAACAAGAAGCACATTAAGGGATACCCAGAAGACATGGAGCTCCCTGCTCCGTACTGGCTCAGGACAGGCAGACCCTCGCTTTCTCACAGAGCTTATACGAAGCAGGTACCTTTTGCACCAGCAAGGGACGGGATGACTTTGGTTTAGCATCAGACAAGCCTGGTTGCCTGTTCATCAGCTTCAGGCCACCCTCATCTTGCAGCTCCACCATGGTTGCAATCTGCAGCCGTCCAGGGCAAGACTGGCTTAGTACCCCATCTTTTTCTGCAAAACTAAAAAGAAAGCAGAGAGGTTTTTTATTACTTTGGTTCAAGAAGCAAGGCACCAAAGAGAGGAAAGGTTGAAGTCAGCAACTCTAAACCCAGGAAGAGAGTGAGACAAAAATAGCGGAATAAAGTCTTACATAATAAGCGCCTTTAGGAGTTTGTGGGGATTCAGTCTTCATATGTAACTTTTGGGTCTCTTTTTACACTTGCTAGTAGAATTTCTTTGTCCTTTTACCTTGTCAGCCAGGCAGCTTTTAGGCTGGTTGGACCCAAGAGAAAACAGATCTTTGGACTGAACAGAAGAGCAGCACGAGAAATTGCCTTTGTTACACTTCTGCCTTCAGGAATTCTCCCCACAACCTTCACCATCTAAGTTTTCCCATATATCCTCTCCCCAGCATCAGCGCCAGTAGCACAGGAGCAGACTTCCCTCCAGAAATCAGGAGCTGACCCACTCAATGAGGGGCAGGGAAGGGATAAGGCAGCCAGTTAAGACACCTGCCCTACCGTGCACTACCTCTGCAGATGCAATTGCAGCACTGCAGATTAGGCAGGGACTAAAAACCCTTCAATGTCAGAGCACATTGCTATGAGGAGTTCAGACAAAATGGCTTACCCTTCGGTTTTGTAGTTTAGAAGTGATTTTATTGTTTTGGATGGGCAGCTAAGTATCTGGCTTCTCTTTGGATACATGAGACTGGGCTGGCCTCCTGCAGGGATTTTCCTGGATTTCATTCTTCTCTGAGGAACAGAACAGTTATGGTAAAATACAGAGCTAAGAGGAAGATGAGTCAAGCCTGGAATGCTTAAGTCCCCTTAATGGCTACCTCTCCAGGAAAAATGTCTTCGAGTGGAGAAATCAGACAGCTGGGCATTTTATTCAAGAGCAACAGAATGCCCCAGCTCACACTGATTATTTCCCCAAAGGCGAGAGAATGGGATAACTCATATGTGTAGTCCAATCAGGAACACAACATAATCAGTCCCAATCGGTGTCAAATAACATCTCATTTATAGGCCTACTGTTTGATAAACGTTAAAAATCAGAAAACTCAGACGCCCACCATATAACGCTTTTTGCAGCAAGGACAAATAAGGAGTTCCCTTCACAGCTCCAACTACCCTGATCTTTAACCCCATCTCTCTTCTCATCCTCAGTTCATTTGGAAATGATCCCTTTGAAAGCACAGCAATGCTCCTTGGTCACTGCAGAAACTGCCTGTGCAAAGCTTTTCTTCCAGGGACTGGCAGAGCATCCCCCTGCCACTCTTTATAACTATACAGTGGAAACAGCAGCCATAAATGATACAGGCAATCAGAGCAACCTGTGAACTATCTTCAGGAACACGGCACACAATCTAATTTACTCTCAGAAGGCCGAGAGGAGATACTGACTCTTTAGAGCAATGGGTCAGAATATTTTTTCTTCTTCTTTCTTTTTCACTTTTGCCATTTCTAGCCTGCAGAATAACAGCAGGCTGGGTATAGAGCTAACCTAGGAAGATTACACAAACACCTCAAAACCCTACCGTGTCAACGTCTCGTCCTTGGCTTTGCGCTTCTTTAAGGTCACTGAGACTTTCAGAGGCAAGGTCTTTAACACATATCTGTCTTACAGGCTTCAACCTGAATAAAAGCAGAATAAAAGCAGTGTGAGCAGTATGCGAACTCACGGCGTCATTCTTCCCCATGCACTCTGAACCCTCAATTACACTAGCAAAGAGTTGTACTGTGAGACATTCCAGTACCATTAGAGGACGTCTGGATAYCTTAACATCCAGTTCTCTTTCTGCAGCAGTCCTAGGGCCTACTACAATTGATCAAGAAGRCAGTCTAGACAACTAGGTCACACAGAGACACAGACATTGAATTAAGCGTGCTGAGCAAGATGCACAAAAAAAATACAATGGAAGAAGGGCCAAAACTTCAACAGCAAGTGGTGAGGTAGAGCAATCCCTGGACAAGCGTTATTTAGTCCCACAGGTCGCAAGAGTGGCTGCTGCCACTTAGCAACTCTTGTGTGAATAGGGGGGCTACCCGATCTCCGCACTCAGCCCCTGCTGGCCTGCATACAGAGCTGGGATAAAATATTCCTCTGCACTCTGCTGCTGGAGCAATTGTTACCTCTGTGGATACGTTACTCACTCTGACACTGCTTGCAGTCCAGGCTTTTGACATTTTCGATGTTTATTTGGGACCCACTTAATCAGATTTCCACTCTCTGAACAGTAACCCTGCTTAGGAGGAGCTATCTCGGGAAAATGAAACACTCGAAGCTAGAACACAGATATGGTACAAYTAAACACTTTTAGAGGTATCCTTTTTTGAGTCAATTCTGAGCCTGCAGTGCTGCTGTAGATTACTGCGCTTTGACAAATGCTAAGTATTACGCCACTGCTGATTTATTTTAATGAAATAAAAATGATGTATTAACCCTGATCACTAAAATTTTCAGTGACACTTCTCATAAGAGATAGATTTTTAATATAGCAAAAGATTTGTTGGGAATTACGATTTTTGCCTTAGTATGGTCACATGGACTAAAACAATTAAGTTAAAACAGCTTAAAAAGTTACTCCCTGTCACCTGAGCTGAATTGTGTGCACAAAAACAGTTTGAAGCTGTTTTCAGGAGATAGTTGAGCTGCTCCATCAACTTGCTGACAATGTAAATCCAGGCTCTGCTCCCTGGTGCTTCACCAGGTCTGGCACTATCCAACCTCTCCGTGAGCCACTTCAGCTCACTAATCCAGCAGAAAAGTAACTACTTTTTGCATTGGCATAGCAAACTGACATGGCCAGGGGGTGTGGCGGGAAGAGACAAAGATCAAATGCCAGAAACAGCACAGCGGAAGGGGCCGAGCTACCCTTTTTGTTGGTAGAGATCTGTTCCAACATCTGGTGAAACCCTACCTCTAGGCTGCACAACTGGAAAGTAAAATGCATTAGGTTCTCCTGCATTTTCATGTCGAGATTAACCTAATCTAACTGCAGCCTGCTGCTGACAGGGCAGCCCTCTTCTCTGTCTCGCCCCAGCCATACGTTCCTGACTGCTCCCTTGTGTCTGCTCTCATGCTYGTGCATAAGAACGTTAGAGCGGACGTACCGGGTCAAACAAAGGTCTGTGTAGCTCAGTATCCTGTTTCTGACAGTGGTCAAAAGGTGATGCCTAGAGAAGAACATAAGAATAGAACWAGCAGATGAAACATTTTCCCAGGACAGTCACCCAGCCTCCAACAATTTTCAATTCAAGGACTTCCTGAGCCAGAATTGGTCTCCAGGTATTTAGTAACCSTCAGTGGATTTCTCTCTCATAAACTTGTCCTGTCTCGCCTTAAACCTTAAACACTTTTAGCAACTATAGCATCTTGCKGCAAAGAGTTCCACAGCTAAACTATACACTGCGTGACAGCCTTTTGTTTGTTCTGCACTCACCAGCTGCTATCATCATTTGACCCCTTAATTCTTGAATTGGAAGACACAGTGAACAATTTAGTCTCCATCTAYGTTCTCCATGCTACACCTGATTTTTACAAACCTTTGTTATATCCAGCCTCCATCATCTCTTTTGCAGACCAAAGAGTTCTAGCTTGCTAAGTTTTTCCCTGTAYAGAAGTTATTCCAGACTGCGCAAATGTTACAGCAGGGTACAACTACATGCTTCCTATATACMYTTGGWATTTCAATCCATAGTAACTCTGCGTTATTCCTTGCTGTGGTTACCTTGTCAGTCTGGTTTGACTCTAAGCTTTCTATACCACAGAGCACKTTCCACTACAGCACGGCCTATTCTWCTTTACYGTACATTTTGYAGCCATAGRAGRAGTTGGATCAGTCCATAGATCTGACCAAAAACAAATGATTTTTTGGAAGATTACTTTCCAGCTGGATCAGCTCAACCCAGTCACATACTCCTAGAACCAGCAGTAGTTCCTAAAGCAAATAGTAGAAGCACATGGCCAGGAGTAAGCTCTTTCAGAGGAGTGAGGATTAAGATCCRCTTAAATTGGTCAGGAAACCACATCTAAAGAATGAAGGTACATGTCACAGCCCAGCAGGTCTAACAGCTTACTGTCATTGAAAGTCATCCCGTTTTGGTAGTGGCACACCGTTAGTTCAGCCTTAACGTGGCCCCCTTAAGCCACCTCTGTGGTTTCAYTTGCATCCTGAATGGATTAGCTGAGCATACCCAGTCACTGCAGATATAGTTTCAYGACTGTTCCAATCTCTGTAGTAGTCAGAAAGACACTGAATGATCTATCGTTACTCGATGCAAACCACTGAATATCAGATGCTCGGATAGCGTTTTTCTTGGTTATGCCTTTGAAAGAGTCCAAGCGCTCCATACAAAGGCATCATTGCTCAATTTCCAGAAACTTAAGGATATGCTACAAATTTCAGTAAACAGACACACGTTTAACCACTCTGACCAGTCTCCTCCAAAGCTGAAAACACTCACTTTTCCAATGTTATTCAAGACCATGAAGCTCATCTGTCTAGGTGAGATAACGTTTGACCCCGCTGCAGAGTTCAAGCCTGGGAAAACAGGTCTTTCTGAACTGGAATACAAATAGAAGTGAGATTCATGGTGAGACAAATGCAAATGAACAGCATGAAAAGCAAATCAGAGGTTACCCTACAGGTTTCCTTTTCAAAGCACTTTCCAAAGAGAATTAACAAAGCCAGCATTAATGGAACAGTTGGCCCATGCAGCTGAAATAGCTCCTTAATTCTGTCTGCGTACAAATAATTTGTGCTCATTTCATTCTCGTGTCAGATGGGAAAATCTTCCCAATCAGTAGAATTTTAGCCTGATGATTTTTTTGATAATCAGAACCACTGAATCAGTTTATAATAAAAGGGACCCTAGGAAACGGTTTTGATTTTGACACTGTGATGGCTAGAGTGGTTTAAGCTTTGAGGATGAAACAGTTGGATTGGAAAGCCTTCGTCAGAGATGATCTAACCTTGGAAGACCTGAGTTAGGAAGAGGAGTGTGTGAGTGACATCTATATGCCAATGCATTCCACTAGGAACTGGGCTCCTCTTTGTTTCTAGGCTATTTTTACTTTAGGGAAAGGAAAGCGGGAATGTTTTGAGATATTAGAGCTAAGTTTCAGGACAGAAGTATAAAGAATAAAAGCTCATTTTCTTTAAAAAGAGGATACCATCAAGTGTTTAAAATTCATTCTTCTTCTATAACGAAAAAGAAAAGAACGCAGAGCGGCAAGAGCCAGTCTATGACAAATTTAAACTAGTAAAAACAAATGCTGTAACAACAGCCCACACCACGGGAAGCCACTCAGATTTGAGCTACGTAGCTATGTGCCTGCCTTTGGCTGTGCAAGCATTTCGTCCCTTCCTGTTTTGTTACAAAAAGGAGCTAACAGGACACACGCTTGACTCTGCCCTTGAGCACTTTACTGTCCCCTCTGACTCAAGCTCTGTGATAACTTACTCTGTGAATAGCTCCACAGCAGGTTAGGGTGGATCCAGATAGCACTAATGACGAGGAAGAGGTGCKAATTGACTCACAGGCCTACAGGGGTTATGAACATACTCAACCATTTGCAGGTTCAAGGTCTAATGACCAGATTCTACACCGCTGTAGGCCCAAATTTAATCAGGACCTGTGTTTCTTCAAGAATTTTATTGCACCTATCTTAATAGGGCTTCAGTACTGACAGGGACCATATACGTACTCCACAGCGATTATTCTATACAGGAATAATCTGTACTTCAAATTTGTTATTTATTTGGTCTTAATGATACAGAAGCATCATTTTCAAGGAATTAAACTTAAGCAAGACTCAAAACCATTACTGCTAACAGTGTGTTCTACACAGTACAAACAACATTTTGTAAGCTGTGTCCACTACAGCTGAACCTAATATTTTTGGGAGCTCTTTGAGAAAAAACAAGCAGGCCATCACCCTCTTGCCCACCCTTACTGCAGGCTTAAAACTCACAGACGGACGTTCAGAGCAATTCACCTGACAGTACTATCTTCATCTGAACTTCCTTGAAGCATGGAATTTAGAAGAGAGGGTGCAGCAGAGATGGAGAAAGTTCTGGGACACTTGGAACATCTGACGCATCTTCTCAAAGACTGGCTGGGGGGCATGTTTACTATTTTCAATGTTGGAAATTCATCTAAGCAAAGTAAAGCAAATGCAAGGTGAACATCAAGGATCTGATAATTAAAACCTGTGGAGTGTTTAATAACTATTTACTGCCACTGAAGACAACAGCTCCATTGGTGTATTAACTCCATTTAATAGGAGCCAGAATTTCTAGCTAAGGAAACAATAATTCACCTTATAGCAACTGTGATTCTTTGAGAAGTTCTCTATGTGCAGATCATCTATGTGCTTGAGCAGGGGAGTTGGACTAGATGATCTCCAGAGGTCCCTTCCAACCTCAGCGATTCTGTGATTCTGTGATTCCCAGGGCCCAAGCGCCAAAAATACAAGAAATCACCACCTTCCACACCACAGCATTTGCTGTGCCGTGCATGAGCCCTGCAGACCCTCAACCCTTCATTCTAAGAGCACGAAGGTTAGTGCAACATCAACCCCCAGTCAGCTCCTTAGCTGCTCAGAGTCCCCACTAAAGGGCTCTGCGAAGCTACAAAAGAGAAGGGCACATTGTCAGGCCACTGTGTACAGTGTATCTTGAGGAATTATAGCAACACAAGTAAAACAACTCTTTCTTTTTAATTATCTGTCCATAGCGACCCAAAGATGACAGCAAGATTTGTCAAACACTGATGAATCGCTTGGTTGAACAGGAGATCAGACCTACAGGCAAACACTAGGAAGCAGTGATCAATGAGTACACACAGCTGATATGGAAACCTCACTTACAAAGACTTTCCTGAAGCGCGTTGCTGAGGTCCTCAGGTGGAATGAAATCTGCTATTAGCGAGTGAGGTCTTATGGACATATACTTAAGGAAAAATGCATGTTGGAGATTGAGCACCTAAATTTAACAAGAAGCCATTGAAACAAGCTGCCAAGGAGAGTAATAGATTCCATCTTTCTTGATATCAGCCAACCTTAGGGAAGGGATGCTTTATCTGAACAAGCTATTGAAATAAATACTGAAGGGCATGAATACTTTATACAGGTCAGACTAGGCAATCTAGTGATTGCTTCCAGCTTTAAAAATCTAAAAATCTATGAACAGTCTTCAACTTCACTAGCTACCTCACGTGAAAACTGAGAATTGCCTTGACTTCACTAGGATTTCAAGTTAGTTATCTCAAATGTAAGAATGCTTTTTTCCCTTCTTTTGTGAAAATAAGAATTTAACCAAAACTTTACCTTCACTTTCCAAAAACATTCTAGAAATTGAATCAGAATTTCTTAAACGGATCCGAGGACGTCCCTCTTCAATCCTCCTCAGTGTATCCCAGCACTGGGGATGTTGACAAATAACCTTATCACAAATAGTTTCATCCCACTGGCTTACATCTGCAGTCATCATTTTTGCAACCACTCCAGGACGAAGGCAGGGCAGTAAGATGGTATCATCTATTTAAATACTCTGCAAAATAGAAAATTAGTGCATATTAATTTAGCAGAAGAAAACAAACCTGAAGATGTACACAGTATAAAAATAAAGTTAAAAATAACAAAATTGCGGGGGGGGGGGGGAATCAGATCACAGGTTGTCCTCAGGCATATCCATCCTAGGTCATGACGAGCTGGCATTGTACCCTGTAGATCCAGAGCTTTTATATCAAAATACCTTTCTAGTCTCATCTAGCTGTAACTTGTAGAACATGTAACATATAAAATGTGACTTGCAGTAGTGAAGCTTACTACTGCAAGTCACGTTTTACACTGGTACAATAATTTCTGCTTGTGGCTTTGGCATAACTACAGTGACACAAAAGGAGTKGTTTGGCTACACTAGCCTGTGTGGAAAAACAAAAAAGCATGAGACAATATTGCCATTAAATGTCTCAAAGAAAACATAAGTTAATTATTACTTTAATAGACCCAGCTTCAACCCTCTAGATATTGTAATTAAAAACAAGCACACCTTTTTAGTCTCAGTTATTTCATTGGTAATCAAAGCATCCAAGAAAGAAGAGAGTCCATCACATCAGAAAGATATACACCTCTTCACGACGAGAAGCGTCTAGAACAGGTTCATGAGAGCARAAGCTTTGGGCTGCACCATTTCTGTTTCTACTCCAGTCCACCTCCTTCACCAGAAAGCAACATAACTCACCTCGCTTTCTTCTCAAATTAGAAAAGGTGTGTACAAAAGACAACCTTGCCCTCTGGCAAAATGAAAAACAAAACAAGCTACAATGGCTTCTAATGACTCTTCTAAGAGCAGTGAGCAGACAGCCAGCTCCAAGCCAACATTAATACCATCTATTACGCTTACAAGTGGACCAGTTACAATCTGTCATCGCTTTCATTAGAAACTAATCCAACGCCTGCTACAACATCTTGTCTCTGCACGCCATAAAGTGGCCGTACAGTTAACAGTAGAATACATTAAACTGTGCTAAAAATGAGACTCAAGAGCCATGATTTGTACCTACGGGTGACGGCTTTTATTAATCCAACCAGTATAACTGGAAACGCAATCACGTTCTCAGGCACACAAGCCTTTCTTCAGGTCTGACCCTTCTATACTCAAAATGCGGTGTACTATTCCCGGAACACTATCAGCTCCAAAACAAGCTCCAACCTTTTCATATAAACTCGTCTCACAAATAAGCACAAACTACTGCTGGAAAACGTATGCTTTGTACAGAGAAGAGATGCACTGACAATTAACACTCCCAATTTCAAAAATCACCTCTGACGCTGCACCAGATCAACCTACTACCTGCTAACACCCTGCAGAGTTTGCTTACTTTAATTGCCTTATCACATTATTGAAAGGGATAAAAACTTATKAACTGAACTGAAGAGAAACTGAGGCCCAGCGTTACACGCGCGGGGCTGGGGGCTGGGGAGCAGCGACGCCTCAGCTGAAGGTGGCTTCGCGCCCAAAGGCCCAGGCTGGCCAGGAGGCCCTGCGCTGCGGGCGCGCTCCAGCTCCAGCGCCAGCGCAGCCGCTTCTCACCCCGAGACTCGCTGCTGGCGCCGGGGCCGGCGAGGCGAAGGCCCGGGGGGGGGCGAGCGGCGGCGGGG